>NC_091133.1:3931514-4271514 GCF_040183065.1 Periplaneta americana | reverse complement strand
TGCTCTTTGTGTTGGTGTACTGAATTCAAGACTTAACAACAGACTACAAATTTAGCTAGTGATTATTGTACTATGTACCGAGTGATTGGAAATAGCAGTATAATATCCTACATCTGTCTTCTACTGACCCACCTGGTGCCGGACTTCATTTTAAGGTAAGACATTTATTTAAGGAAAATATTGCCAAAATAATAATATTTTTTTTTTAACTCTGTGTGTTTATTGCTGAGGTTAGACGTTATAAATGACAATATTTTATAATTACGTTTCATACACTACTCTTTTAAATATCGCTACCGTACTTATTTATTTTCTTTTGAAATTTTGTATGTTTAATAAGTAATAAAGTAGGATACAAATTGGAATTATGAAAGTAGAAAGGCGTTAATTCATGAATGTGTTCCGCGTGGCTATTTGTCTGTGCATATTACAGATTCAAACGCAACATCCTGATGACGTTTTCCCGCGCTCCTTCCCATTCGTGGATAGTTACGAGCTAACCTGTTATGTATCGATCTTGGAGCTGAACCTCATCTGTCTGAGTATGGCCGCCTTGAACATCTTTCGTAAAGGAATTAGTGTATCGTAATCCTTTTTTATCCTCTAAGATCGTAATCAACGAGTTAGAAAGAGAAGACTACTTTCTCTTTCTAACTCGTTGATTGTAATGATAGTGTCACTGCCCATTAGATCTGTATCAACACGCAAACTCGTCTCTGCATCTTAATTAATTTGGAACGCTGAAATGCGATTTTTCCTGAAAGTGTATAATTATATTGTAAGTAAACTTTGGCTTTAATCTTGAATATGTTATCATTCTAGATTGATTACGGTATATTTATTGGTCAACTTTCAGAACATGGATTCCTTCCTTTGTCTCTTACTTCAAAATTCCAACCTTGTGCACACAAAATAAATTATTGGCACTGAAAAGTGCCTTTTGGTAAGCATGATGATGCGAATTTGACAAATGCAGACAAGTCTGCCCGTTTTAGTATTATAAAAGGATAAACTCCAGAATATGGATTGCACCCTTTCCCTCTTACTTCAAAATTCCAACCTTGTGCAAACAAAATAAATTATTGGCACTGAAAAGTGCCTTTTCGTAAATATAATGATGTGCATTAGACAAACCCAGACAAATCTGCCCTTTTTAGTATTTTAAGACATAATTTGGTAGGTGCAATCCATGTTCTAAAATTTTCCCCAATTTCTTAATTCTTTCAGTTACGATGGATGTGATCAAGTCGGAACTCGAGGTCGACCCACTGTCTCTAGAAACAAGTGACGACACAGATGAGAATGAGAAGAAACCTATCTTAGAGGTACATTATAAGCCATTACTGTCTGTTTTGCATATGCGACTTTTGTGTAGATATACATTCACCTTACGACATAAAGTGATCACCTTTCAAATTAGCCTATATTCAATGGACTTAATCAAGCAAAAAAAAAAAAAAAAAAAAAATAATCTTGCAGTTCCTCGTCTTGTTGTCACCATAGCACATCTTGTACATGGGTAAGCCATTTGAGAGTTGATCAGAGTTCTTAATTTAACATATAGTTTACAGGAAACTTTATTGAAACTTTCTTTCATAAACAATTCTCACTTTTTAATATTTTAAAACATGTCTAATGCAATACTAAGCCATATCCTAAGTAAAGTCCATATTGATATCTATAGCATGCATATTGTGCAGGAGATGTGCCTTCAACTTCAACTTACGACCTCTTTAGTTACGTAACATACGGTATGAATAATTTTTTTCTTTGTGGTTTTTCTAAAATAAAACGAATTTTGTACATTATGTACAGGATCGACACTTAGTACTTTTTTATTGGGTTATTTTACGACGCTGTATCAATATCTAGGTTATTTAGCGTCTGAATGATATGAAGGTGATAATGCTGGTGAAATGAGTCCGGGGTCCAGCACCGAAAGTTACCCAGGATTTGCTCGTATTGGGTTGAGGGAAAACCCCGGAAAAAACCTCAACCAGGTAACTTGCCCCGACCGGGATTCGAACCCGGGCCACCTGGTTTCGCAGCCAGACGCAGGTGTGGACGACACTTAGTACGCTGACTTGCAATGTAACTTATAGGATTAAAATGTGATTACCAGGCTTTATCTATGATTTTGTGGCTGATCATTTGTGATGCGTATGTAAAATAAAATTACATGTTTCACCACACATTTAGATTTCAAATAGTTGCAGTAGGATAGTATGGAAGGTGGAGCAGCTTAGCTGTATATTAAATATTAGCAATTATTATTATTATTATTATTATTATTATTATTATTATTATTATTATTATTATTATTATTATTAATTTTTAAACCAACAGAAGTCTCCGTTATGGTTATTTTTTTTTTCTGTGTTAATGATAAACAATGTTTAAAACCATATCAAAACATATCGTTGTTGTTTATTTTTAAAATATTTCGTACAAGCTCCTCACATTCTCTTGTCGTTTTATTTTTATCCTACTTGTTTTCTATGTAAAATCATGTACGCCTTCTATTCGGTCCATTATAATATTAACAGTGGTGCTCCTGACTTTATGGAGCCAAACTTTGACTTTTCCAAAACAAACCTTATTATTAAAGAGCATTTTTATGGATATACAGAATATTTGCAACCGACACATCTTCAAGTGATATCTCTATCCAATGCTTTTGCTTCAGTAAAGTCTCATTTTACAAACCTATGGATCAACAATTGGCTCTCTTCTGACAAAGGAAAAATTTTACAGTCTGTACAAAAGAAACCAATGACCTGGAAATGTACAAAAACTTGCCCAGACATGTTCAAACATTTTTAACAAGAGCCAGAACAGGTCACATTGTCACTCAATTGTACCTACACCGATTTCACATTTCTGATAATCCTACTTGTCTGTGGTGTAATAATCATGATGAAGATCTGGAACACATTCTTCTATACTGTCCATCCATAAACCACAACAGAAGTAAATTAAAATCATCAGTACCAGTTGCAGAAAACACAATCCAGCAGTATATATTGACTACACCCCAACTCTGGCTACTAGCAACAGGCATCTATAATGAACACCGATCAAAATACCCCTCATTTCTCGTGAAAAACAACAACTGAATAGACTACAGTGGACTATAGTGGACTTTATGTTGTCAGCAAACAGCTGGATACATTAAGAAGATTGATTGATGGATATACAGAACAAACAGTTTTAATGCTCATATCTGCATATAAGCCTACTGTCTAAAGCAGGTTTTTATCATATTTATAGTAATCCACTGAAAATAATTTAAGAAGTTTTTATAAGATTTTCTAGTCTTTTTTATTTTTCTACAATCTTAGCTTACAATTTCAAAATGAGAAACTGAACAATAAAATAAAAAGTTCAACACACATAATAGCAATTTTTTCTGTTGTACCACTGAGTCATTAAACCGCAGAAATAAAATTATTTTCGAATTCATTTTATGCCCTTTGTAATATATTGTCTTAGAAGATGACTCCAATCACACTTGTATATATTGGAAAAGCAGCTAATTCATGATTGGGGTTAATTTTTTTTACTAAGTTATGCCCCTTTACTTAATTTTCGTTACGTTGTAGATTAATTTCAACAATGTGTGTATATGCAAAGAAGCTACGTCAACCAAGAAAGTGCAATTACAACTCACTGTACCTTTGTAAAGTGGTGAAAGCTTTAAAATTAGGATAATTGAGCGTTACAGGAGCTTCGGAAGAATATTGTGTCCGTTCCACGATACTGAATGGTAAATTAAGCTGTTTGAAAATAATTTCGTCATTATAAGATTTCTCACTACGGTCCGTAACACACGTATCATCATTCAAAGCGAAACCAGTATCCAAACCAGCGATGTATGCCAGTCCGTCTCCCTCTGATATTTGTTTAATTGTTGGCTCATCTTGTATGTGTTTTTCTTTGTCGCATTTGGAAGAAGCAGTCGAAGTAGCAGGAAGCTATTCTGCACATTGATTGTCTTCAGTTGAAAGGTTATCGAGAAGTATAAGTTCCTTTATTCTCGCCTGTTTCATAACACTTGACATTACGTCAAGCTGCTAGCATTCGATTGGCGTAGGCCATATGCCTTCTTATTCTGAAAGCACTTTAATATTAATTCTGATATTAATTAATTAATAATAAGTTCAAATTTCACTAGCTTCCAGTAACCGACTCAGAAATCTAGTACTATTTAATTTTCAAGAAAGCCACTACCGACAACCTTTGTCTTAGCTATCAACATAACAGTTACAAAATCACTACCAGGGGCCTGTTTCTCAAAAATACTAGTTTAGTACTTCACCAGTTACTAGTTACCAGAGTATATTTCACCAGCTCTAGTAGATTCTGTTTCTCAAACTATTTCACCAGTCTAGTAACTTGTGACAATTTTTCACTAGTCACATGATCTCTTTCACTAGTCAGCTGATTGAGTTCATTTGTTTATAGTCATTGGCAAGTATTGTTGAGGTTAGACAGCTCAGTTTTTTTGTGTTTGGGTTTTGCTTTCTCTTTTCGGTTAAAATTCCATCAATTGAAAGCAAATTAACCATACTCAATATGATTAATGAATCAAAGGATATAGGCTACTATTCGGTGCTTTTTCAAGCACAATAAGAAAAAATTATAAAGTAAATGAATGGACAAAAAATATTGTAATGTATGAGGCTGTGGAACTGATACCTCAGAACAAAGATTATGCATATGTTAGGGACACTTACTGGCCCAACATTAAGAAAGTAACTTTGATGAGTATCAATTCAAGTTCACAGTATCATCACAGTCTAGTATATACAGTCACGAAGCTTGAGTTGTGAGGGTGCTATGAACAATAGACTGACCCAGTACTATTTCGCATTGTATGTAATGAGGCGATATTAGCGATCCTAGTGGTTAGCAACTATCTATGGATGCATATTTACTATGTATTGAGCTTCGTGACTGTATATATTAGACTGTGGTATCATAATATAAACATATTATGTAGTTAGTGGGTCTACTGCCGACATGAATGCCACTTATAACTTGATGAAAAATTCGCTAATTTTTTTTTTTTTTCAGTTTTACATTTGCTCTGTTCATAAATTAGTGTCGTTTTATATTTAATTTGTAGGCTAAAGTTGACAATGTCAGAAGAACTGGCAGTGGAGGAGGGAAACCAGCAAAATTCACTGCAGTTGATGAATTGGTATTAGATTATTAGGAAAATATTCTGCATGTGTTGCTGGTCTAGGACAGAAAGACCTGATGACATTGGAAAATAATCAACATCCCAATTTGTAGAGTATTTGAAGCTTTGCTGATAATGCATGACTTCTATTATATGTCTTGTTATGGCAGGTTCCACTATATTTAAAAACTCTCCAAGCTTTTCAAAACTCAAATTATGTTTATATAACGATCCTCGCAACTGCAGAGGTTATATCAGTATCGCCGGTGTGCCGGAATTTTGTCCCGCAGAAGTTCTTTTACATGCCAGTAAATCTACTGACATGAGCCTGTCGCATTTAAACACACTTAAATGCCATCGACCTAGCACGAGATCGAACCCACAACCTCGAGTATAGAAGGCCAGCACTATACCAAGTATGCTACCGAGGCTGTCTCCAAGCTTTTCAGCACTTTACCTAAACTGTTCATTATGTTTAAATAAATGCTCCCATAAAGGAATAATAATTGTTCTTTCTCGATATAGTTTTAGCTCTTCTCACAAAACTTTATCACTTCAGTCGGAATCACTAAACCACATGACGTATTAAAAAAATAAATACAATATTTTGTTTTGATTATCTGAGAAAGGTTGTCACTGGTAACTGATAATATAGAAATCACCAGTCTTTAGAGTCTTGTAGAGATATTCCTGTTGAATACTAGTATAATCAACTAGATCAGCATTTTGAGAAACAGAATCACTTATGAACTGGTGAAATCTACCAATATTACTAGTCTGTAAACTGATAACTAGTACTTTACTCTTGTAGTTTCTAGAAACACAGACTTGTAAAATAAACTAATATTACTACTGTACAGACTAGTATTACTAGTTCATGAGTTTTGAGAAACAGGCCCCAGTTGTAGTATTTGTCACTACCGAAATTCGAAACGAAATTGGCAAAAGAAAATTCAACCTTCAAACTAGAACATCACCATAATCCACTAGCATATGTAGTAAAGAGGGGAAAATTGTTAGGTTTCACCCTTAGGGTATTAAGTAAGCTGACCCGGACTATACTTAAGTTTATGATACCTTGCCGCAAAGAGTTAGAAAGAGAATGATATAGAGTGGCCATTGCGCCGCCATGTTTGAAGAAAATTGAACGACCGTCCGCCATGAACTTATGTGCCCAAAACAAAGTGGGCGTGGCGATAAGTAATGTTAGAATAGTGAGCTGTCAAAATTTCGTTTGCACAAATCAGTTAAACTGAAAATTACGTGCTAGGAACTTAATCTAAAATAAAGAATTTATATACGCTAAATTTAAAACACTTGAGCTATTCCTAGAAGGAAATTGTTCTAAATATTAAATATTTTATGATCTACATTTTTATAGTCTTACTTATGGTTTGTGTTGTAACAGAAATGTTCCAGCCTGTTATCTATATAATATATGAATGAAGTTATGCCTTGATTTTCAAGTTAATTTTAAACAGCTGATTTGTGAACCCATAAATGTTGCAGTTTGTATGTTAGAACCGTCTATAATTTGTAGAAGTACACACTGAGTCTAATGGGGTTCAAGATTTGTGTATTATTATTTTTTTGTACAGGTAATTAATTAGTTATGAACATGCTTGTTTTTACTTCGTATTTACATTATTTAAAGTTCACTGAGTTTACGCTAATTGGCACATAATGACTAATAATGTGTTTTGTTACATATTATGTTAAAGTTATGTTTTTGCACTTTTTCATAGATCTTTATACTTGGCTTATCTGTATTTACACCCTCATACTTTATTAAAATATGTAAATAGTTTCTTTTGTATATATTTTTAATTTTTTTTACGTAGTTTACATTCTTAACTTGTTTTCTTTAGTGATATGTATTTAAAATTAATTTTGAAAAAGTTTGTAACAAATAATTCAGGAGAACAGTATTGTTTTGGTGACTGTCTAGGTTCAAACGAAAACTGGCTTTCTAGGCATTTGAAATATTTATAGAACAGCAATAAGATAATCGCACAAGATTAAAATGTATATGATATCCTAGATCTTTTACGTCAGAGATGAAATACCATAAAGCGGCAAAACATCGTCAATATACTAGTTACATATTGGTTAATTGATTGGAATAGGGTATTGCGAAATTACGCCCTTATTGCATTATTGAACTTTTTATTTTTGTTGTAAGTAACATTTCTTTGTGTATTTATTTATTCATCTTTGTACCATGAATAATAACAGGTACGTATTCTCTGGCATGTAACTGAAGATGGCTCTGGCACTGCTCCTTGATTAAATGTTGCGATGATGTGCCACAAATTACTCATATTTCTTTCATTGCACTTGAGCGCCAATAGCATGTGTAGGGATTTTTTTTAGTCGAAATGAACTTTATAAATTTACTTTTGAGGCAATGTTGAGTGCCAAAATAAAATCTTCTAATTAAATAAGAAAACATTGCAGACACTTTATTTGTCAATGTTTGGTTATTTGCTTATATTTGTTTATTTGTCTGTGTTTATTTGTGCTAAGTTTATTTGTTTGTGAGTGTGTGAGTGTATGTGTGCATACGTATATGGGTGAATATTCTGAAATGGGTAAATGTATGTCCCGGCTGATTTAAGGGGTTTCTTGAAAATGTTAACTGATTACTTTTGCGTTTAATTAAATAACTCTCACATGTTTTAGTTGGAAACAAAGCATGAAAGGATTCATTTTAAAATTTATAATTTAAAAATAACGTCCAAACGTCAAAATGTAACTATGGTCCCTATGTCCCCAACTACATTTTACTCTGTTTGACTAAATTTTTCTCGGAATGTTTCCATTTGATTTTATTTCCTCGGCCAAGATTATAAAAATAAATAGTTAAAATACTTTTGAAAGACAGGAATTGTTGTTTGTTTAATTCTGAAAGGACACAACTTTAACGTAAAGTTTGTCCCCAAAAATTTCGTAACGCCGGTCCCTCGAAATAAAAGAGCTACACAAAAGACAATTTTGCTTCATGTGGTAAATTTTAACGGTTGGTAGTGATGAGAGGTCAACATGGCGCCGGTTAAAAAACTTTTCGTCCATTGTCGTAATTAATTTTATTGAAAATACAAAAATCATCACTGATGACTGAATGTTATGTTTTCTATTGGTAACACCGGTCCCAGGTGGCATTAAATATAGTTTGTATATATTAAACTTTCGTAGTATATGCAAAACATTACAATGTTTGTCGATTAAAAAATCTAACCTCCATGATATTTTTAACGATTTATTTTGCCAGAACTATTGCGGAAATTATACTAATTTGTAACAACGGTCCCTGTAACATCGGTCCCTTTATTGTGGAACCGAGGTTTCATTTAACATACAATTATTAAATACTGGTGGATAAAGTAACTTCGAATATTATTTCATGTGATTGTTTATAGGAAAGAAAAAAAGTCTGATGATGGAAGTAGGAAATATGAAAGGGAGAAGATACATAGGCAGAGGGCAAATATGACTGAGGAGGAGTTGAAGGGACTATGGCAAAGAATATATAAAAAAAAGAAAGAAAATAGCAGATATGACTGATCGTGAAAAAAAGAAATGTTCGAAGACAAGTGAAATCTGAAGTACAGAAGTTTAGAAGATACCTTAAACAATGGGCTGTAAGGGAAAGAAAACAACAATCCCTTGGTTTTTTTTTAAGTTAGAAAATCTCACATATAATTTTTTTTAAGCTCAACTGATACCAGAATCTTCAATAATAGGAGCAAATGTAACCAATGTGAGAAAAAAGTACACAATTTAATATAATATATTTTTTCCAGTTTTGTTATTCATATTTGCCCATTTCAGAATATTCAACCATATTAACTAACCTGAGGATGTCATATCCAGTCTTTGTATACTGGTTTCTGAGAAATAATAATAATAATAATAATAATAATTATTATTATTATTATTATTATTATTATTATTATTATTATTACACTAGCCTGCGAATTTCAACTTTGTGTTTGTTGCCTAAACTAAATAATGTGATTTTATATAATGTCGTTGTGCTGAATCCGAATTTTCAATCCGTTTGCTTCTATCACGTCAGGTTTGTTTGCAAAATCACTTTAAATGTATTTTATAATTACGTGAATTTCATCACAAACTTTTTCATTTCACTTTTTTATTTCAAATTCAGAAACAATATTTAAAAGACACAACTTGCTGAAATTATGTGTATGGTTGTTCATACATGTCACTAGAGTGCTTTTTTGCTTTGTTTTGTCCTGTTTACTTCACTATTGGATGTATAAATTAGCACAATGCATCACACAAAAAATTACACCACTTGCTTCTTAGTTGAGAAAGTCCTCCTGTTCCTCTATCTTTTATGTTTCTCTTCAGGTATTTCACGCTTTAACATCCAACAATAATCACCAAGCATACTGATGCTCCCGCATTCCTGGTACCTTCTTTCGAACTCCTGCAGGTCCTTGTGAAATCGTTCATCTTACTCTTAGCTGAAAAATCCTAGATTTTCGGCGAAATAATCTAGCTGAGAAAACAGACAATTTTGATACTCATGTTACAACCAAATTCCTTGTATGCTCCAAGCATGTTAGCCACAATTTTTCGGTAATTAGGATCCTTGTTGCCAAGAAACTTTAAAACAACTTCACAAAACAGCATCCATGCTGCTTTCTCCTTTTCATCCATACTGTTTTTAAATGCTGCACCAGACATGTTTTCTTATGTCAGGACCATTATATATATCTCTTCTTTCAATTTGCTTCAGTTAGTAGTGAAAATTTCTCACATATGTACTTAAAACAGCCTCCTCCCTTATTTAAAGCTTTTACAAGCTGTTTCATTAAGCCAAGCCTGATGTGGAGAGATGGTAGCACAACTTTAGAAGAACTCACATGGCTTTGGCTCACAACATTCTTACAACCGACTTCCAAATTTTGTCGAGGTGGCCAGTCTTTCATAGTCCAGTGATCAACTCGTGCCCTACTATCCCATAGGCAAAGAATGCATGGAAATTTTGCAAAACCAGATTGTTGACCCAGCAACATGGTAAGAACTTTGAAATCATCACAAACTTGCCAGTTGTGTACCTATAGTCTAGTCGCAATAACAGCAGTTGCAAATTTGTGTATGATTTTTTGAGGATCACTGAATAGGCAACGGGCACTGAACCAAAAATGTTTCCGTTATGAAGGAGGAAATCCTTTAAACTTCGCTTGGAAGCATCAATGAACAGTCTCCATTCACTTAGGTCATAGTTTGGAAGTCCAAGTTTTAGCATAAATTCTTTCCCATTACTGCAATATACAAGATTATCATCTTCGGAGAAAAAGTATTTAAAACCTATTTCACGTTGTCAGTACCAATAGAATAATGTTTGTTTAAGATTTTCTGGCCGCACAGGGATTGGTACATTAGGTACAAGCAAAATGGTTGACCGAACAACTGAATACACGATTTTATTTTTATGTTTAGAATCGTACCCCTTCACATCACACGAACAGAAGTAGCAGTCAGTACTATGATTCGACTGCTCTCTCCAAACCATAGGTACTCCAAAAGATAGCAACGGTCTTATCCAATTGATCAAATGACGAAGTTCTTCAGTGCATACTCTACATACTTTGTGTGGTGCCCAAGCTTTACTTTGGTCTCCAAGTTTGATTCCAAAATAGGCATGGTATGACTTTTTCATAAAATCTGTAATATTACACCTCTGCTTCGGCAATGTGTATATCCTACATAAGTTATATAACAAAAGTGATCTGGATTATTTATACATCTTCGATGCAACATGGTAAATACTTTCTTACTGAACTAAAACTTTCAACATTCTACTCCACAATAAAGCTTCAAACTGATTTCGTTTCGTTTCCAGATGAAACGCAGACTAATGAAATGTGAGAGAAACTAGACGAGTTGAGTTCAGTCTCTCACCAAGGAGTGGCTGACATTTCTATTTTTCACAAATAAAAATAATGACAAGGCTGTACGTTATTTCACCCTAACTTCCTTATACGCTTGCACCCTCTATGTGCTAAGAAACATCAGTTATCCTCGATTTTCAATATAAACATCTTAAAAATATTTTGAATACATTTGGTTTTCATATCTTAACATACTAAAACTACAGTTGTTAAGTTCAAATAATTACGCTATAAATTGTCGTAATATATTATAAGAAAATAAAAAAAAAATTGTACGTGATAGTAGTTGGTTTTGCTGTAGATTTTGAACTATGTTTGTTGTCTGTTTTTGTTATTGTGATGTCTAAAAAATTTACGATGTGTTGTTCTCAGTTTTTAGTGTGTAATGTGTTTTGGGTCTAGTTTGTTTATATGTCTGTGTAGCAGTAGCGGACGGTGGGTTTGAAAATTGAGGAGGCCAAGACGTGACTGATGAGAATATAAAAATATAAAGCCTGTGACGTACTTCATTACCAAGCCCAGAATTTATAGATTTTAAGAAACTAAAATTAGGTTTTCCAATTTATGTTTTAGGATTTTAAATCTTACGTTTAGGAATTTATATGATTTTACGGGGGGGGGGGGGAATAAACAACATACTGTTAATATATTACAACGGTTTGGTAAGATTGCCTGTCTTTAGGACACTCTAAGTCCTAACCTACGAATTAGGTCTTTTTAGTTCGTATTGAATTTAAGAACGTTACTCTTTGCTACATAAAACGAATAAGAAAAGCAATATTTCGAGAGTAACGAGATAGCAACAAAACTGATTCGAACCTAAGAATCCGGGAGTTTCTCATCACTATTACATAGGTTAATTTTACAGCAAATTAACTCGACGATCCTCTTTCTTCGCAAACCGATCAAGTTTAAACACTCCTCTAACCAGCTATCTTACTGGTTGAACTGCTGTTGTCATGGTTACCGGGGAGTAGCGTCATGTAGCCGACTCCTCTCTCCCGCTCTCGCATAGACACTGCAGGCTGCTAGATGTCGACTGTACAGGTTACAGCGCTATCTGTTATTTTTCAGTACGAATTATTTGTACTATCTACAGTATAGCGAGCGGGCATCACCAACTGGATGTGGTCGACTTTACGTAACTTACAGTACATCTTAGTCGTACTGAACAGTAATATTAATATAAAAGGAAAAATGTTCGTCATTTGCTGTAACCAAAGACGTTATAATAGTATACTAGACTCACACAGAGCGCTGGTGTGCTGTCCAAAATTGAAACCAGTCTGCGCATGTTTACGCCGCCATGCTACTGGTAGAAATAGAGCGGTAAACACGATTGTCATACTTGTCCTTTGTTTTGTCTCGGGTGTTTTTAGTGAATAGTGTGAAAGTAATGGCAATAGAATTTTGAAAGATGATATATTATCGCCGCGGACTCATGCTTAACATGTCGGCATCATACAATAACGTGCGGTGTGGTTTAAAAAAATAATTTTACCGACCGATTGTTGCTCTGTAGGTTTCACTCTAAGCGTCACGTTGTCACGTCTACTTCCACGATAAGAATAAGCACTAGTTTGTTATGTTGGCTTTCTTAACTCTTAATAATAACTCTTTAATAATAATTTTTAATCACATACCTTAATGTTCGTCCTCAGCACAAGACATTGCAACCTCGGTTTTAGTCCACGTGGATTAGACAAGTAAATGTCATTTAATAATGGAAGAAATTGAAAACAATAATACAATTAAATTTGAAAGATCTGCCGAATGTTAGTGCATGAGGCCGCTCAAAGACCTGCCGAATGTTAACCATGAGAGCGTGGCGATAATACCATCCCTGTTTAATTTCCCAAGCCATTTGCAAAAGGTACGATATAATATTATCTCTGTTGTTACAATATTAATATAATTAAAATCAATCAGTAGTTTACGACAATAAAGAATACTTATCAGACTGTAGAGAAATCACACTGAGTGAATTATTTAGACTTACACATCATATGTTAAAACATTAGTGGAAAGATAAATTTTTGTTTTTATTATGTAAATGAATTTATCTGCAAGATTATAAACTTTCATTCAAGATCCATATATGGATAAATAAATATACAGATAATAAATAAATAAATAAACAAATAAATAAATAAACAAATAAATAAATAAATAGCTGTAATAGCTAAGCCTTCTTTGTGAACTTATGATTCAGAGTTCACCTATAAATAACTCTCTTACATTTTGCCGGACATATATTTTATTAACAAAAGCAAGGAATGGCATCTTATTGATATTACATATGTGCATAAAAATCATGTACCATCACTCCGCAAGCAATGATAATATATCTATTTTATTTATTTAAAATAAAAATACAATATGTAAAAAATCCACACATAAAAAATGTGGTTTCTTTATCTTGCATAAAGTGATTGTTTAGTTTTTAGGTCTTCAAATTACCTATTGTTTGCAATATATTAGGTACCGATACTTTTTATAATTGATAGCATTCCCTTTATTAATTGAAGATTTTTTTTAATGATTTATTGATCGATCAGCGCATTTAGCGCTATACAGATCAATTGAAGAATGAATTCAATGTAATTTGGCTACCTTCGCACATTATATTTTGTCAGATTACTTATGTCCTGTGGCCTAGAAGTATCGGTAATATAATTTTCGATTCTCTAAAACTTAACAACAGGTCTATACTGATTATCACATATTTATTTCACTTAAGAATTTGATTATAATAAGAACTTGTGTAATCAAGGTGCATATATTTATGTCTTGTGATCTAAGAGTAATGTATGTTAATATAATTTTAGATTCTCTGAAACCTAACAATTTGCTGATTATCGTAAAATTATACACGCTATAATGTGTACTGTGTAGGCCTATTTATGGATGTATGAGTATGTTTTCTATAAATTGCTGCGTACGTATTTTCTTTTCTTTAATGTTCTAACACATATCAATGAAACTTTGAATATGTTTATTTCGTCCTAATTTTACGTTAAATGTCGAAAATGGCCATAATCTGTCAATTTTAGATCATCACAGCGTTAATTTGCGTGATTTACGTATTGCTATTATGCGTCTGTTCTCCAACAATATGGCGGCAAGCGCAGCGTTCAATTTGCCCCGGTTTCCTCGTTTCGCGCAGCCGAGACTGTAGGGGCTTGGCTGTAACTTGTCTGTGATCTTAATCCTGCTGAAATTATTACAGTCATATTGTGTTCTGGTAAAATATTAGGGGAGGCACGGCCTCCCTTGCCTCCCCCGAAAATCCGCTGCACCTCTGCAAACCACAGATCTGGATCGTCCTTGTAGAATGGAGATGGCTTCTCAACACATTGTGCACACACAACCACTACCAGTTGATATAGAACTTTGCTCTGTATCTTCATGAATGTTCGCTGTTTCCATCACGTCGGGTTCACCAATATAGTAGTGTGAATACAATATAATAAGTAAATCAAACTCAGGAACAGTTTTATTTCTAGTAAGAAAGATTCAAATCAATTAACATTTAACAACAAAGCGTTGTCAAGGAGAGATAAAATTTTCATGGCCCACTCCGTTGTGTAATGAACACACACGTAGGCCAGTCATGAATTCATAACTCAGAGCCCCACACTGTTAAAAACCATCAGGGAAAATGATTGTGTAGATTAAGCACAAATTATTCTTATAATTGATAATACTATTACCTTTGCCGCCTATACATAGGAATAATAACTAAAGACAACACACTTACACCAATAAATTATCGATCACAATAATTGTGATGCACTTATGCAATATGGAACCAACCACCATTTTATGAATATTTGGATTTCTATTGCAAAATGTGTCTTAATGTCTATAGTATCTGATACAAAATAGAACCAACTCCTATCTGTAACATGCTGCCCCATAGAGAGATCTGAACCAACCACCAAAAACAGAATCCATAGTGCAGTGTTTTGCAATTTAGAACCAACTCCAAGCTCTCAGTTCCTATGTTTGTTTTGTGTAAATATGGGAGTTTGAATACAATTTTTTGCTAATAGGAGTGATATATTATATTATATTATATTATATTATATTATATTATATTATATTATATTATATTATATTATATTATATTACATTACATTACATTACATTACATTATATTATATTATATTATATTACAGCAACAAGAGTTATGTTAATGTATCAAAGAAAGTTATAGAAGCGGAGATGTTTAGGTATCAAATATGTAACTGCAGAAGAAAATGCAATGAAAAAATGGCTATAGATAATAGAAAAGAATTGTATGAAAGGTTCTGGAACACTGGTGATTACAACATCCAATCATCATTGTTATGTACTATGGTTCAACAACATCAAATAAAACTCCATAGAGACAATGACAATATCAAACTGAGTTACAGAAGAGTTTACATGCTTGGTGATGTTGAAGTTTGTAGTGACCTTTTCTGTCAAACATTACGAGGGCAAAATACAAAATAATTGGTTTTGACGCTGAAGACTGGTTTACAGGAACATGGAAGTCTGAATACAATTGCCATGAAGTTTCTGATTTCTGGCCACTCGTTTTTGCCAAATGACAGTGACTTTAGTGACATAGAGGCCGCGCTAAAAATGCAGCAAAGGCTCTATACCCCAGAAGATAATGTCAGTGTCATGCAAAAATGCAGGAAGAAAAACCCGCTTCGTGTCCATAGGATGACAAAGGATCATTTCTTCGGCACTTCAGAAATAGAAAAGGGCATAGTCAACAGAAAACATGACACAGACAACACCAAAATAAACTGGTTGCAACTCCGTCAATTAAGAATTACAAAGGACAAGCCTTATTCAATATTTATGGACATAGACTAACAATACCATCCCATCGCACCTCCTCATACTCATCTTCTTTCACAATAGCCCTGCCAAGACTCTGGAATTCGCTACCTGCTAGCATCAGGGACTGTCGAAATAAAATTGAATTCAAACGAAAACTTACTAGGCACTTGGTCAGTAATTGATTACTTGTAAATAGTTTCTTTAATCTACCACAAAATATTTCAATATTCAGTAATTTCATCACTATACAATTTTGTTATTCTAGATTTAATTTGTAATTCAGTAAATATAAAATATTCTTTGTTTCTCTATGATAAATTATCTAGCTTTAATTATTCAGGTAATCTTTTCGTACTTTGATTTTATTGTAATTGTAAATTTAATACTAATTGTAATATTATTTGTAATTGTAATTGTAAATTTAATACTGATAGTAATTTTATTGTTGATATTGTAGTTGGAATCTCCTGGTAGAGGGGCAGAGAAGGCCTGACGGCCTTATCTCTACCAGGTTAAATAAATAAATACTAATACTAATAGACTTTGATGTAAACTTTGTTGAAGTAAATATCAACAAACGTCGTCCAAAGTCTTCTCCAGACCTAGCAGCGCTCCTGATACCTTTATGGCCAAATGGTAAACCTGTGTCACTGCCAAAATTGCAAGAAATAACGTCAAAAATGCATCTCATACCAGGTGATGCTAAACAGTTTTATTTAAACCTGATTTCAGATCCTAACATTGAGGGTGATGTTGATGGAATCGATGGTCCCCTTGACTTCACCTTTGAATGATAAGTCAATGTATGAACAAATGCTAATGAATATATATTTTTTAAATTTTATTTGTAATTCCACAATTAGTGTCTTGGATGTTTAGTTTTCCAATAATAAAGTGTTAAACATGGATTTGAACTACAGGGACATCATTTTATTTTTACTAACATTTTTAATATTAACCTGGCTATACCTTTAGAGAACCGGAAACACAGTTTGCTATCCCCTTCCACGACTGTAGTTCGATGATACTGGCGTAAAACACAAACAAATCACTCTACTAGGTATAGGAGGGAAGAAAAGTAGTTCATCCATTTACGTAAACTAGGAAATATCGCGATTTTGAGTTCGGTAATTTTCATTAGGTTTTTGTTTAATCAAAATACAGTACTATATTAAGAATAAGTATTTTTACTCACGAACTGAGCTATCAATGCGAACGTATTTATTATGCAGTGTATATTATACTGTTTACAGCACATTAGCATACAATATAGAGAAAGAACTTAAATTGAAAAATAATCATAATACGGATATTTAAACACATTTTTGAAAACGGTGGCCGTTCATTTCGATACAGGCTTCAGTTCTTTTGTGCATATTATAACACTATAGACTATTGTACCTAACCCCAATTGTCAGTTTCGTCCTTCGTACTAGTAACTCATGTTGAAATAATTCTGTTCCTACTCTATAAAAGAGTACCTTACGTACTGTAAATTCAATCTTCACTTCTGCCCGACCCGCACAGATAAAATTACTCAGACATGCTATCTACTGTCCGTCCAAGTAGTTATGCAGCAGGATCGTAGAAAGGGGGGAAATCACGTGACAGTTAATTACTTAACGAGGCCTTTCTATTCAAGTTATTTTAAACAGTTGTATAATATTACGTAAACGGGCAATTCCTAACAGAAAATAATGTTTTCAGAAAAGAGCTAAGACAGCCCAGCTTTTACATTTTGGCGAACAGAAGCAGGTGGGGGAAATCGGGATGCGACGTAGGCAAATGGACAGTACCTATGCGAAAATATGAGTCAATATTGAAAGCTCTTTCGTCACTGCAAAACGCGAACATATTTCTGGAACGTACTACACTCACTAATTCAGTGCTGTTTACTGTGTGGAGGACAGTTGGAACTTCATTAGTAGAAGGGGTGGGAGTGAAATACATTCAAAAACTCAGGTACAATAAAAATAGAAGTAAAAATAAAATGATGTCCCTGTAGAATGTTGCCTCATCTCTCTCTCATTTGAATCACACAAGTAGGAACAAAGTGCACAATACCCATTTTTGCAATAAGCAATATGGAACTAACTCCAATGTTGGCCTTCTACTCTGTGTTAGTCAAAAACTGATCCGAGCTACACCACTGATCTGAAAGAGCATTTCAGAATGTTAATAATGCAATCATTACTTTCGTAATAGTATCGATGTTGAATTTTATCTGTAACGATTTGCTAACAGCTGTAGCTCAAAAGCTGTATTTTGGACTTGGTTCCATATTGCATAAGTGCATCCTAAAGATTAGTAGAGTCAGAACTTCGGTACAACATTGGGTGAAATCTAGGAACATTCAAACAGTTTCTTGTTTCTCATTTTCAGATTTTATTACTTCCGGGATTTAAATGAAAGTACAAGATTTGTTTCTACATTTACTTATAGGCAGAACTTCACTTTTGTATAAAAAAATCGCTTTAATTTTATGGCTTAGCCCACGAGACAGACTGCCTCGACTCTCGTCCTGGTATTGCCCTTGCCTAGCCTAGTTGGTCGCCACATCGTGTGGCGTGCTTTTCTAACAGATGTAGGGGCGGCAGCGTGAGGAGCGTAGATGGCTGGAGCGGCGGCAACCAAGAGGGCGGCAACAGGGGCGGCGAGGGCGTGGCTGATGGAGTGCACGCTGTAGGATGTTCAGAAGGGGGCGACGGTGCCACTCCGGTCGTGGTGGTACTGACCAGCACCAGGAGGGCGGTGAGGGCGTGGCTGATGGAATGCACGCTGTAGGATGTTCAGAAGGGCGTGGCTGATGGAGTGCACGCTATAGGATGTTCAGAAGGGCGTGGCTGATGGAGTGCACGCTATAGGATGTTCAGAAGGGCGTGGCTGATGGAGTGCACGCTGTAGGATGTTCATAAGGGCGTGGCTGATGGAGTGCACGCTGTAGGATGTTCAGAAGGGCGTGGTTGATGGAGTGCACGCTGTAGGATGTTTAGAAGGGCGTGGTTGATGGAGTGCACGCTGTAGGATGTTCAGAAGGGGGCGACGGTGCCACTCTGGTCGTGGTGGTACTGACCAGCACCAGGTGGGCGGCGAGGGCGTGGCTGATGGAGTTCACGCTGTAGGATGTTCAGAAGGGGGCGACGGTGCCACTCTGGTCGTGGTGGTACTGACCAGCACCAGGTGGGCGGCGAGGGCGTGGTTGATGGAGTGCACGCCATAGGATGTTCAGAAGGGCGTGGCTGATGGAATGCACGCTATATGATGTTCAGAAGGGCGTGGCTGATGGAGTGCACGCTATAGGATGTTCAGAAGGGCGTGGCTGATGGAGTGCACGCTGTAGGATGTTCAGAAGGGGGCGAGGTGCCACTACAGTCGTGGTGGTACTGACCAGCACCAGGTGGGCGGCGAGGGCGTGGTTGATGGAGTGCACGCTGTAGGATGTTCAGAAAGGGGCGACGGTGCCGCTCCAGTCGTGGTGGTACTGACCAGCACCAGGTGGGCGGCGAGGGCGTGGTTGATGGAATGCACGCTGTAGGATGTTCAGAAGGGGGCGACGGTGCCACTCCGGTCGTGGTGGTACTAACCAGCACCAGTTGGGCGGCGAGGGCGTGGTTGATGGAGTGCACGCTGTAGGATGTTCAGAAGGGGGCGACGGTGCCAATCCGGTCGTGGTGGTACTGACCAGCACCAGGAGGGCGGCGAGGACGAGGATCTGGAAAATAATGCAGTAGGGTCAATTGCGATATTATTGCACAGGCTTGAAGTCTTTTGACATACCAGATACTGTTAACACCATGGTGAGAACACATTAAAATTATCACGTGGTTTATATTAAATATTTCATATTAGCATATTTGGTATTACTTTGTTTTAACATAATATGTTACCATTAATTACAAAGCACTATAGTAATATGATATTTTCGGTGCTTGAACTTAATGATATGAGCAAGTAGAACAAGATTTGAAATATCTCAATTCATAAGTTTTATATGTAGGTACTTGCAGTGGAAGTAAATAATTGCCATTAAGATATTCGTCCTTCTGTTGACTGGCTTCGTGTAGTTTACAAATTTGAGAAGTGTTTTGAGAAGCAGCATGGGACTATATTAAACAAGTTCAAAAACCTAGCACAAACATTTGCTAATATACTGAACGAAAAGATATCTAGTAGGCCTATAGATCCATTCGTTATTGAATGTTACTCCACAACTCGATCATCATGAAAGCCCTCAACAAACGCCGGCAAGGGCAGAAAAGTACAACTAGCCGTAAAACAGCGAAGAAAATTAAGAAAATCGTCAAGTATGTAATATGAACACAATAACATAATATTCTTCTTAGAGAGTCATTCTGTATTATTTTCATATCCTCACATAAGTGTTTAACGAAGTCTAAAGAGTCCACAATACTTGAAAAATTGTTTGCGTTCACAATGGTATTTTTGTGAGTGTCATAAATATCTTCGGTGCATTGCTTTCCATAGTACGAGGCATGTTAAAAGTCCAGCCTTGACGGCAAATGACGTCACGAGGGGTGTGATGGCCCCTACATTCTATTCTATTTTCCTTATTGGAGGAGGCTAGCTAAGATAGCGAAGTATAATATGTAGAAAATGAGTGAGATCTGAAAATGAAATGTACACAAGAAACAGACATAATAACGAAGATATTGGACAATGGTGCAGTATGTTTTAGTAACAAGTATTATTAGAAACAGTGTGTGTTCGATATGAGTGAACTGAAATGCAAGAACAGAGTCCTAAAATTGTCAATTTTGAATGTTCTAAATTAACATGTATAATTAACTACCCTGAGACCAAAAATTGCATTTTTCACATTTTTGTGTGTATGTCTGTCTGGCTGGTTGTTTGTTACCTTTTCACGCGATAATGGCTGAACAGATTTATATGAAAATTGGAATATAAATTAAGTTCGTTCTAATTTAGATTTTAGGCTATAAGACATTAAAAATACTTTATTCAAAAGAGGGTTATAAGGTGGCCTGAACTATATAAAGCGAAATAAGTATATCCAATTTTACTCAATGAAAAATGTTACACAACAAAAGTCTCTTTAAAAACTATACCCGATAAGTTTTATTCTATGCAAAATTTTGATAGAACTGATATTTAAAGAGATATGAGTTTTAAAATAAAAATACGTTTTATCAGTGGCGCCTGAGACAAATAGGCTATAATGAAATGAAAACAAATGACTCCGTCTATTTAAGTCGAACTTGCATACAAAAAGCGGGGAATATTATTCATTTAACATTATTCTTATATGGATACATTTTTATTCTATGATAAATGTTTTTTCAATATTAATATATAGAGTATGTTTGTGTGTTTTTATGAAGTAATCTCAGTAGCTACTTAACAGATTTGGATAATTCCTTCACTATTTGAAAGTGTAATTTCTCTAGATGGAGATAATACTACATGAGGACTCAGTTAAGATTTACATAGATACTTATGTACAGAAAACTTGATATTCTGTCGAAACATTGCATAGCTTGACTATATAAACTTCATTAGGTTCACGTAAAATAGGCCTATTCTTAATTTTATACACTTCAGTTTCTTTTTGTCCAGAGAACATAATGGTACTTTTAAACAGTTTTGTCGCAAAGGTGAATAATTTTACTGAACCAAAAATATGCACATATGAAGTAAAAATTAGTATTTTACCGCTGAGCTCACTGCAGCTGAGTTACTTTAAAAAGTGTCACGAAATTGCATTCCTGCGCTAATAATTTACCCATATTCGTTTCCTGTGTTTCTTAAAATAATATTTATGTGCCACATTCATTTCAATTTTTAAATTCACATAAACAATGATGCACAACCAAACAAGTTGGTTCAGACGGCAGAGTTTGAGACTCGCATTCGGGAGATCATGGGTTCAAACTCTGTTTCCGACCAATTTGACTGCGGTTTTTCATGGTTTCCCTTAGTTATAAAGGCAAATGCCAGATTGGAAATTTACTTGCCGTGATTCATCCCCGCCTCAATTATTATCAATATAGGCCTAATAAACACATTAATCAGAATCTATGATCAGTTACATGAACACAAGCCATCTACAACACACAATACAAATAGGAACTCAACAAGAGTAAAAACGGCCTGCTGATATACCCACACATTCTAAACACGCGACATGACCACAGATGGCTGATGTCAAAGCGTGTATAAATAAACTTAAATTATAAAAGATACACATTGCGGGCAACATAAAAAATTAACTTCATACACAATCCACGCTATATTGAAATTAATTTGGAGTGATTTATTAAAGGATGCATTGAAGACTAATTTAGAAAAATGACAAACCAATTATGCTTCATCAAAAGCGGATATTCTCTGAACCAAATTATCCTATTGTAGTTATTTTAAAATAATAATAATAATAATAATAATAATAATAATAATAATAATAATTAAGAAACATGTGAAAGGAATATTATCCTTGCATCAAATGAGTGCTCTCTGGACCAGATGATCGTATTAAATTATTGAAATACAATTTCAATGAAGTGACATATTAAACGATTTATCCATCTCTCTGGACCAAATATCCTATTTTAATTGTGTAGTTACTTTATATTTATTTCTAACAAGTGCGTCGAAGCACATGGGCATGGCTAGTATATAAATTAGATGGATGGATATATAGCAAATTTACAATGAATAATAAATCATCACGAGTTTAGAAATATACACTAATTTGTATAACTAGTCAATACAAAATAAAATATTTCGGAATATGTATGATAAGACTTCCTTGTGTTAAATTCTAAAGTACCTTGTTTACATGTTTCGACCTATTTATGAGTCATCCTCAGAATTGGTCGCTGTTGGTCTTGGTTTGTCTGTATATACAGACACACGAAAACACACCCCAACGAAATTCTCAACACACAACTCAATTTCAGAACACACACACACTCTTTGACTCTACATTATACCACACGAACACACCCTCACAGGAAACAAAACAAGAGGCGCCAAGACCAACAACGACCAGTTCTGAGGATGACCCATAAATAGGTCGAAACATGTAAAGAATGTGCGTTAGAATTTAACACAATAAAGTCTTATCATACATATTCCGAAGTGATACAGTGTTAAAAGTTGTGTAATCAAGATGTATAAAATATTTATTAATTAGAGTTATTTCTCTTGAATCAACCATTCATTGTATAACCGCGGATGCTGGCATAAATTTTACAATTAATAAATCAAAATTACCAAATCAAACTTCCATTAACAATAAATTAAATTATCATTAAGATAAAAATAATTATTATAAACCACGTTCTGCCCCTACCACCCATCACACTGTGCTGGTGGTTCAGCCTCAGCTGCTGCCACACAATGCACGGTGTAGCAGACTGGGGCGTCTTCTTATTTATAGCTGAATATAAATTAAGACATTAATAAGAATTCGTAACCCAGAAACTGTTGATGTCAGACAGAAGTGATCAACCATCCATCAGGTACAGGAGTAACGTGTGATCCAATGCAATACAGAACTGTTGACCTCACGGCCACATTTGAGACAGACGTGATCAACCATCCATCAGGTACAGGAGTAACGTGTGATCCAATGCAATACAGAACTGTTGACCTCACGGCCATATTTCAGGCAGACGTGATCAACCATCCATCAGGTACAGGAGTAACGTGTGATCCAATGCAATGCAGAACTGTTGACCTCACGGCCACATTTCAGGCAGACGTGATCAACCCTCCATAGGTACAGGAGTAACGTGTGATCCAATGCAATGCAGAACTGTTGACCTCACGGCCACATTTCAGGCAGACGTGATCAACCATTCATAGGTACAGGAGTAACGTGTGATCCAATGCAATACAGAACTGTTGACCTCACGGCCATATTTCAGGCAGACGTGATCAACCATCCATCAGGTACAGGAGTAACGTGTGATCCAATGCAATGCAGAACTGTTGACCTCACGGCCACATTTCAGGCAGACGTGATCAACCCTCCATAGGTACAGGAGTAACGTGTGATCCAATGCAATGCAGAACTGTTGACCTCACGGCCACATTTCAGGCAGACGTGATCAACCATCCATAGGTACAGGAGTAACGTGTGATCCAATGCAATACAGAACTGTTGACCTCACGGCCATATTTCAGGAGACGTGATCAACCATCCATCAGGTACAGGAGTAACGTGTGATCCAATGCAATGCAGAACTGTTGACCTCACGGCCACATTTCAGGCAGACGTGATCAACCCTCCATAGGTACAGGAGTAACGTGTGATCCAATGCAATGCAGAACTGTTGACCTCACGGCCACATTTCAGGCAGACGTGATCAACCATACATCAGGTACAGGAGTAACGTGTGATCCAATGCAATGCAGAACTGTTGACCTCACGGCCACATTTCAGGCAGACGTGATCAACCATCCATCAGGTACAGGAGTAACGTGTGATCCAATGCAATGAAGAACTGTTGACCTCACGGCCACATTTCAGGCAGACGTGATCAACCATCCATCAGGTACAGGAGTAACGTGTGATCCAATGCAATGCAGAACTGTTGACCTCACGGCCACATTTCAGGCAGACGTGATCAACCATCCATCAGGTACAGGAGTAACGTGTGATCCAATGCAATGCAGAACTGTTGACCTCACGGCCACATTTCAGGCAGACGTGATCAACCATCCATCAGGTACAGGAGTAACGTGTGATCCAATGCAATGCAGAACTGTTGACCTCACGGCCACATTTCAGGCAGACGTGATCAACCATCCATAGGTACAGGAGTAACGTGTGATCCAATGCAATACAGAACTGTTGACTTCACGGCCACATTTCAGGCAGACGTGATCAACCATACATCAGGTACAGGAGTAACGTGTGATCCAATGCAATGCAGAACTGTTGACCTCACGGCCACATTTCAGGCAGACGTGATCAACCATCCATCAGGTACAGGAGTAACGTGTGATCCAATGCAATGCAGAACTGTTGACCTCACGGCCACATTTCAGGCAGACGTGATCAACCATCCATCAGGTACAGGAGTAACGTGTGATCCAATGCAATACAGAACTGTTCACCTCACGGCCACATTTCAGGCAGATGTGATCAACCATCCATCAGGTACAGGAGTAACGTGTGATCCAATGCAATACAGAACTGTTGACCTCACGGCCACATTTCAGGCAGACGTGATCAACCATCCATCAGGTACAGGAGTAACGTGTGATTCAATGCAATACAGAACTGTTGACCTCACGGCCACATTTCAGGCAGACGTGATCAACCATCCATCAGGTACAGGAGTAACGTGTGATCCAATGCAATGCAGAACTGTTGACCTCACGGCCACATTTCAGGCAGACGTGATCAACCCTCCATAGGTACAGGAGTAACGTGTGATCCAATGCAATGCAGAACTGTTGACCTCACTGCCACATTTCAGACAGACGTGATCAACCATCCATCAGGTACAGGAGTAACGTGTGATCCAATGCAATGAAGAACTGTTGACCTCACGGCCACATTTCAGGCAGACGTGATCAACCCTCCATAGGTACAGGAGTAACGTGTGATCCAATGCAATACAGAACTGTTGACCTCACGGCCATATTTCAGGCAGACGTGATCAACCATCCATCAGGTACAGGAGTAACGTGTGATCCAATGCAATGCAGAACTGTTGACCTCACGGCCACATTTCAGGCAGACGTGATCAACCCTCCATAGGTACAGGAGTAACGTGTGATCCAATGCAATGCAGAACTGTTGACCTCACGGCCACATTTCAGGCAGACGTGATCAACCATCCATAGGTACAGGAGTAACGTGTGATCCAATGCAATACAGAACTGTTGACCTCACGGCCATATTTCAGGCAGACGTGATCAACCATCCATCAGGTACAGGAGTAACGTGTGATCCAATGCAATGCAGAACTGTTGACCTCACGGCCACATTTCAGGCAGACGTGATCAACCATCCATCAGGTACAGGAGTAACGTGTGATCCAATGCAATGCAGAACTGTTGACCTCACGGCCACATTTCAGGCAGACGTGATCAACCATCCATAGGTACAGGAGTAACGTGTGATCCAATGCAATACAGAACTGTTGACTTCACGGCCACATTTCAGGCAGACGTGATCAACCATACATCAGGTACAGGAGTAACGTGTGATCCAATGCAATGCAGAACTGTTGACCTCACGGCCACATTTCAGGCAGACGTGATCAACCATCCATCAGGTACAGGAGTAACGTGTGATCCAATGCAATGCAGAACTGTTGACCTCACGGCCACATTTCAGGCAGACGTGATCAACCATCCATCAGGTACAGGAGTAACGTGTGATCCAATGCAATGCAGAACTGTTGACCTCACGGCCACATTTCAGGCAGACGTGATCAACCATCCATAGGTACAGGAGTAACGTGTGATCCAATGCAATACAGAACTGTTGACCTCACGGCCATATTTCAGGCAGACGTGATCAACCATCCATCAGGTACAGGAGTAACGTGTGATCCAATGCAATGCAGAACTGTTGACCTCACGGCCACATTTCAGGCAGACGTGATCAACCATCCATCAGGTACAGGAGTAACGTGTGATCCAATGCAATGCAGAACTGTTGACCTCACGGCCACATTTCAGGCAGACGTGATCAACCATCCATAGGTACAGGAGTAACGTGTGATCCAATGCAATACAGAACTGTTGACTTCACGGCCACATTTCAGGCAGACGTGATCAACCATACATCAGGTACAGGAGTAACGTGTGATCCAATGCAATGCAGAACTGTTGACCTCACGGCCACATTTCAGGCAGACGTGATCAACCATCCATCAGGTACAGGAGTAACGTGTGATCCAATGCAATGCAGAACTGTTGACCTCACGGCCACATTTCAGGCAGACGTGATCAACCATCCATCAGGTACAGGAGTAACGTGTGATCCAATGCAATACAGAACTGTTCACCTCACGGCCACATTTCAGGCAGATGTGATCAACCATCCATCAGGTACAGGAGTAACGTGTGATCCAATGCAATACAGAACTGTTGACCTCACGGCCACATTTCAGGCAGACGTGATCAACCATCCATCAGGTACAGGAGTAACGTGTGATTCAATGCAATACAGAACTGTTGACCTCACGGCCACATTTCAGGCAGACGTGATCAACCATCCATCAGGTACAGGAGTAACGTGTGATCCAATGCAATGCAGAACTGTTGACCTCACGGCCACATTTCAGGCAGACGTGATCAACCCTCCATAGGTACAGGAGTAACGTGTGATCCAATGCAATACAGAACTGTTGACCTCACGGCCATATTTCAGGCAGACGTGATCAACCATCCATCAGGTACAGGAGTAACGTGTGATCCAATGCAATGCAGAACTGTTGACCTCACGGCCACATTTCAGGCAGACGTGATCAACCCTCCATAGGTACAGGAGTAACGTGTGATCCAATGCAATGCAGAACTGTTGACCTCACGGCCACATTTCAGGCAGACGTGATCAACCATCCATAGGTACAGGAGTAACGTGTGATCCAATGCAATACAGAACTGTTGACCTCACGGCCATATTTCAGGCAGACGTGATCAACCATCCATCAGGTACAGGAGTAACGTGTGATCCAATGCAATGCAGAACTGTTGACCTCACGGCCACATTTCAGGCAGACGTGATCAACCATCCATCAGGTACAGGAGTAACGTGTGATCCAATGCAATGCAGAACTGTTGACCTCACGGCCACATTTCAGGCAGACGTGATCAACCATCCATAGGTACAGGAGTAACGTGTGATCCAATGCAATACAGAACTGTTGACTTCACGGCCACATTTCAGGCAGACGTGATCAACCATACATCAGGTACAGGAGTAACGTGTGATCCAATGCAATGCAGAACTGTTGACCTCACGGCCACATTTCAGGCAGACGTGATCAACCATCCATCAGGTACAGGAGTAACGTGTGATCCAATGCAATGCAGAACTGTTGACCTCACGGCCACATTTCAGGCAGACGTGATCAACCATCCATCAGGTACAGGAGTAACGTGTGATCCAATGCAATACAGAACTGTTGACCTCACGGCCACATTTCAGGCAGATGTGATCAACCATCCATCAGGTACAGGAGTAACGTGTGATCCAATGCAATACAGAACTGTTGACCTCACGGCCACATTTCAGGCAGACGTGATCAACCATCCATCAGGTACAGGAGTAACGTGTGATCCAATGCAATGCAGAACTGTTGACCTCACTGCCACATTTCAGACAGACGTGATCAACCATCCATCAGGTACAGGAGTAACGTGTGATCCAATGCAATGAAGAACTGTTGACCTCACGGCCACATTTCAGGCAGACGTGATCAACCCTCCATAGGTACAAGAGTAACGTGTGATCCAATGCAATGCAGAACTGTTGACCTCACGGCCACATTTCAGACAGACGTGATCAACCATCCATCAGGTACAGGAGTAACGTGTGATCCAATGCAATACAGAACTGTTGACCTCACGGCCACATTTCAGGCAGATGTGATCAACCATCCATCAGGTACAGGAGTAACGTGTGATCCAATGCAATACAGAACTGTTGACCTCACGGCCACATTTCAGGCAGATGTGATCAACCATCCAT
Organism: Periplaneta americana; assembly: GCF_040183065.1. Classification (NCBI taxonomy): domain Eukaryota; kingdom Metazoa; phylum Arthropoda; class Insecta; order Blattodea; family Blattidae; genus Periplaneta; species Periplaneta americana. The sequence goes on along the minus strand of NC_091133.1, from coordinate 4,242,866 downwards.
CAGGTACAGGAGTAACGTGTGATCCAATGCAATACAGAACTGTTGACCTCACGGCCACATTTCAGGCAGATGTGATCAACCATCCATCAGGTACAGGAGTAACGTGTGATCCAATGCAATACAGAACTGTTGACCTCACGGCCACATTTCAGGCAGACGTGATCAACCATCCATCAGGTACAGGAGTAACGTGTGATCCAATGCAATGCAGAACTGTTGACCTCACGGCCACATTTCAGGCAGACGAGATCAACCATCCATCAGGTACAGGAGTAACGTGTGATCCAATGCAATGCAGAACTGTTGACCTCACGGCCACATTTCAGGCAGAAGTGATCAACCATCCATCAGGTACAGGAGTAACGTGTGATCCAATGCAATGCAGAGCTGTTGACCTCACGGCCACATTTCAGGCAGACGTGATCAACCATCCATCAGGTACAGGAGTAACGTGTGATCCAATGCAATGCAGAACTGTTGACCTCACGGCCACATTTCAGGCAGACGAGATCAACCATCCATCAGGTACAGGAGTAACGTGTGATCCAATGCAATGCAGAACTGTTGACCTCACGGCCACATTTCAGGCAGAAGTGATCAACCATCCATCAGGTACAGGAGTAACGTGTGATCCAATGCAATGCAGAACTGTTGACCTCACGGCCACATTTCAGGCAGACGTGATCAACCATCCATCAGGTACAGGAGTAACGTGTGATCCAATGCAATGCAGAACTGTTGACCTCACGGCCACATTTCAGGCAGACGTGATCAACCATCCATCAGGTACAGGAGTAACGTGTGATCCAATGCAATACAGAACTGTTGACCTCACGGCCACATTTCAGGCAGATGTGATCAACCATCCATCAGGTACAGGAGTAACGTGTGATCCAATGCAATACAGAACTGTTGACCTCACGGCCACATTTCAGGCAGATGTGATCAACCATCCATCAGGTACAGGAGTAACGTGTGATCCAATGCAATACAGAACTGTTGACCTCACGGCCACATTTCAGGCAGACGTGATCAACCATCCATCAGGTACAGGAGTAACGTGTGATCCAATGCAATGCAGAACTGTTGACCTCACTGCCACATTTCAGGCAGACGTGATCAACCATCCATCAGGTACAGGAGTAACGTGTGATCCAATGCAATGCAGAACTGTTGACCTCACTGCCACATTTCAGACAGACGTGTTCAACCATCCATCAGGTACAGGAGTAACGTGTGATCCAATGCAATGAAGAACTGTTGACCTCACGGCCACATTTCAGGCAGACGTGATCAACCCTCCATAGGTACAAGAGTAACGTGTGATCCAATGCAATGCAGAACTGTTGACCTCACGGCCACATTTCAGACAGACGTGATCAACCATCCATCAGGTACAGGAGTAACGTGTGATCCAATGCAATACAGAACTGTTGACCTCACGGCCACATTTCAGGCAGATGTGATCAACCATCCATCAGGTACAGGAGTAACGTGTGATCCAATGCAATACAGAACTGTTGACCTCACGGCCACATTTCAGGCAGATGTGATCAACCATCCATCAGGTACAGGAGTAACGTGTGATCCAATGCAATACAGAACTGTTGACCTCACGGCCACATTTCAGGCAGATGTGATCAACCATCCATCAGGTACAGGAGTAACGTGTGATCCAATGCAATACAGAACTGTTGACCTCACGGCCACATTTCAGGCCGACGTGATCAACCATCCATCAGGTACAGGAGTAACGTGTGATCCAATGCAATGCAGAACTGTTGACCTCACGGCCACATTTCAGACAGACGTGATCAACCATCCATCAGGTACAGGAGTAACGTGTGATCCAATGCAATACAGAACTGTTGACCTCACGGCCACATTTCAGGCAGACGTGATCAACCATCCATCAGGTACAGGAGTAACGTGTGATCCAATGCAATGCAGAACTGTTGACCTCACGGCCACATTTCAGGCAGACGAGATCAACCATCCATCAGGTACAGGAGTAACGTGTGATCCAATGCAATGCAGAACTGTTGACCTCACGGCCACATTTCAGGCAGAAGTGATCAACCATCCATCAGGTACAGGAGTAACGTGTGATCCAATGCAATGCAGAACTGTTGACCTCACGGCCACATTTCAGGCAGACGTGATCAACCATCCATCAGGTACAGGAGTAACGTGTGATCCAATGCAATGCAGAACTGTTGACCTCACGGCCACATTTCAGGCAGACGAGATCAACCATCCATCAGGTACAGGAGTAACGTGTGATCCAATGCAATGCAGAACTGTTGACCTCACGGCCACATTTCAGGCAGAAGTGATCAACCATCCATCAGGTACAGGAGTAACGTGTGATCCAATGCAATGCAGAACTGTTGACCTCACGGCCACATTTCAGGCAGACGTGATCAACCATCCATCAGGTACAGGAGTAACGTGTGATCCAATGCAATGCAGAACTGTTGACCTCACGGCCACATTTCAGGCAGACGTGATCAACCATCCATAGGTACAGGAGTAACGTGTGATCCAATGCAATACAGAACTGTTGACCTCACGGCCACATTTCAGGCAGACGAGATCAACCATCCATCAGGTACAGGAGTAACGTGTGATCCAATGCAATGCAGAACTGTTGACCTCACGGCCACATTTCAGGCAGAAGTGATCAACCATCCATCAGGTACAGGAGTAACGTGTGATCCAATGCAATGCAGAACTGTTGACCTCACGGCCACATTTCAGGCAGACGTGATCAACCATCCATCAGGTACAGGAGTAACGTGTGATCCAATGCAATGCAGAACTGTTGACCTCACGGCCACATTTCAGGCAGACGAGATCAACCATCCATCAGGTACAGGAGTAACGTGTGATCCAATGCAATGCAGAACTGTTGACCTCACGGCCACATTTCAGGCAGAAGTGATCAACCATCCATCAGGTACAGGAGTAACGTGTGATCCAATGCAATGCAGAACTGTTGACCTCACGGCCACATTTCAGGCAGACGTGATCAACCATCCATCAGGTACAGGAGTAACGTGTGATCCAATGCAATGCAGAACTGTTGACCTCACGGCCACATTTCAGGCAGACGTGATCAACCATCCATAGGTACAGGAGTAACGTGTGATCCAATGCAATACAGAACTGTTGACCTCACGGCCATATTTCAGGCAGACGTGATCAACCCTCCATAGGTACAGGAGTAACGTGTGATCCAATGCAATGCAGAACTGTTGACCTCACGGCCACATTTCAGGCAGACGTGATCAACCATCCATCAGGTACAGGAGTAACGTGTGATCCAATGCAATGCAGAACTGTTGACCTCACGGCCACATTTCAGACAGACGTGATCAACCATCCATCAGGTACAGGAGTAACGTATGATCCAATGCAATGCAGAACTGTTGACCTCACGGCCATATTTCAGGCAGACGTGATCAACCCTCCATAGGTACAGGAGTAACGTGTGATCCAATGCAATGCAGAACTGTTGACCTCACGGCCACATTTCAGGCAGACGTGATCAACCATCCATCAGGTACAGGAGTAACGTGTGATCCAATGCAATGCAGAACTGTTGACCTCACGGCCACATTTCAGGCAGACGTGATCAACCATCCATCAGGTACAGGAGTAACGTGTGATCCAATGCAATACAGAACTGTCTTCCTCTACAAATGACTTGCTTATATACACGAACAAATGTTGGAAAAGCTTCGATAATACCAATCGATTACAAATTCCGCGAGTATACACGCGTATTTGCTTTCCAATTATTTGAAACATTGAACATTAACATACAGGCCTACGAGAATATTGTCACATTTCCAAAGTATACTTGAATTGTACCAACTCTGAAATCTACTCCTCGACATCTACTTACTTATATACTTTCTTGAACATTACACATTGCATTCCATTAACATTTCATTAAAATTTAGAACGTCCAGGATTAATAAAATTATTGCATACCGTACATCTCTTTGATTTCATTTCCTTCATAACAATATTTTTTTACTCTAAATTTTTTTCAAGCTCATTGTAGTTGTCGCATTTTTGCACATAGGCTACACATTGAATATCAAGAAATTTCAAAACAAAATGCGACAAATGCGACTGTAGCTTAAACATTAGTTTGAAAAAATATTAATTGTGAAATTGAGTGTAATATTCTAAATGTAAAAAAAAAAAAAAAAAAAAAAAAAAAGTGGCCATAACTTTGTGAAACCCAAACGATCTCCTAAAGGGAGCGGATGTTTTTAAGTTGGTTATTTAACGACGCTGTATCAACTGCTAGGTTATCTTGCGTCGATGAGATTGGTGATAGCGAGATGGTATTTGGCGAGATGAGGCCGAGGATTCGCCACAGATTACCTGGCATTCACCTTACGGTTGGGGAAAACCCAACCAGGTAATCAGCCCGAGCACAACTTCAGACCGGCAGGCAAGCGCCTTAACCGCGCCGGTCAGGGTGGATGTTGGTGATAATTAAGATGCCCTTAAAGTAATGGAAAAATGACATGAAATGAAAAGCAAAGACATTTAAATATTATACAATCAGGGGTGGTCCATGTCAGTGCCTTCATTCTCAGTCTCTTCCTCCCGCTCTTTACTTTTGTCACCAATCCTTCTAGATGAGGGAGTTTGAATGACATAACAAAAGCGGGAGCAGCGTGCATTCTTGCAATCTTTGTGTTAAAAATACTGTCTACTACAGTACATCCCTTCCGAACCATAATGGGGACACAACGTCTTGTTGTGCAGGAAACGGTAAAATTTTCTCCCTTTTCAAACATAAATTCTAAAGACATCGGCGTACCGACACAAGAACAATAGCGGTCAAAGTCCTTGCTGCCTAGCAGTTATATTACTTCTGTTGTGTTAGATGAAGCCTTTAGGGGAATGAGGGGTGGACTCAGAATTTGTTCCAAACTAAAAAACTCAAACTTCACTGTTGTTCACTTAGTCAGTAGGTAATTACTACTGACCTATTTGCTTAGAAAAAAGTAAAATGCTTTCCTAATGATCCAAAAGTTCTTCGAACTATTAAAAGTTAACAAAAAAAGCCGAAAAAAAATATAAAAATGACCTATTAGTTAAAAAACGTCAAAATGGAAAAAAAATGCAATATAACAAATTAATTGTTACATTGATATTAACATAGAAAGGATTTCTATATTAACAGACATAGGCCTACTACCAGTGTGAAAAATAAGATGACTTGTCATCAACATCCGCCCCTTAGTCATTACGTTCAGCTGTAATTTTCTGAAATCCAGATCAGCTGATATATGGTCACAACTTTTAATAAGGAATTTATTAGTTTTGAGCACTATGATAAATATTGTGTTCTCTGCTAATACAGTACGACGCTCTCTGTATACAGCATGAGGCCACGACTACACAACAGCAACGACATTAATGAAATGAGTGTTTGCAAATAAAGAGTGGCACACGCAGGGGGGAGGGAGGAGAAGTGGGCTCCATTTAATACAATGAGTGTTTGCAAATAAAGAATGGCACACGCAGGGGGGAGGGAGGAGAAGTGGGCTCCATTTAATACAATGAGTGTTTGCAAATAAAGAGTGGCACACGCAGGGGGGAGGGAGGAGAAGTGGGCTCCATTTAATACAATGAGTGTTTGCAAATAAAGAGTGGCACACGCAGGGGGGAGGGAGGAGAAGTGGGCTCCATTTAATACAATGAGTGTTTGCAAATAAAGAGTGGCACACGCAGGGGGGAGGGAGGAGAAGTGGGCTCCATTTAATACAATGAGTGTTTGCAAATAAAGAGTGGCACACGCAGGGGGGAGGGAGGAGAAGTGGGCTCCATTTAATACAATGAGTGTTTGCAAATAAAGAGTGGCACACGCAGGGGGGAGGGAGGAGAAGTGGGCTCCATTTAATAAAATGAGTGTTTGCAAATAAAGAATGGCACACGCAGGGGGGAGGGAGGAGAAGTGGGCTCCATTTAATACAATGAGTGTTTGCAAATAAAGAGTGGCACACGCAGGGGGGAGGGAGGAGAAGTGGGCTCCATTTAATAAAATGAGTGTTTTGCAAATAAAGAGTGGCACACGTAAGAGGGAGGGAGGCCAAGTGGGCTCCATTTAATAAAATGAATGTTTTTCAAATAAAGAGTGGCACACGCAGGGGGAGGGAGGAGAAGTGGGCTCCATTTAATAAAATGAGTGTTTTGCAAATAAAGAGTGGCTCACGGAGGGGGGAGGGAGGAGAAGTGGGCTCCATTTAATAAAATGAGTGTTTTGCAAATAAAGAGTGGCACACGCAGGGGGGAGGAAGGAGAAGTGGGCTCATGCATTCACAAAAAAGAAAAGATAATAGAAAGAAAAGGAAATGTTTGTAATATTGGATTGACGTGTATAATTGCGGGAATTGTGTGATGATTAAAGCATTGAATTTTAAATAGGCATCAATGTGAATCGATCTTCACGATTTGTAACGTTTATTTGGACTGTGTTTAATAGCCCCAACCATTCCCGCCAGCGAATCGCTTTCAACGCTGTCTGTACGGCTCAGTCGATAGAGATAGTTCTTCAGATTCAGCTGATTGTGGATAGCCCCATCCGCAAACTATGCGGCACTCGAAACAGGGAAAGAAATTAACTCATTTGTTTGCAATGTCCGGGAAATGCGTTGTTTTGAGTGTTCTAAAGGGAAAAAGTGACAACATATAGGCCTAATAGAATTCTAGTCATTAGATAATTAACTAATACTAATTAGGTGGTATATCTTTGTTGAGGTGTTATATCTGGATATGATAACCTCATCTTGCGGTTCTATAAGGAAATGAACTGAATATCTGTAATGCGGGTCAAATGATTAACAATTTCCTTAAAACCTAGTAGGCCTAGGTAAGAGATGCAGCCACATAATATAATATAAATATTACGTTTTGTTGAATTTTCGTTTTTGATACCTGCTTTTGAAGCATTAGAAGTATTTGGCGAAGATCTAGCTACTTAAATAGGCTAACACTAATTAGAAATACTTTTCAGAATCCGAATCGTGCTGAAGATGAAATTAAGAAACGCATACGTAAAAAAAAGATCTCATCATCACGTAAATAAATAAATGATATGTTTACAATGATTATTAATTGATCACTAGTTTAGAAAATGACTTCGAATTGTATAGCTAGTCAATAAGTAAAGTAGTTAATAATCTGAATTGTTTCTTTTGAATCACTGTACTGCTGCTACATCACTGTCTATGTACTATGTAGCACAGCTATTTGTATATATTAAGACATTAATAGTAATCTATGCGCGACAGCCCATGTAGCGTCCTCCTGGAAACTCGGCATTCTGTCTATCTGGCTGAGTGTCCACCTAAAAAAGCGTATTTGCAAGGGTTACGGAAACCCAACAAACCAAACATAACATGTCACTGATCGTTTATTTTTCTGTCAAAATATTGGCAGCACTGCTACACTAATTTCTAAAGCCCTCTGATAGATATCTATCGTAATTAAAACTCACAATATGTAACGGATTGACATTTCTGTCAGTAAAAGGCAAAATGTGACGTCATTTTTGTAGTTTTTCAGGAGAGAAATGTTAGAGATTGAACGACTGCTTAAAATGGTAATAATTATCATGTTTCATAACAAAAACTAATAGAAATACATATGCATGTCATACGTTACCGCAATAAAGATACTATAGGGATACACCAGATTTGAGGGTTGCCAACTAGCCGGAAGTTTGGCGAGTCTCAACACGAGGCCGTTGGCCGGTATCAAGCTTTAAAGACTCAATTTGTGGCCGGCCGGTAATTTCATCAAGTAAGTTTAAGAACTTACATTAAGAGCTTTTATTGAATAGGCTGAAAGAGATTTTCCTGTATTTCGTGTAACATTTTCCACTCAGAGCAGCTAAAGATAAGGGAATTTCCAGTTTTACTTGATGGTTGCAACTAGATGCAGATACTCCCCGTGCTCATTGAATGCAGCGGCTTCCTCCTTTGTGAAATATGAATATTTGGGGGAACGGTGTAAATATGTTCAGGATAAAATTGCCTCTGAGGAATCTCCACGGATAATAATCGTGTTTCTGAAGCGTGTATTTAGTGTCATGAATAACATAGTATGTAATGATGAAGGGAATCGTTTAAGTGTGGAAATACTAAAACAGACTTGCAGAACTGGGCGATAATTGTGGCAGACGTCACAAGCCGGAATTCGTCAATCACCCTTTCTTCCGCCCCACTCGTCATAAACATGGTAGGGTAGAGGGGATTCAGCTATATTCAGTGTCTGTGCTCCATCCCTCTCTTACTCAGTTCTGCATCCCTGTACTAAAAGCTGAGCATTGTAACATGGAAAACCTTAAATTTAGTTGTGCAGAATTCTATCGCTTTATAGCAGAAGAAAAATAAGTTCTTAAAGGTGTGGCAACGAGCTCAAATAGGAATTATAAAAGTGAATTTGAAGCACTGAGGCAAGATTTCTCACATAACATGATAATTAAAAGAAATTTATTCATTAGTTGAAACTGTATTTAGTATATTCACATACTTTTATTCATGGAAACTTGCAGGTGTAAAATGACCGGTATTTTTATTTACCAGAGTCGACAACTCCTAACCACATCGGAAAATTTCAATTTCGCCAAAAATTGACACATAACCTTTTGCTTAGAACTATAGATTTTTATGTGCGAATTGTTTGTTGAGTGGAATTGTGTAAATGCAGTGTGTTAAATGTGACATATTCACTTAATTTGTTACTTGTGTACATTCATAAAGTTATTCCATTTCTAAGTTTCATATGATGAGTTAAACACAAAGAAAATCAGATGCAATAAATGTTGTGAGTAGCAGGATCGAAGAGTCAATTCATCGGGTATTGTATGACTCTATAAGGATTGAGACATCACTATTGTTAATTGTTTTTATTCATAGCAGTAAGTGGGCCTTTACTGGCCGAGTATACCCGGCGGAATTGAAATAATCCTGTGAATAGCCCATGTTGTATGTAACAGAAAAGTGTAATAATGTATTGGTGGAGAGTTCATAGTTTTCTCAGAGAATGTTTTTCCCAAATGTTTAACACCTTCTTATTCGGTAAGTATTGAGACTAGGATAGTGATTTTTATCCATATCGATAGAAAATCTGATAAATAATCATTTATTTTTTTATTTTATTGGGTTATTTTACGACGCTTTATCAACATCTAGGTTATTTAGCGTCTGAATGAAATGAAGGTGATAATCCCGGTGAAATGAGTCCGAGGTCCAACGCCGAAAGTTACCCAGCATTTGCTGGTATTGGGTTGAGGGAAAACCCCGGAAAAAACCTCAACCAGGTAACTTGCCCCAACCGGGATTCGAACCCGGGCCACCTGGTTTTGCGGCCAGACGCGCTGACCGTTACTCCACAGGTGTGGACATCATTTATTCCTCTAGCGTATTTCAGTAGCGTGGACGGTTTTCATGTAAGTTTAGTTTTAAAACCACTGGACGATGCGAACAGATTGCAACGTTGTGTCAGAGTGAGGTGGGAGGTAGCTCCCTCGGGACACAGATCTAAGCTCGTTGACCTCTTACATCTGTAGTACGAGAAGAAAGAAGAGCGTGTTAGCGGCGATGTTGCCGAAACTTCCAAATTAATTTTCTAATTAACCGTGCATTTAATCACAAAACGTAATATGTGTTTTCTTTTCATTTCAGTGTACCCTATCGTCTCTTTCAATCTGCAGGATTATTTCAATGCCACCTTGTATAAAGATTGGCGCCCTGAGGAATAGAGGCAGGGGTTCGGGATGACCTACAAGCCACAAGTCGTGCTAAAGATGTTTAGGTTTAGTGTAAAACTGGTCTATGCGAATTATCCGAACATTAAATTGATGTAACAGTAGAGGTATAAGTTCCATGGCAGATGCATCTTCGGATGTATCAAACAATATTCGGTACTAGTCAAAGTTGGGATTGTGAATATCCTGTACTATGAGTCTGATACTTCTTCTGCATGCGAGTCATCATTCCACATACTTCTGAAATTATCATGTATTGCAATTCTCCTTTATTTATAGTCGCTAATTTGCACCTGATTTAATATTTTTATATTTTAATAATTCTGAAAATTAGGGTAATATGCAAAGAGAAAGGATTGTTGAAAAGATTACAATGACACCACTGCTAACAGGAGCGGAGCTTTAAACTGGGCTGGGGAGGACATTTTTGTATAGACTATTTGGTTTTTTATGTATGATTTTCTTATTATAATGCGACATTTCTATTAGACAATAAATTTGAAACTGTTCCAGAAAAAAATTTGTTTTCGCTACTTTATTCATTATACGCATGTACACTACTTACTATTTCTATTAAAACCACGCCAGGCTAGAACCGCCTTTAATGAATTGATGATTAACGTGGTGAACAGCAAATGAAAACATTGAATTACTTTACTGTTCAAGCAAATTACACATATTTTAATATTTATTGTTTATCAATTTGAGGCTCTTTTATATTACTATGGTCACTGATAGGATACTGTCTGGGGTTTGTATCATGCTACGAATGTCAGAATTATAAACGCAATCCGGCCGGCTCTGTACAGAAGCATCTATTGTATTCCTTGATCAACAGACTCCTAGTGTTGTAAATCTTTGGTCTCCAGATTTCTTCTAATTGTGATGCAGAGGTGTTTGCACGTGCCTCAGCTTTATTCTGGGGGCTGTGTACTGTCTGTTCAAAAAAGGTACAGGTTTGGATTATTCTTCAGTGCAATATTTTTTAAGATGCGAGTACAACATAGTTTTATTTTTCATGTTGGCTTGGTCAGTTTTGATAACTAGATATGTTTATGCAATTTCTCGAAGTAGGCTCTCCTAGTCCCGAGGTAGAAATTTTACATGGAAATTTTTTACTCCGCCGGGGATCAAACCCAGGCAGACGCGCTGCACAGAGTTAACTCGGCGGACGACTTCATTGAAATAATGATAGAGAAGACGTCCCCTCCTATTTTCTTCTATAAAACATCCTACAACGAAAATAAATAAAAACAAGTGCACAAAGGTGTTCACAGGCCTTTCTGACTCTCCTATACTGAAGCTCGTCTACCCAAGTTTTCAGCCAGTAAGAAGGACCTCACGTCGCGCTGTGCTGAAGAATCTCATACAGAATATCCGTCATTTCTTATATCACAGCTTGCACGCAGAAATTAATACAACTTGTTTAAAATGTGCTTACAGTCTGGCTTTGTATGTAGTTTAACTTTTTTAGTGTAAAATGCAACTTGGTTATTTGTTCATTGTTAAGTAAATGGAAGTAAGGAATGAAATGACTGCTGGACATTTTCATCTAAAATCTGTAATATTCATGTAAATTGTCTATAAATAACATTAAAATAAGCTCTACTATATATAAGCTGAAAACTAAATATCATTTAAATTATTTTGGTAAAATTGTCAGTGCAAAATCACGTCATTTCAAATTGAACTCCATTTACAATTCGCAATAACAAAATTTTAAACTTTTGAAAGGAAGGTAATAATAATAATAATAAACTGTTCATTATAACTCAAGAATATCCAATAACTAAAATTTTCTATGTAATTTTCAAGTTCGTAAACTATAATAAATAATGGTAAACCTTTAAACAGCAATTTCTCAATAATGATTTTCGTACATGTAATAGTTTTACACTAGTACGGTGATCTCTTTCAGTTAATTTTGCACTAATTTCTGTCATTTTGGTGCTTTTTATTATTTAAAATTTCATTTCCTTTGCATAATACAGTAGGCTATTAAATGTGATTATCTATGTTTGTAAGTGTAATTTATTTTTAAATCTACTCTACTATGGAATGTTAAAAACCTGGTAATGTGTGGTACTTTGTGTGCTAGATAAAATTTGTATGTTTTGTAAACTTGTTTTTGAGTTCAATTTCTCACCTCCCTTCGGATGTAGCAAAAATGTTCTAGCCAAGTTCTATGATCTCGCCTGCTATCTGGATCAATTATTGCGATACCACCAACAATGTTGCAGTTCTGTTGAAGACTCGGAATGCCTGCTATATGTCAGAACTATCTATAATTTGTAGACGTACACACTCACTCTACTGATTTTCAAGGTTTTATTATTATTATTATTATTATTATTATTATTATTATTATTATTATTATTATTATTATTATTATTATCACTCTTAATTAGGTATAAAATGTTTTTCACTTCGTATTTACAAGATTTAAAGTTCGCTGAGTTTAGGCTAATGCGCACATACTTAATAGATGTTGTGTTTTATTACATACTACAAAAAATTATTGTTTATGTACTTTTTCGTAGAACTTTATACTTGGCCCAACCGTATTTACACCCTCATACTTTGTTATATGTCTATAGTTTTATTTGTTTATATTTTATTTTTTTGCACAGTTTACATTCTTAACTTGTCTTCTACAGTTATATTTATTTAAAATTATATTCAAAAATGTTAACAACAAATAATTCAGGAGAACAGTAATGTTATGGTGACCGGCAGTTTGAAACCAAAACTGGCTTTCTATGCATCTGAAATATTTATAGAAAACATAATCGCATGATATTAAAATGTGTGCGATATCCTAGATCTTTCACACCATAAAGCGGCAAAACATTGTCGATTGCTATCTACAGATAGGCTAATTGAACTCATCAGAATACTGCTGAAGTACGTTGTTATTGGATTACTGGATTATTTATTTTTGTTACAATTGACATCTGCTTTATGTATTTATTTATTTACTTTTATCCCGTAATAAAAACATAAATGCTTTTATAATTATTTTAAGTGGCACAGTCATTGTATATAAGTGCCTACACGGAAGTCTGAAACTCAAATAAAAAAACTTTGAATTCCGCAATAAATTACATACATCAATACGCCCATTCTGAATTTTGATATCCACTTACTTTTGTACAAATTAATATCGAAAAAGTACACGTGACAACCAAACCAAAGCACTATTATGCCAAGTTGTCAATACCGTTTTCAAACATCGTGCTCTATTTCGCATCCGCTTTGACCTCCGCTCAGCGTTGCCAAACGTAAGAAAGCTCCGGCTGTAACTCTGTGTAAGTACGTATTACCACTGTCTACTACACAACTCATATGCCTACATTTGACAGTAGCGCTCCAGCGGCAGGCAAGTTAAATGATAACACAGAAGATAAATGATACCGTATTTCACGCAGTAATGGGGATGCCAAGTAACGCAGATGTAACATTCCACAGAAGTTGCGTGCTATCAGCACCTACACTTTTCAAAATGAAGCGAATACAATGCCCTATTATTGTTAACCTACACATAAAATTAATCGAAACTTTTGTTCATTAAATCTAATCTTCTAAAACTTATCAGTATTTTCTACTCCTGAAAGAAAAAAATTAATGCAAGACGTAAGGTGGGCAAGTAGGCCTAAAGGCAAATAACTTGTATTACTTTAAAAATAATATTACATCGATTGTACGTCATTTTCCGCATGTATTTAAACTATTCTTTCTCACATACGAATAGGTAACTGATAACCAATAAGTGTTTTATAGAGCATAATTACCACAGTCTAGTATATACACTCACGAAGCTTGAGTTGCGAGGGTACTAGGAACAATAGACTGTGTCGGTACTATTTCGCATTGTCTGTAATGAGGCGATAGTAGCGATCCTAGTGGTTAGCAACTATCTATGGGTGCATATTTACTACGTGTTGAGCTTCATGACTATGATAATACTAACGTGTTGGTTATGATTACGTTATAACTTTATGACCTGTCCTGGTATTAGGAATTCTGAATAACTACAGACTCGGAGAGATTTTAGTTTTTTGTTACTACAGTTTACAGCACTGCACACCTTTATTTTATTCAGAGACATTATTAACAACCCACGCCCTTTTCATAAGAACATGCTGGCATTAGCGATATTGGTCTATGCTAGCAATCCTATGATCTATTGTTAAAATTTATTTGTTAATTGAAATTAAAATTTCTTCATGAAACCTGTGTACTCATTTGTTCGCACATACGTCATATTAGCAGTAAGTGCAGGTAAATATCGTATAAGTAGGATAAGTTGAAAGCAGGCCTACGTGTGGAAACTGGAAATGTGTTGCAAACTGCGGTAAACTCACCATAAGAGAACCAAAATACCTCTATTGTGACTTAAAATAATAAAAAATGCCGGTGCTTAAGGAAATAAAAAAGTGAACTTCGAAATATATTCAGTGTATCTCGTATGCGTTAAATATAGTTTTTTGTTATCACGTTTAAATCAGCTGTCGACGTCACCCCAATTTATGGTATGGAAAATAATTATTTTCTAGGAAATAGTGTGGAGTGCGCCACTCGGTAAGATCTTCAACGAAGCAATATTGCTGCAACCGGCTAAGACTGAAATGACGTCCTTGTTTTTGAGGCTACTAATATTGATTTTTTCACACAAAATACGTACAGAGTTCAAATATATATTCAGAAATAAACTGAATTTGCCATCGAAAAATTTTATATCTCAAACTATGATTCACTTGCAAGTAAGAAGCAGAAGGATTTAAGTTTATTCTCATTTTCTGGAACTTATAACTTTGTTTCTGATTAATTGGGTGAAAAAGTCTTTAGGGTTCTAAAATAGAATTAATAAGAACCATATACAGTTACTGTATGGGATAAAAATATCAAGTATAATTTCTTTGCTCTGTTATGTATATTCTACAATATTTAACTTGCCTGCCATTGGAGCGCTACTGTCGCATCAGCAGTCACGAGTTTGCAAAAAAAAGTGTCCAAATTGCGCGACTACATGTGTTAGACTGGCATTGCTGTGGATTAATGGCTGCACTGAATCGTGCCTTGCGCAGTCTCTCTCGGTTTATGGAGTGCAATTCCATTTCTCTCAGGAAACGTCATACAACGTCCCTACTGTAAATATGTAAGTTGTATTTACCTATTCAATTTCACATCACGTTCAAAATTAAAACTAAAATTTAATTTCGCTACAGATTTATTAAGGCTGCTTACTTCACCACATTATAGTGGAACACGTTTGAGGGCCTAAATTATGTAAAACATTTTAGGCGGTCCGTCAAAATGAAATATGAAACTCAGGGTGTCTGGGACACTTAAAAGGCTGGAGCCTCTGGTCTAGTAACAGAGATGAGATGGAGACAGGAATTCATAAGTCGAATGTGTGAGCTCATACCTTAATTTTGGTGGGGGGGAGGAGGGGGCGAGGACGGCCGCTGCCCCTGTTGTTCGGGGTCTCCCCCCCCTAGCGCAGGGGTGTTGGGCATTTCGGCCGGCGGCAGCTCCTCGCACTCTGTGTAGTCAGTCACCTCCATTACCTCCTCTGATGGTGACCTGAGGTTTTCCTCCTCCCTGGGGTGCATGAACTTTCTGCTTCTCTTGAGGAGCACTTCGGTGAGTGTCGCCGTCGGATCTGCTCCCTCCAGGTCGCCGCTGTAGGTCTTGTAGCGGTAGGCGGCGTAGGCCAGGCCCGCCAAGCCCGCCACCCCAAACACCCGCATGCCGTTGGAGAGGAGCCTTCCTGGCCTCACAGACTCCCTCACCCTGGGGTGGTCGCTAATTCGATTGAATAACCCTCTGACTCTAGCAAACATTTTCTTGCTCCTACTTCAGAATTCACGTAACACAGCAACGCATTGCTATTGTTGGCATGTCTTTTCTCTCTCTCCATAGACATTTCGGTTGTCGTTTCCCTGGATACCATTCATGTAATGTAAACCCTTCCTCTTATTATAACATCCATACTAGTGTTGATGCAGTCCTATGGTCGGCCTGGTATAGCGCTGGCCTTCTCTGCTCGAGGTTGCGGGTTCAATCCCGGCCCAGGTCGATGACATTAAAGTGTGTTTAAATGCGACAGGCTCCTGTCAGTAGATTTACTGGCATGTAAAAGAACTCCTCCGGCACAACGGCAACGCTGATGTAACCTTTGCAGTTGCGAGTGTCGTTAAATAAACCATAATATTTTTAAGGGCCTATGTTTTGCCTGTGCTGCAGGCATCACAGAACTTGAATGTTATGAATCCATTAATATATTGTAACGTGTAACGGCCTGGATCTCAGAGCAGGCCGCACATTAATGAGCAGTTTGTTACTCCGCGAAGCTGACTTGTTCAATTCTGTGGATATCGATTTATTTTTTTTATTTACTCATCCACTACTTTATTTATTAATAAGTAATTCATTCAATCATTTCTTTTCTCATTTATATACACATTCATTTATATACGTATCCATATATATGTATGTATTCATTTGCTCATTTATCTATTTAGACATTTAAATATTTATTAAGAAATTTACATATTTACTTATAAATTTACATAATATTTCCTCATTCATTTATATATTTAATCATATTTTTATATTTACTCCTACATTTCGCCTATATACTCGAATTTATTCATCCATTTATGTATTTATTCATCCACTTATATATTTACCCATCTACTTATATATTTATTCATCCACTTTTATACATATTCATCCACTTATAGGCCTATTTTATTTCATCAAATTATAAATTTATTCTTCCATATATACATTTATATACTTATTTATTCATTCATTGTTATATTTTTCATTCATTTTCACATTCATACCTTCATTTTTAAATTATTCATTCATGTAGACATTTATTCATTTATGTATATAATGTATTTATTCACTCGGGGTTTTTCCGGGGTTTTCCCTGAACCAACTGAAGCAGAATTGCTGGGTAACTTTTGGCGTTGGACTTCGGATCCATTTCGCCATCATTAATCCACATACAGTATAACAACAACAACTATAATAATAATAATAATAATAATAATAATAATAATAATAATAATAATAAAATTAATAATAATAATAATAATCATCATCATCATCATCATCGTCATCATCGATACCACAGCACGGGTTAAGTTCACGGTGCGGCATGCTGTACTTGTACAAGAGCGCGGCATTTCTGCTAAACAAACCAATCACAGAACAGGAGTGGTAAGCACAATAACACTCAGGCTGCAGTGTAAGCCTTCGGGTCCCTCCCCCGTACAAGAGAAAAAAAGAAAAATCGTTTAGAATTTCCAGTGAATTTAAATTAAATAGCTTACACATTCATCGTTACTCCGATATGGAAACAAAGCAATTTTTTTACGTCTGTAAATTGAATTTCAACAAAACAAAAGTTGTGAAACTAGACCTCCTCAGTTTCACGTACTTTTTCAAGTAATAATGAATTGAAAGCAGGAGTCGTTACACACTGCCTGTTCACAAAGTTCTCTGCCCTTTATAGGGGTACTACATCTGAAGTTCTTTGTAAAATACCTTTTTTCTTTAGTTTTAAGGGTAACAGAATATTACAAATAGAGAATGAACTAGTCAGAAATATCATTATTTAATTGGCTAGTGTTCTGAAGCAAAAATGTGTTCTCAGTTGCTTTGCACAAATTTTGTTTTTCAATTTTTAACTAAAAATGGCATTATTCTTACGCACTTATCACAAAAACTGTTACAAATCATACGACGTTAGGAACTTTATTCTTTACAGTTTAATTATGGATCCTAATCTACAGTCTTGAAGAATTTACTAGAGTGGCGTGATTTGTAACAATTATTGTGAGAAATGCGTAAGAAAGTGTAATTTTATAGTTAAAAGTCGAACAAAAAATTTGTACGATGCAACTATGGAATTCACAATACACTTTTAGCTTCAGAATATTAGCTACCGGTAATTAAAGAAATGATACTCCTGAATAGTTCATTGTTTATCTGTAATATTCCTTTACCCTTAAAACTCAAGAATAAGAATAATGGGATTTTGCAAACAACTTCAAACTAGTGTAACTCTGAAAATATTGAGATTAGGACAAATGTTTATATGACAATAAATCTTGTCATAAATTGTTATTTAGTAAACTGTCCGAATACAGGTTTGAACCTCATAAGTGACACCAATGAGGCACCACCATGAAGCAACTAAGCCAGGAGATAACTGGATACGGTTGCCATCTCATTTCCCCCTCCATTGCATTCATCGATGACTAGTAACATATTTCAACTAATCAGATGTGTACAAACAATTGTTCTTCCTCTGACATATAAGGGATGTATTGCTGTTTATATATATACGTATCAGCCAGAACCTCAATCAGAAATAATCTGGTAACTATAAATATAAAAAAGTATAATTGGTACTTGTCTACTTCATTTCTAAGTCTGCTTGTCTATTTTCTAAATTCAAATTACGTTAAATAAATCTTATTCTGTTAACGGGCTAGGGTCTCTATATCCAGGAAAAATAAAGTAGGCCTATACGTCACTTCTTTATTAGTCTTACGTATGCTGCACAATATTTCACCATCATAGCGGCAAAATTAAAGGAATATAATTAATATATATATACTTCTTTCAACAAAACAGCCATTTCCCTTGTGCGTTAGAAAGAGAGAGAGATAAGCCTCAGGTGTGCCAATAGTACGGAAGTTACAAGTCACATTTTTTTCACATTTCTCTACAGGAGTTGTATATCCAGTTTATAATGTTGAGATCACTGGCTCCCAAATTGAACAGCCGACGAGCGGCCATTTGTTTGATAGAGCTGAATAAGTATGGTTCTTTCGTGTGCTGCTTTTAATTGCAGCAATGCACACGGATGTAACGATAAAGAAGGAAGGATTGTTATATTTCACTGGTTAGTTAATCCATAATTTCTACGACGAATTTTTCTCCATATTATATCCATATATTTTTCTGACAGAGGAAACTTGAAGCATGAAGAGTCACATGCCAAGTACAATAGTTTGTCATCTGTAACATAATATGGAGAAAAATTCGTCGTAGAAATTAAGGATTAACTAACCAGTAAAATATAACAATCCTTCCTTCTTTATCTTTACATCCGTGTGCATTGCTTCTGAGTAAAGATTAACCGAAAGTAGATAGGTGCAAACCGCAGATACAACTTCTACTCTACAATGAATCATTCAAAGTAGTTGTTACCTTTCAAACTACGTTATTACACATTGTTATTATCCTTCATTCACTCCATATCATTCATTTTATTCAAACAGCTGTTGTTTCAGTGCATACATGAACATTATTCACCGAATTTAAAGATACCGAAACTGCACAAATTATAAAATGGTATTTTTTTTTAATATAAATGATTGAAAGTAATTCTTGTGTTAATTACGGATTAATAAAACCTTTTCTTCTGCTGCTGTTGTTGCTACTGCTACTACTGCTGCTGATAATAATAATAATAATAATAATAATAATAATAATAATAATAATAATAATAACAATAATAATACTTTTTCAACTTCATACAGCAGTTTAACTTACAGACTGAATTAAAAAGTTGACATATTAATTATTTTATTAACCGTGTTTATGAATATTCACATTCAGCGTTCCTATGAAAATGATGCAAGTCTGACAACCTGGATTGCCGGGTATCCCTATTTAGGCGGGATTCTCCCAATTCCCTGTTGAATCCCGATTAAAGCGAGTCGGGATTGACAAAAATCCCGATTTTACAGATATCAGTCTACAACATATTTAAACTATTTCTATTTCCCATTAACTGATATTTTTATTTATATATTGACTCAGAAGGTAACATTCTAAACATAGAGATAACCCGCGGATATTTAGTAAGTCTGTTTTCCGTAAAGCAACTAAACTCGCAACATAATACTTCTCTTAGTTCTACCGCATTGTTTATTAATCCGTTTCGATCCCTAGTCACTGCTGTCGCAATTAGTAAACATTGTGTCCTTTAAGTGTGTTGAGTGGCAAGAATGACAGCGTTTTGATATCGTATTTTACACTAATAACAGACACATACAATTGCTGCGTTTTATAGTTTAGTGATGTTTAAACATGGATTCATCGTCAGATACTGAGAATGTTGCAGTACCTGTTCCGCAAAAGAAAAGTTAATCAATGACTAAATGAAATGTTGCAAAAATTGCTCGAAGTGTATTCCCTATTAATTATATCAATCTTTTGTTTGTTTGTTGTGGAGCAAAGAACATGCATAGCACGAGTGAACAGGCCGATATGCACGAGCACGTGAACTGCATCCTGACAGGCAGTCACCTTGTGCAAGAATTCAGGGACACTGGCGCATTTGAGAGGCGTACTACGGATGTTGGGAGACCTAGAGCGGTACGAAGCATTGCGCTTGAAGAACGAGTTCTTCATGCTGTGGATAGAAAGCACAAGACGTATTGCAGGAAGGGAACGCGTTGGTCATATGACTGTCTGGAGAATTCTGCATGTACCCGTATCACTTTCAGTGTGCAAGGATTAACTGTGGCGGACTTCGAGCCCAGAACATGTTCTGCCAACGCATGTTGCAGCAGTCGCTGTGTTCCCATCACGCATCTTATTCACGGTGAGGCTGGTTTTACTTCAATTTTCACAACAGTCATACCTGGGCATTTGAAAACCCTCATGAAGTAGAGCTGAGACGAGATGTTATGGCACCAACATGCGCGAAGTTTTAAATTGCCGGCCAGCAGGGTAGAGGAGTGGGGGTTGTTTGGGTTACGGTTCTCAAGCTCAGAGCGGCAGGCATATCCGTTTCATCTCTTTCTAAAAACATTCGTCTTACCTTAGTGTCACCACTTTCCTACTCAAGAGTCCGAAGGTACCTAATGGAATTACGCCCGCTATTCCATCTCTATTTTCTTATTCTCCATCCGAATCAGATGACTGATCTGTGCTGGAATCAGATGTCCCTAAGTCTATGGAAATGTTCTCAAAATTACTGTCCATCACGTGCTCAATTTCAATGTAATTGTTCTCTACTTTCTTCACATAATCATACACTGATATCCATTTTTGGAAGAAGCGATTGCAGAGTCGGCCTCTGCTTATTCGTAGCGTAGAAATTATAAATGAGTCTTCTTATGACTTCCTCATCAAAACTGTCTACAGCTGCAACAATCTTCTTCTTCGGCTGTGATTTTTCCGGACTGGAGAAAGATCTGCTGTTCCTGCCTCAATATTTTTCCCTTCTTTCCTGATTCTTGCCAAGGTTCGTTTTGGAATACCAGTGGCAGCCAGTACTCTTGCACACACGGTTTTCAATGGAATTGGTATTCCGTTTACAGCCTCTTCTGACATGAATTTCCATACATTGTATGCTATTTCATGTCCTTGACTATGAACTGCTCTACGATTTCACACCTTAGACAATGCCATAATGAGGGCGGTCAGAAGGAGAATGTTTTCAGTATTAGCAATAGCGGTAGCACCAGAACGATCTGAACACTCGGAATGCTAGTAACCAACTAACCCAACACCCCTCCAGTTGAGTGTGAGGGCGAGTCCAAGCAAACGAACTAAAATGCGTCCTTCGCGCCGGTGCCATAACTTCTCGTCCGGGCTCTACGACCGAACAAACATCAACAGAGGTTCTGTCTCAACGTTTGGGGTGGCATCATTCATGATCACCTTATTGGTCCCTACTTCTTCCCTCCGCGTCTGAATGGAGAAACTTATCTACAGTACATTTTCTCAGAAATGAGTTACGTCACTTAACGGATGCTGTGCCTCTGGACGTCATCCACCGAATGTGGTTTTTACACGATAGTGCTCCAGCTCATTTCAGTCTGATTGTTCGTAATTTTTTGAATGATCGATTTCCGCAAAGATGGATTGGTCGAGGAGGACCCATGGAATGGCCTGCTCGATCGCCTGATTTGAATCCAATGGATTTCTTCGTCTGGGGACATTTGAAGTCCTTGGTTTACGCGACTCCTGTACCTGATGTTTACATTCTGAGAGAGCGTATCCAAACTGGACTTGACCCAATACGAAACACACCAGCAGAGCATGGGACGCAGGCTGAGGGATGCATCGAAGCAAGAGGAAACCACTTCGAGCAATTTTTGTAACATTTCATTTAGTGTTGTAACTCTGAAATAAATGATTTTCAGACCCAATATTATCAAAAAAACAGATTGAAGACCGGGAAAAAAGTTATGTACATAGGAACTTTTTTTACTGTTTTGGTGTAAGGAACACGTCCCCGACATATTTGACACCAATAAAGTTACACCCTGTATTTGAACTCCGGTGAGGGTACCTTTGTCAAAAGCTCAGTATGTGGACGCTGGTTTCACCTCCTTCGTCAGTATTTTTCGCTGTTGGGATACAGAGTACTTTAAGGGGGGGGGGTCTGCCGATTAATTTTCGGCACGCTGTGTTTTTAGTGTTAATTTTTCTTTTGGGGTTATCCACCGTACCTGTTTCTTTTGTTAACAACACCCTGACAACAATAGAATGTGGAAACCATTACACTATCACGCCCGAAGAAACTGCTGATGTCCTTTTGGAAGCATTTTTTCCCAGCGACACGATCGACAACACACAACAGATTATGATACGCCAGAAATCAAACACACTTCCCAACACGAACGATGATACACCGTTTAGTATAAAAGAAGTGGAAAGAATAATTTTAAAACAAAACGATCGGAAAGCTCCAGGAATAGACGCCATATCAGCAAATATAATAAAACACGTCCACTACAAATTACCCACATTATTTCTGAACTTATACAACAAATGTCTATATATTGGAGTCTTTCCGAATGCATGGAAAGTTGCAACAGTCAAAGTAATACCAAAACCCAATATATCGAAGAACAAACACACAGCAAGTACGTTGCGACCTATAAGTCTGATACCAGTAATGGGAAAGATTTTAGAGAAGCTAATAATAGATAGAGTTATGTTTCAGTTGTACAGTAACAATCTTCTACATGATAATCAGTTTGGTTTCACACCAAGGCGGTCGACAGAAGATGCTATATTTACAGTTATTAGCTGGATAAAAGAAACGTTCAGCCAGAGATCGACAGGCTTACTCATCTCTCTTGACATATCTGGAGCGTTCAACAATGCGTGGTGGCCCAAAATTCTGGTACAGTTGCAGTCCATGAATTGTCACAGAAATGTCTTCAAAGTAATCAAAAGCTATTTCACCAACAGACAAGCGCAGCTTACGTTATGCGGTTCCAAAACAACTAGAGATGTTACACGAGGTTGCCCACAAGGATCGTGCTGTAGCCCTGGGTTCTGGGTAATTTTGTATGACGACATTCTGAGACAACGTCTACCAGACAGTTGTACCCTTGTTGCATACGCAGATGATGTTATGCTGCTGGTAAGGGGAAAAACTTCGCTTAATGTAGCCCGTGATGCAGAATCAGCTCTGAACTTACTCTATAACTGGGGCTGCGAGAACAAACTCAGTTTTAACCCCTCAAAAACGGTGGCATTGCTGGTCTCTAGAAAACGTAATGTCGAGGAACCGATTGTGTGCATGAATGGGGAACAGATTCAAATGACCGATAAGTTACCTTATCTTGGCATTGTCTTAGACAAAAAAATTACGTTTCGAGCGCATTTTGATTCCCTTCTAATCAAAGCCAACAAGCTACTTACAGGGCTTTCTATAGCAGCAAGACCCTCCTGGGGTCTCAACTCAGCAATTCTTAAAACTATATATCGGAGTGCAGTTGAACCAATGATTTTATATTGTGCCTCTACTTTTCACGATGTACTTACCAAGAAATGGGCTCAGAAGAAATTTGCACAAATTCAACGTGGATTTGCATTAAAAATCTCAAGAGCATACCGCACCGTTTCCACGGACGCTGCGTTAATTCTGGCTGGCATAGAACCCCTACATTTGACAGGAATATTTCGAGGAAAATTAACTAACATCAAAAAAGGACGTTTACACTTCAATTCCGACACCACAGAAGAAGTTGAACTCCCAGCTCATTTCCTGGCTTGTGGACACCCTGCACTATACGCCCGCTCGGTTCGACCTGACTGCCCACGTCAACACGACCTCCACATCTATACCGATGGATCACGTTTCGTCAGAAATTAAGAGTCATGTACTCTTGTTGGTTGCGCTTTCGTTGTTTACGATAGAGACTCTGAAATATCCTACAAACAGTATGGTCTCTCACCAGAGTGCACAATATTCCAGGCGGAACTCCTAGCACTGAAGAAAGCAACAGAATGGAGTGTAAATAGACCGTGTAATGTACGAATTTTATGTGATTCTCAAGCAGCACTCGCAGCAATTGACGATAAATATAACCTCAATCCAATTGCGGCTGGTATTAGGGAAACTTTGTTACTATGTAAGCAACATGTATGTTTCGATTGGGTACGTGGTCATGTAGGGAACACAGGAAACGAAAGAGCAGATCATCTAGCCAAGATGGCCGCAATTTCGGAAACAGAACACGCATACTCTAAACAACCCCTCTCTTATGTAAAAATGCAAATGAAGGTGGACATCTTAAATGACTGGAATGCAATGTGGTTAAATAGTACAAATGGTCAAATCACAAAATCACTATATTTTCCCACAGTTAAAGATAGACTAACCGTAAAGAATTATGAACCATCTTACATATCCACGCAATTTATGACTGGACACGGAAAATTTAATTCATATTTTGAACGTTTCAAAATTGACAACCCAAATGGCTCTTCATGTCCCTGTGAACACCCCACACAAACAGTCGACCACCTGTTATTCCAGTGCCCACTACAAGAACGCAAGAGATACCGGCTAGAAACCCACCTTAGCATATGCGATACAACTTTCTCACCACCAATTACAAAAGTTCTTCTGAAGCAATGTTGCATAAAGGAATTTCACATATTTATTACAGGTGTATTTAAGACCTTGTAGAAATAACAGTATTTAGTAACAGTGTCCTATTTATTCTTTTGCAGCCAAATTTGTAACTTTTAAAAGTATGGTTATCATGTTGAAGTGTACGTGTTGTAAAGGATGCTTGATTTGTTGTGTATGTGAGTCATAGTTATGGGATGCTTGATTGTGTTTGTGTGACTACTGTGTATTAATTTATGATGTATGTTAGGGAAAGTTGCTTAATTGTGTTATAGAGTACCGCTATAAGAAATGTTTTGTTTATGTGTTGTAACTGTTTTCTGTATGACTCAATTGATGACTGATGTTTGATTTGCAATCGCAATGTTTAAAATACGGAATGTTTAGGTCTTATTTCCATTGTATAAGCTAATTTATATTCTTTTCAATTTGTTTTATGCTTAGGCCTATTTTTTGTGTAAAACTATAGCCCTAGCATACATATGTAAAATAGGGCTACCCCCCATTGGAGATACAATAATAATAATACAATAAATAATAATATCTTTTCTAATAGATGTCTCTTTCTTAAACTCCATTTTCTGTCTAATTTCTTATATCTGTATAGTAAGCGAGATTATTCGTTGAGTTGTACAGGGACATCATTTTATTTTTACTAACATTTTTAATATTAACCTGTCTATACATTTAGAGAACCGGAAACACCGCTTGCTCCCCCCTCCAAGACTGGAGTTCGATGATACTGGCGTAAAACACAAATCACTCTACTAGGTATAGGAAGGAAGAAAAGTAGTTCATCCATTTACGTAAACTAGGAAATATCGCGATTTTGAGTTTGATAATTTTCATTAGGTTTTTCTTTAATCAAAGTATAGTACTGTATTAAGAATAAGTGTTTTTACTCACGAACTGAGTTATCCATGCGAACGTATTCATTATGCAGTGTATATTATACTATCTACAGCACATTAGCGTACAATATAGAGAAAGAAGTTAAATTGAAAAATAATCATAATATGAATATTTAAACACAATTTTGAAAATGATGGTCGTTCATTTCGATACAGGCTTCAGTTTTGTGCATATTATCGCACTATAGACTATTGCATCTAATTCCAATTACCAGTTTCGTCCTTCGTACTAGTAACTCATGTTGAAATAATTCTGTACCTACTCTACGTACTGTAAATTCAATCTTCACTTCTGCCCGACCCGAAAATATAAAATTACTCAGACATGCTATCTACTGTCCGTCCAAGTGGTTATGCCGCAGGATTGTAGAAAGGGAGGAAATCACGTGACAGTTAATTACTTAACGAGGCCCTTTTATTTAAGTTAAATTAAACAGTTGTATAATATTACGTAAACGTCCAATTCCTAAGAGAAATTAATGTTTTCAGAAAAGAGCTAAGACAGCCCAGCTATTACAGAGGGGCGAGCAGAAGCAGGTGGGGGAAATCGGGATGCGACGTAGGCAAACGGACAGTACCTGTGCGAAAATATGATTCAATATTGAAAGCTCTTTCGTCACTGGAAAACGCGAACATATTTCTGGAACGTACTATACTCAGTAACTCAGTAGTGCTTACTATCTGCGGTCTTGGTTCTGTGTGGAGTTGGAACTTCCTTAGTAGAAGGTGTGGGAGTGAAGGACATTCAAAAACTCAGGTACAATAAAAATTGAAGTAAAAATAAAATGATGTCCCTGTAGTTGATTTTTATTGGTTATTTTTCTGTTTTTGCTTATATTAATTTTTTTTATCCGTTGCTTGGGTCGCGGTTTGTGCTGGTCGCGTCGTGGCGTGGGTCACGAGTCAGGCGGAGCTGTCCTTGGCCAGGATCCTGCAGCAGGGAATATCAGCTGGACCGTGGCTTGTTGGCCTAGGGATTTAGTGATATGGTTTCATTATTTCCTTATTTATTCTGACCCTATTTGGATTATTATTTGGTTAATTTAATTCTGTTTTATTATCTAAATTTATTACTCTTTCGTCTTCACTTTCATTCGTTAAACTGAGGTCAGAGTTTAGATTATATTGGCAGCCCCATTTGAACTTGTGTGTATCTAAATGTGTGAGAGTTGGTTTGGTAATTTATATTGGATATATTATTCGAATTGTAATTTCAAATTATTCTTATAACTTGAAAACTTTTAGGTCTAACGAGATCTTGAAATAGACTTCATCTTCCTATTCTCAAATTTCAATTATTAACCATATTTTCACATTCACTAAACTAGAATAAAAATTAATACTTAACGTTGCCTCTCTTTATGAACTCGCTAGCTTGGTTTGACAAGGTCTAACTTCAAAAACCATTATGCGGAGAAAATTGAGTTTAAAGTTTCATTATACTATAACTTTTTTATTTATGAATATTTTTCTAAATAATTTTATATACCTTCTTACATATCAATGGAAAGTAGTTTTAATGAGTTCTCTTTAAAAATTTCTTTTTAAATCGTAGAATCTGAGGTAGCGAAAATGCAGTTAGAACCTTGTCACTTGAAATTTGACGCTTCAGGAAAGTTACAAAGGTGTAAGTGCACATAGAACCTTGTCAAACTAACGTTTTAATCACTATTCAAAAAATGTGTTAGTTACAACTCCAGATTATAGGGACAAAAAAAATTAAATACCGTAAATCTATGTTGAAAAAAGAACATTATGGTATCAACTATGAAATAATATTGGATTGTGACACTATTTCAAACAAAAATGTATTTAATCTATACTAAGTGGGTCGCTGAGTACTAACTTGTCTTGCAAAGCCATGAAAGCGATAGCGGCTTTGATGTCCTTTTTCAAATGTGAGAGTTCAATTTTATTATTATTATTTTGAACTTTTGGTTTGATATTCAAAATACGTATTGATGCTGTGGAACCGGGTTCGACACTCCTCTGTGTTCATTAAAATTGATATTCGCAACTTCTTTTGTTCATCTGTCTCATGGGTTAATTTGTATTTGATTTCATGGTAAGGCTTATGTGTTTTTGAACTTCACAGTATCTAGTTGGGAGAATAGAACAGTCTTGTAGGCCCTAATTTAATAGCTTTACAGTTACTGAAAAATCCTTGATATCTTCTGCTATAATTTGTATTACCCGATAAGAGTTACGACGGTTCACCTGCGTTAACAGTCTTATTAGATCTATTGGAGAGTAGCAGACTGCAGAAAATAATAGGTTCTATGAAACTCTACTTGTTCTTTGTGAGTATTTTTTGGCTACGTTTATGTTTGAATTTTGCCTGACATTTTTGGTATATTTACAGTTTCTTATGAAACAGATTTTCCTCTCCTCTACGATTCACACAGTCTACACCTTACCTTCCTGATGTGCTTTCTTCCGCATATTACATTTCCACGATACTGGTTTGGCCATAACATTCCGTACATTCTTCTTCTTTGGCGTATTTTGAAGTGGTTCACGATTTGTATTAGTTTCAATTCCAACCGTACTCCTTCTTTCTACTTCATTTTCAACAACATCCGTTTTAAAACTGTTTGTTGTAATGCTACTTTTATATTCTGCTGTTGCTGTCGCACAATAAATATTCACGTTCGACGGTTGAGGAATAGATCTTCACATAATGTAGGAAATTTTAGCAGTTCTACGTCATGATGTCTTTTTTACTTTCTTCCTCTAATGTTTAAAACAACATTATAAGTTACTTACTTTATAGGCCCACAGACTTTCTGAGTTTTATGTTCCTGTTAGTCAAGAAGTAACACATTTATAACAGTAACAGAAAATAGTAATTAAAATAATTTATTGAGCTCACTGTGTATACAAAATTTTAAATAACACAATTATAATATTATGTGATATGGCAAAAAGGGCTCATAATTAAGGTTACTCTAAAAGAAAACTAATTCCGGAATGTGGTATGTGACAACAATGTCTAATGGATAACTATGACACTCATACAAATTTAATTCTTGCGAATATTGTTAACTGGTTCGACTTTTTGGACACACTGTAGTTACAGAAATAATTCAATTTATTACTTAGCAGTATTTTCATCACTACTGATTAGTCCCGGTAGAAGTAGGTGGGACGAAATCATCTGAAACACTGTTCGAGAAAATATCTTGCTCGGATTTATTTTCACTCATGACTGTATTATAAGATTCAATCTAACAGATCATAAATAGAGTCACTTCAGGAAAAATTATTTATACGAGTATCCAACAATGAGTAGATAACAAAGAACGTTTAGTACCAGCAATGCGCTTTTAAACCGCCAACACAGCAAAACAAAAGCATGAGCTATGGTTTTGTAGTTACAACCTTGTCAAATTAAAACAATAACCAATTTCATTGCAGATAGAACTATGGCACAGTACTAATTTCTTTGTTTGTCAACAGATAACGATAAAAGTCAGTTTCCTATAAAGATCTGATTGAATGAAAGGTTATGAGTACACAATCTCAATTTCACCGATTTTGTCTGTTAGAACCATGTCAAACCAAGCTCGCGAACTCTTTTGCTGCTGTCTGAATTTTAATCTCAGTTTGTGTTATTTGACGATCCTGTCAGACCTCCAGTAAAAATTTCTTAATTCTTGTTCGCTGCCAGTTAGCCAAATGTTTCTCTTGCACCTGAAGCAACTTGTTACAAACTGCATCCTAGCAAACTTACTGCCAAAAATTAAGCTTATTGTTTGAGGATAATGTAAAATTATGCGGTGATTTTTTTTTTTTTTTTTTTTTTTCAGATAAGTTAAGGTAAGTTAATTATAACTTGTCAATGTCCGCAGTAAGCCGCTGCAGTTACATGGGCAGGCAGGCGAATTACTCCTGTGATAAGTAGGCACAAGTGATTGGCTAGACAACTCACTGTGATACATTTTAAGTTTCCGGTAAGATAATTTTGCCAGTCAGTCAGAAGTCGGGTTGTTTATTTGTCAACCTGTACCAGGCAGGTACCAGCTGGTAGTTACCACTCTACTACTTTATTCACTCTGATATCCGTACAGATGGAAAAACAACATTGACGTTATTGTGGTCAAATGATAGGCAATTCACATAAAATTTCCCTTGTTACTATTTTCAGTTAAATGTATTTTGAAACATCCTGTGAATTCGTATGTGTATTGGTAAACTGACATCAACGCCATCTGTACACAGAGACTTTCTAGCTTACAGTATTTCATCTGTCGCACAACTTCAGTGCTTTCCTGCGTTCGATTGAAGTATCTGCCGTAATATAAACCTTATTTTCGTATATTATGCTAGGCCTACTGAGTTTATTTCAAGACTAGGAAGAGTTTTAAATTTCTTTAAGAAGTTACGCTGAAGCGCTGAAATCAAGACGATCTCTCTTCAAGATCGAATTCCCCAGTATTATTGTGTAGTGCGTGGTTTTCCTTGACAGTGTTCGTTCGTTGGAATCTGTTTGTGTGCACGTAAATAGTTTCTGTGGACTGAGTTTAATTTAAGTTCGGTGTAAACCTGAAGATAAAGGAACAGATTACGAAGGGAACGGTGCAACATAACGGTGAGTTACACACTGATGATTTACAGCAGAAGCAGTTCAGATACTTAAAATAGTTATGCTTATAAAGAAGTTTTGTTTTTTATCACGTTTAACCTCCAAATTACAAAAATATATATATATTTTTATTGTAGTATGTTTGTCATTATAATACTTCAAGCTACTAGCTGTGTATTATGTTCCTTTATGTTATTTTAAGAAACGTGTCATACTCAGACCTCGGTCTATTTTTTATTTACGACAGGGGCAAAAATACTTACGCATTATGGAAGAAATATTTACTAAATGTGTGCAATTCATGCGTTACAAATAACTGATTTACTTCATATTTCTAACGTGAATTCGGACTATTCCACAGAATTCTTCCTTAGAATTTTTTGTCAAAGTAAATGTTGAGTGTTTGTTTTATATTTTTTAGTATAAGGTAGGGTTCTTGGTCCGGTATTACTCTTATTGTAGAACTGCATCATTGTGATATTACAGCCATTCTTAAAGACTACTTTAACACTGCTTTAATCACGCGTTCCCTTCCCTGCTGATGTGGATCTGTGTTTTCGATAACCGCTTCGGTTTGTTTTCTCAAGTTTTCCCGAACTGTAAGCAGAATGTCAGATAATCACATGGCGAATCTTCAAAATAAACGTGAAACGCACATTATACTTCACTTAGTATATAACCTGTCACAGATTCATATTCACAAGGCATAAGATGAGCATAAACAAAGCTAATGTAACCTAACCTATCACAGATTCCTGCACCGAAAAACTTACAAATATTCAAGTTGCAAGTTTGAGTGTTGCGTGCTATAGAAAAGCCTTCTTCGTGTCCACGGTGACGTCCGCTAGCTCTGTCGAAATTGCGGCCATGACTTATTAAGCAAAACGCACTAGCTTTGCGCAATACGTAATCGCATTGTGGAATATGCTTTTATACATTCACAGCTGTGGAAAGACAGTCCAGTATGTGCGAATACTTATTTTATTACCGCGTAACAATCCCACTGCTGGTCTGTTCTTCATTTAATTATAAGGAAGGACAGAATTTGGTCGGAAAGGTGGACACAGGTCCCACAGTGCCTTTCATAGTTTGTTGGAGTGATCACGTGACATTTCCCGTGTGACGCGTTGGTGATTACAAGTATTCCTACTTATTGCAATTCCACTTTTATTATTTTTGAATGAATTCTCTCTTTTAAGAATTAAATTGCCGAGTCTTTCATTTATGTTTTCAGTAAACTGTTTAAATGATATAAACATAAAAATGAACACGAATGGAAGGTAATTTTAAAGATATGACGGAAACACCTTGCGTACTCGAATCTGTAACAGGTTAGGTTTGTTTAGTTTAGGCTAATGTTATGCCTTGCACATATCAATTGCAATTCCACAAAAAAATACCTTATAAATTCAAGAATATTTATTTCCGAAACCACCGGAAGTACTTCAGTCTTAGTTTCACCACAATTTAGTATATACAGTTGCGAAGCTCAATACTTACTAAATATGCAAATATAGACAGTTGAAATATGCATCCATAGATAGTTGCTAGCCACCAGGATCGCTACTATCGCCTCGTCACAGACTCTTTCCCTAGCAGACGATAAAATGTATTGTACTTTTGATATCATGTTGTTTTGAAAAATTAACACCTTCCTTCCACTATTGAAATACGAAATACATAAGGTTTATATATTATTTTCATAAAGTATATATTATATTTTATAAACTCACCTTCCTGGATCTTTCGGAAGAAGGATAACTCTGACCTCTTTTTCTTACAATATTTATAGTACCACAAACGTCTCCTTGTCCCATATCATTATTCAAATTATTGTTTTTAGCCATTTACAGATATTACAACCGATAACGAACATTTCACAGTTTACACAACTTTTCACAACAATGCGAAATATGGTACAGTCAATGCCTTTTCGATCTAGACCAGGCCGTAATATATGTTCGGCTTTCTATTTTAGTGTATGGAGCTCAGTGAATTATTATATTATAATTTTATTGCGTATCATAGCTGAGTTTTATTTTGTGTAATGTGTCCATAAGTTCCCTTTACTTCTTGTTGCATAATATGTTGCAGAAATAATTACAAAACTGTGTTATTTTAATGTGGAGAGAATTTTACATTTTAACATAATCTTTTCGCATCAACATTTTAAGTTTAGAATGGAAGCTATTTTGAAGTTTAATAAAAAATAATTTATATTGTGATTTTAATATAGCACATCTACCTTCCTTCATAAAGGCAGAAAATTTATCATACCACCCTTATGAAATTAGTGTATGTACGATTGTTACTTCGTCTCTTAGGTAGTAGATAAATAAAATAATTCAATACTCAATTGTAGTATTAAAATACAGACAAA
Organism: Periplaneta americana; assembly: GCF_040183065.1. Lineage (NCBI taxonomy): Eukaryota > Metazoa > Arthropoda > Insecta > Blattodea > Blattidae > Periplaneta > Periplaneta americana. Next base: position 4,210,271 of record NC_091133.1, on the reverse strand, counting down.
TTGAATGTGCGGAGTATCATACATGACATTATGCTTAATTATAATATATAATTGCGAATTTAGGAATATAAGATATAGTAAACATAACCTATAATATTTCCATATGAATGGCAGAGCATTGGAGATCACTAAAATTAGACAGAAAGGGGCAACTGGGACAGTAAACATAACCTATAATTTCAATATATCTAAATATTCGTGTGGTGCAACTGAAAATTATTGCATCGTGCATAAATGTACAATAATTTCGCAATATTTAATCGAAATAAAGGCAGGTAGGTCTATTACACATACGAACAACGTAATTTTCACACCAAAAATAATATTACACCTTAACTCGCAAGGAATTATGTCTGAAGTGTCTCCTAATCATTGTTTTAAAGCCACCGGCGTGGTTCAGTCGGTTAAGGCGCTTGCCTGCCGGTCTGAAGTTACGTTCGGGCGCGGGTTCGATCCCCGCTTGGGCTGATTACCTGGTTGGGTTTTTTCCGAGGTTTTCCCCAACCGTAATGTGAATGAAAGGTAATCTATGGCGAATCCTCGGCCTCATCCTGCCAAATATCATCTCGCTATCACCAATCTCATCGACGCTAAATAACCTAGTAGTTGATACAGCGTCGTTAAATAACCAACTAAAATAAAAAAAAATCATTGTTTTAAATTGTATTAATGCAATTACACTACATTTTAGAGAAATATATGTTACTTTTTATGCATTCCAATTAATTTATATGGTTGAAATGCCGCCCTTCGTGACCGGGTTAAGCGAGTCACATGGTCTGCCTTATGGCTTGTATTAGATCACGATGGCAGTGACACAGTCTATTGTTCCTAGTACACACAGCGCTCCAAGCGGCTAGCAACTATCGCAAGAAATGCAAAAAATCACCCCAAGCTTCTCGACTGTATATAGTAGACTGTGGTTTCACCAATCATACCATTCCATCATACATTAAAAATTGCCGAATACAATTTTAACCTACTGTACTTCAGTGGATAATTATTACAAAACGAACACAGAAAAATTAATAAAATAGAGCGCGTCAACATTGATTCAACTTGTCATGAGAAACTTTCCATACCGCTTGCAGCAATGCATCAATGCCGATGGAGGTCATTTGCGTAATGTTATATTCAAGACATAAAATGGCAATTCATGTAGCTACATCTGATTGTCATAAATACAATTTCTTAGTTATGCATATGTTTTGATAATTGTATTTTTATTTTGTAGCCTACTATTTCCTAAGGCCGCCTTGTATTTAAAATAATAATAATAATAATAATAATAATAATAATAATAATAATAATAATAATCTATACTAACAATAAATCTGTAGCCGAAATTTTTCTGGTAATTTTCGATTTTTCAAAAATAATTGGTGTCAACATCATCCTGAAACCGGAAAATCGCTTTTTTTTAATTTTTGTTTGTATGTCTGGATGTTTGTTACCTTTTCACGCGATAATGGCTGAACCGATTTATATGAAAATTAGAATATAAATTAAGTTCGTTGTAACTTAGATTATAGGCTATATAGCATTCAACATACTTTATTTAAAAGGGAGGTTATAAGGGGGCCTTAATTGAATAAATCGAAATATCTCGCTTATTATTGATTTTTATGAAAAATATTACATAACAAAAGTTTCTTAAAAAAACGATCTGCCATAAGTTTTAATCTATGCAAAATATTGATAGGACTAATATTACTATGATGTACTGAAGTACATAATATTTCTGTGCAGGAATTCTGCATTACCATATGGCGAGATATATCCGTTTTGAAAGAACAATGCTTTTTATATCATGGCCAGGTCAGATTAAAATACGGGTAATAAAGATGAAACAAATGCGTCTGCATTTATTTAAGACGGCCTTGGAATTCTTGGACAACAATCGAATTATTATACGGATGATATGATATATGTGTTTATAATATACTATAGTCCCGTCGCTCTAATTTCCGGCAGCCAATCACGTTGCAGGTCGGCTACATTTAAACGTGTGCGTCTTCTGATTCGCTGATGAAGTTGTTAAGCATTTCCTAAGGCTGGATAAATACTTAATATAATCGCCCGCCATTTTGGCTCTTTCGTTGGCGTCCGCAGAAAGCACACGAGAACGTTATTTGCCGCTCAATTGTTTGCTGAATTACAGTGCGTTTGATTTATTATCATAGGAGCTACGACATGATGATGTTTAACTGTGTGGCAAATAGATTCCTCTTCTGGTAGCTCGGCAACGAAAGAACAAAAATGGCGAACAATACTACCTACCTAGACTTTATAGAGCCTTCACTTCCTAAGACGTAAGCAAAGAGGAGGAGTCACGACGGGAATAACAGCGTCGCGACTATAAATGCTATTATATTATAAAGAGAGAGAAATTGTGTGTTTGTATGAGGCAATCTCAGGAAACTATTTAATAGATTTAAATAATTCTTTCATCATTGGAAAGTGTAGTTCCTTTAGATGGACGTAGGCTTTATGTCATTACAGCTCATGGGTGAATCGAGGACTGGACACAAATGCATATAAGGTAGGACTAAACAGAACCTTAGGCACAGCAAATTTTGTATAGTGTCGAAAACTAATAATTCATGAAGAGGTCCACTGTATTTCTGAAGACGACTCTCATAGAAGAGCAGATATAATAGCAATAAACAGGCAACAACAAAAGGCTATTATCATAGATCCAACTATACGCATGGAGAGAGATCTAAACCAAGCTCATCAGGTTGATCAAGAAAAGAGGCCCGTTTATGAACCTTGTATTCCCTACCTTAGTGCCAAGTATAACATCCCTCTCTTCAATTGGTCAGTGACAGGTTTATTTTTTGGTGCTCGGAGTTCTTTACCAAAATTTACATATCATTTTTTAAAACAATTAGCAATATCATCTTTTGAAATTCAAAAAATCATCTCGCAAATTCTCAGAGATTCCCTGCAGATTATACAATTTCATTTATACCACTCAGAAGGCCTTAATTAAGGATATGCTCATTTTAAATAAAATCTTTTTTTATCAACAGTAATCTCACTAGACGTTTTGATTTATCTAGAGAAAATCAAAACTCGAGTGGGATTTAATTGACTATTACACGATTAGAACAAAGTATATAAAGATTAGAAGTAACGAAGTACTCCAATACAATAAAATATTAATTGACTTACAAAAATACAACTGTCTTCAAATGTATTATTGTACCATCTCAACATTACAAATATTACGCTAGATGCATGCTAGATGGCAGTAGTGTCTTTATACAGACACTGTAATGATTACTATTCAATAAATCTTAATATTAAACAATCTCTGATACGTGACTATCCATAATATCATATACCAGAAGTTCTTTTTATCCTCTCAGAGCAGAAGCTATAACATAACCTAACTAATATACACAAGTGTTAGAAAAGTTTTAATTAACGACGATGACATAAAAAATAAACACGAATAATTTTAAAAGGAATAATTGTTGAATGTACAATTTTCAAATTTGAATGTGGTTGGTGGTTCAATTGATGTTATATTGGACGTGTGCGTAATAGAAGTGGAACTCATTGATTTAGGCCTACGTGGTGTATTCAACTTATTCAGAATTTCCGAATGAATAATTTTAAAAGGAATAATTATTGAATGTACAATTTTCAAATTTGAATGTGGTTGGTGGTTCAATTGATGTTATATTGGACGTGTGCGTAATAGAAGTGGAACTCGTTGATTTAGGCCTACATGGTGTATTCAACTTATTCAGGATTTCCGAATGGTGCTCTTCATTTATTTGTAAATCGGATTTCAGAAGATGCATAGGTATGATCAGTGATTTTTATTAATTCTTGTTCTTGAATGCCAATGCGAGTCATATTTGAAACTGCTGTGCATCGACTGGAGTGGTTTGTAATTTTATATATATTTTTGACGTCCAGACCAGCGCAGTTTCAAATGTTGGCAAACAAAGAAACAAATGCTAGGGACGCGATAAAATAAAACAAATGCTAGGGACGCGATAAAATTGTGCGATAAGAAGCCATGATTGGTTGAAATACGTCCTTTCGTACCGTTTTATTGGTCAAAAGTAGTATGACGTAGTAAGAGTGTAATAGTCAGTATAATTTAGTCATATTCTAAGATTTTATTTTGCAATTGATAATCGATGGTGCTTAATTGTTACACTTTATTTTTATAACACTATTCATATTTAATTAATGTATTTGTTTGCTATTCATTTCCGGATCCTCGTGGTCATCCTTAATTAAGGCCGGATGAGTTTCTCTCTTTCTCTCTCTCTCTTTCTCTTTCTCTACTGCAGTTAAAGTTAATGCTATTTGGAGGTACCGTACTGAAATTTGATGCCTGATTTGCGTTGCGTTTTTTATGAAAGAATGAAAGCCAGAGATGGAATAATTTACAAATATACACGTGGCACATATTAAGTATTAATTATTCAATAACATAACGTACATATTGCTTAATTACGTATTTGGGTGAGCTATGGCAATGTATACTTAATAGGTAACTGTTCTATGTAGTGCACAATACTCCATATTGACTAATCAACAAACCAACATCTTTAGCATGACTTGTGACTTGTGGGCCATCTCAAACCCCGAACTCCACCCCTCTGAGCGCGAGATCTTATATACTCGGTCAGTTACGGGCGAATGTTACAATAAAACAATTAACAACTTAGGTGCCTCAGTCATAACATCATACCAGATGAAATTATGAAGTAATTACATAATTGAAATACGGCTATTTGGTCTAGGGAGCATCCTTTTTCGTTGCAAGAATAATTCGTTTAACATGTTTGTAAATTAGCCTTGAATACGTTGCGCTGCTGGAAAAGGTTTTCTTCCTTAGATTCAAGAGCCCTCACAACCAATTAAAAACTTAGGTAGGTACTTACAGCGGAACATCTCTTATCAACACACGTTTTAAATAATACAGGGCAGTACAACACCTTGTTTCAAATGGTATCGTTCGGTGCCAAAACTTCTTCCAACTGAGAGTAACAACCCTCAGTTCTTACAAATATACTCTATTTCAGACGCTGTTAGGTCTAACATAATACCAAGCTTAAAAGTAGAATTAATCGAACAACTCCGGAACCCATTGCATGGTAATAACAGTTACATTCATAGTTCTAAATACAACTTTGAACGTAATTCAGGAGAAAATTATTTGTTAACTAACAATGACAAAGGTGAATTTGGAAGTATAACAGATTTAAGTCAATGATATTTATTTATAACAAGTGCAGCGAAGCGCGCGGGCACGGTTAGTAATAATAATAATAATAATAATAATAATAATATCGTCGTCAATATTATCTATGCCATTTCAGTAACTTTGGTGTCGATGATAATGAAAATGTCTTTAAAACCTTTGAATATCCTGCAGTTTTAAAAACTACGTTGTATTCTATATCATTGTACTAATCAAAGGAGCAAGAGGACGCGTGCCCTCGAGAAACTCACAGCTGGGTAAGCTGCCCCATGCGTGAAGCAGTAAGCCCCGTGCCTGTTGTGAAGCAGTCTGGACGCTCCACGTGCTGGAGTCAGCTTTGTCCGCATCGCTGTAGGCTAGATATTGTACAGTTGGTGTTATGATATTTCTAATTCGTCTGCAGTCATTGTTCCTCTTCTGATCCAGAAGACTACAGCCAGCAGTTTTTCGTACAAGTCTCATTTCTGCAGCGGTCAATCGTCGGACATCTTAGAGTCGAATAGTCCAGGCTTCACTGCCATAGCAGAGAACTGATCTTGACAAAAAAAAATTATATTTTAAGTCTTGTACAGGGATATTTTTACTTAAATTTTTATTGTGCCTGAGTTTTTTTTTAATATACTTCACTCCCACCCCTTCTACTAATGAAGTTCCAACTGTCCTCCACACAGAACCAAGGCCGCATTCAGTAAACAGTACTGAGTTAGTAAGTATAGTACGTTCCAGAAATATGTTCGCGTTTTTCAGTGACGAAAGAGCTTTTAATATTGAAACATATTTTCGCACAGGTACTGTCGTCCGTTTGACTACATCGCATCGCGATTTCCCTCACCCGCTTCTGCTCGCCCCTCTATAAAGGCTAGTGGCTGGGCTGTCTTAGCTCTTTTCTGAAAACATTAATTTCTTCTAGGAATTGGACGTCTACGTAATATTATACAACTGTTTAAAATAACTTAAATAAAAGGGCTTCGTTAAGTAATTCACTGTCGCGTGATTTCCCTCCTTTCTACGACCCTACGACATAACCACTTGGACGGACAGTAGATAGCATGTCTGAGTAATTTTATCTTTTCGGATCGGGCAGAAGTGAAGATTGAATTTACAGTACGTAAGGTACTCTTTTATAGAGTAGGTACAGAATTATTTCAACATGAGTTACTAGTACGAAGAACGAAACTGGTAATTGGAATTAGGTACAATAGTCTAGAGTGCGATAATATGCGCATTAGAAGCCTGTATCGAAATGAACGGCCACCATTTAAAAAAAAATGTGTTTAAATATCCATATTATGATTATTTTTCAATTTAACTTCATTCTCTATATTGTACGCTAATGTGCTGTAGACAGTATAATATACACTGCATAATGAATACGTCCACATGGACAGCTCAGTTCGTGAGTAAAAACACTCATTGTTAATACTGTACTGTATTTTGATTAAACAAAAACCTAATGAAAATTATCAAACTCAAAATTGCGATATTTCCTAGTTTACGTAAATGGATGAATTACTTTTCTTCCCTCCTATACCTAGTAAATTAGTTTACATTTTACGTCAGTATCATCGAACTTCCAGTCGTGGAAGGGGATAGCAAACGGTGTTTCCGGTTCTCAATCGTTAATCTAAAGGTATAGTCAGGTTGATATTTAAAATGTTAGTAAAAATAAAATGATGTCCCTGTATGTCTTTGTACTTTTGTGACTGTAAAGACTTGGTTAATGATTCTCTAAGATTTATTATAATTTTGGATTTTATTAGAAATGTCACTCTTCATTGTACGTTAGGGTGTAACCTAAATATCTGAAGGAGTTGATCTGATTCAGTGTGAAATTATCGATGTAAATCTTGAATAATTGCAAGGGAAAAATTGTTCTGGGACCGAGTATCGAATTCTGGACCTTTGGTTAAACGTATCAAATCTCTATCAGGGAACTCTACTAGACACCGATCCAATTTTCCCCTCTATATCCACATACCTCAAAGTGGCTGACAACTGTCAAGCAACCAACATTGAGTGCACACTAACTCTGACTTAATTGTGGATTTCTGCTAACGAACAGAGACGTGTATCATGCAAATTATATTAACAGAGCAACTTTACAGGGAGTTATACCTGAAAGCTTGATTTGCATAATAATAAGTACACGTCACTGTTAGTTAACAGAAAGCCACAATTTAAGTCATACAGAGTTAGTGTGCACTCAGTGTTGGTTGCTTGACAGTTGTCAGCTCACTTTCAGGTCTGTGGATATAGAGGGAAAAATTGGATCGGTGTCTGGTAGAGTTCCCGGGTAGCTCAGTTGGTAGAGCGATCGTACATTTAACCAAAGGTCCCGGATTCGATACCCGGCTCCGGAACAACTTTTCCCTCGAAATTATCCAAATCAACTGTATAGGGAGTTATACCTGAAAGCTTAATTTGCGATGTAAATCTTACTTCTGACGGGTTGTCTACCCTTAAAAGCCATTATTTTTGTTGAACTTTCTAAATTGCAAGCTTTTGTTATAAGATTTAGATGGTGGTTAGAGTATTGGAATTCATCTTCGGTATCGCCAAAAGGAACTTGATCAAGAGTATCAAGAGCAGGCCTGGGCACTCATAACTCGATTGAGACATGCAGATCGCCACTCCACCGACGAGCACACGGGAAAGTAAGCATTGTATAAGGATTTCACCAACTTTCGGCTTTTGCTGGTTGCCTGAAATCCTTCACTGATGCACAGTGCCTGCTGTCCGTTGTTTATAAGGCAGTGTAAACGAAAAGCACATGGGGTGAGGGGTGTATGAGTTCCTTTTCACTTCTCCTTTGTGCCCAGGGCTGATCCAGAGTGTTATTTCCTTGCAGTGTGATGGATCCATGTACTGTCAAACGCCAGCGTCGAGTGATGGAACTGATACTGTAAATAATAATAATAATAATAATAAAAATTCCAAGAAAAAAGAACGAAATTACCATGAAAAATAAAGTATTTATTACCAAAGTATTTGGAAAACACAGAAAAAAGCAATATCACACACAAGAGTCGCTGAGTAGGCTCATGACACTAATATGATGTGTGACCGCCTTTAGCCAACAATATCTCTTGAATTCTCTTAGGTATACTTTCTTGCAATTTCTGGAGAACTGTGGCAGGAATATTCCTCCACCAGCCACAATGTACTGTAGTTGCAGACTTTGGCTGCTTTTCACCTTCTCTTTGCCCAGATAATGCCAAAGACACTCGATAGTATTTAAATGTGGACTATGAGGAGGCCAGTCCAACAGCTGAACATCTCCTCTACCTTGTTTTTGCTGCAAGTAGGTTTTCACTATATTTTCTTTGTGTTTCGGATCATTGTCCAATTAATCGCAAACCTTACGGCATTGCATGATGAATCAATATTTGTTTGTATTTAACAGCTGTCAGCTCACCTTGAATTCTTATTAAATCACCCACTCCGTTAACTCCATATTTGCACACTACCACCCCGTGTTTCATAGTTGGTTGCAGACATGCCTCCTCTAATCGTTCTCCATTCTTCAGCTTGACATACTGCCTTCGCTGACTTCCGAAGATTTCGAATTTTGATTCGTCGCTCCAAAGGAGTTGTTTCCATTATTGGCTCCCTATAGTTTGTGTTCTCTTGCGGATGATAATCGCCTTGTCCTATTACCCTTCCGTAAGAAAGGTTTTTTTGCAGTAACACGTCCATGAACACCACTTTTGATGAGTGACCGTCATACTGTAGATGCATGTATTGTAGTATTGCAGTTTTCAGAAAGTTCTGCTGCCAGTTGTGCACTTGAAGCTGCTCTACTTCTCAGGGCTGTCACTTTCAGATATTGTTCATACCTTGCGGTCAATTTCTTGGGTCTGCCACTCCGCTTTCGATCATCTGCTGTCCCCAACTGTAGCTTTTCCCTCAGAATCGCCTGTACTGCGCAACGCGATACACAGTTTGTAATGCAATACTTGCTTGACAATGATACTGCTCACTCAAAACGAAAATTTTGTATCCCATTTCAACTGAAATTTTTACCATAGCTGCTTTTTTTCTTGTTCAACCTGCTAAGAAGAGACTCAGTCTATCACTAACTTCAATGTTGTTCTATTCTTAAAGAAACACATTCATTTCATCTAGTACACAGCACTGACTACAACTTGTTCTGTTTATATGCAATTTGCAAACACAGCACTCAATATACCCGAGCGAGGGTTGTGTCATGGGTCTATAAAGGAATGTGCTCTTTCCATGGTTTTACATTAAGCTGGGTTTTCGTGACGGAGACGAATTCTTGTACTTATTTCACCAGTAAGACTTCATTCTGACTTGTTTTACACCACTTTCATTCTCAAGTCTAGGAACTAGGACACAATATAAACGTATTGCATTGGGTGCCTAAGACTTTTGCACAGTAGTGTGTGTGTGTCTATATATATATATATATATATATATATATATATATATATATATATATATACAGGGACATCATTTTATTTTTACTAACATTTTTCATATTAATCTGGCTATACCTTTCTATTAACGATTGAAACAGGAAACACCGCTTGCTACCCCTTCCACGACTGGAGTTCGATGATACTGGCGTAAAATACAAATCACTTTACTAAGTATAGGAGGGAAGAAAAGTAGTTCATCCATTTATGTAAACTAGGAAATATCGCAATTTTGAGTTTGATAATTTTCATTAGGTTTTTGTTTAATCAAAATACAGTACTATATTAACACTTAGTGTTTTTACTCACGAATTGAGCTATCCATTCGGACGTATTAATTATGCAGTGTATATTGTACTGTTACAGCACATTAGCGTACAATATAGAGAATGAAGTTAAATTGAAAAATAATCATAATATGGATATTTAAACACATTTTTGAAAATTGTGGCCGTTCATTTCGATACAGGCTTCAGTTCTTTTGTGCATATTATCGCACTATAGACTACTGTACCTAATTCCAATTACCAGTTTCTTCCTTCGTACGAGTAACTCATGTTGAAATAATTCTGTACCTACTCTATAAAAGAGTACCTTACGTACTGTAAATTCAATCTTCACTTGTGCCCGATCCGAAAAGATAAAATTACTCAGACATGCTATCTACTGTCCGTCCAAGTGGTTTTGTCGCAGGGTCGAAGAAAGGGGGGGGATCGCGTGACAGTTAATTACTTAACGAGGCCCTTTTATTTAAGTTATTTTAAACACTTGTATAATACTACGTAGACGTCCAATTCTTAACAGAAAATATTTTCAGAAAAGAGCTAAGATAGCCCAGCTACTAGACTTTACAGAGGGGCGAACAGAAGCAGGTGGGGGAAACCGAGATGCGACGTAGGCAAACGGACGACAGTGCCTGTGCGAAAATATGATTCAATATTGAAAGCTCTTCCGTCACTGGAAAACGCGAACATATTTCTGGAACGTACTATAGTCACTAACTCAGTACTGCTTACGCACCCTCGGCTGTGTGTCGTGAACGGTTGGAAGTTTACTAGTAGAAGGAGTGGGAGTGAACTACTTTCAAAAACTCAGGTACAATAAAAATTGAAGTAAAAATAAAATGATGTCCCTGTATGTGTGTGTATATATATACGTATATATACTGTATATAATAGGAGTGACAGGGGGCGTACCACAGTTATAACGTTTTTTCTTATACACAGTGTATATGTAAAGCTGCTCTATGTGAACAGAACGCGGATTGATTATGACCGTTTCATACAGTCTGGGCCATATTCAGTCTGCGCGTATTAAGCTTACGAGTGCACAAGACAGAGGAAACAAACCAACCGTAGCTGCATAACAGTGCAGAGACATTACACGAAGAAGAATACTGTGAATTTATCTAAATTAATACATGAATATAATGTAAATAGAATAGCAAAATTATATACAGGGACATCATTTTATTTTTACTTCAATTTTTATTGTACCTGAGTTTTTGAATGTACTTCACTCCCACACCTTCTACTAAGGAAGTTCCAAGTCCACACAGAACCAAGACCGCAGATAGTAAGCAGTACTGAGTTACTGAGTATAGTACGTTCCAGAAATATGTTCGCGTTTTCCAGTGACGAAAGAGCTTTCAATATTGAATCATATTTTCGCACAGGTACTGTCAGTTTGCCTACGTCGCATCTCGATTTCCCCCACCTGCTTCTGCTCGCCCCTCTGTAATAGCTGGGCTGTCTTAGCTCTTTTCTGAAAACATTAATTTCTCTTAGGAATTGGATATTTACGTAATATTATACAGCTGTTTAAATAAAAGGGTCTCGTTAAGTAATTAACTGTCACGTGATTTCCTCCCTTTCTACAATCCTGCGGCATAACCACTTGGGCGGGCAGTAGATAGCATGTCTGAGTAATTTTATGTTTTCGGGTCGGGCAGAAGTGAAGATTGAATTTACAGAATAGGTACAGAATTATTTCAACATGAGTTACTAGTACGAAGGACGAAACTGGCAATTGGAATTAGATGCAATAGTCTATAGTGCGATAATATGCACAAAAGAACTGAAGCCTGTATCGAAATGAACGGCCACCATTTTCAAAACTGTGTTTAAATATTCATATTATGATTATTTTTCAATTTAACTTCTTTCTCTATATTGTACGCTAATGTGCTGTAGACAGTGTAATATACATTGCATAATGAATACGTTCGCTTGGATAACTCACTTCGTGAGTAAAAACACTTATTGTTAATACAGTACTGTACTTTGATTAAAGAAAAACCTAATGAAAATTATCAAACTCAAAATCGCGATATTTCCTAGTTTACGTAAATGGATGAACTACTTTTCTTCCTTCCTATACCTAGTAGAGTGATTTGCTTGTGTTTTACGCCAGTATCATCGAACTCCAGTCTTGGAGGGGGGAGCAAGCGGTGTTTCCGGTTCTCTAAAGGTATAGACAGGTTAATATTAAAAATGTTAGTATAGTAGGCTCGCTCTTTGCATCCCCAGTTGAAGACAGAGGCTACCGCACGCCGAGCGGTTGTCTTTTGAAGTAAGACCTTTTCTGCCCACTCGGGGGATGGGGTAATCTCTGTTTCCGCTTTCTGAAGCAAACATAAATGTTGCCAATTCTCCCCTGAATGCTAAAACTAACTGCAGTCTTTCTTAATATGTTCATACAATTCACAAGTGTTTGAAAGTCTTCTGTAATTTTATTATTATTATTATTATTATTATTATTACTATTATTATTATTATTATTATTATTATTCGTGGAGTATATTGTAAATTACTTAGTTGTTTACAACCGCAAGATAGCAATGATAAATGAACAGCAATTTTAAAGACATAATTAACTTTATTAGGACAATAATATAACCCTGCCCAACCCCATACCCATCAAGGGAGTTATGTTGCAGGATATCAAATCAGCCATGCAGTAAGAAACATGCAGTGGAGGAGCTCGCAGCCTCATGTGGACACGTTGTGTTACGATTTCCTCCGTACCACTGTGTTCTAAATCCTTTGGGAATGTTAAATGTTATGTTTTATTTAACGACGCTCGCAACTGCCGAAATTATATCAGCGTCGCCGGTGTGCCGGAATTTTATCCCGCAGGAGTTCTTTTACATGCCAGTAAATCTACTAACATGAGCCTGTCGCATTTAAGCACACAAACGCCATCGACCTAGCCCGGGATCGAACCCTTACCTCGGGCATAGAAGGTCAGCGCTATAACAACTGCGCCAACCAGGTCGACCTTTGGAAATGATCTGGCATCAACTGAAGTCTAATGTTAGGAAAAACAATATTATCGCGACTTGAGTCTAGTGTGTTAACTTCTGCGTGATGGAGCTGCAACAATCGGTCCTCATAATTGGTCCTCCTGTGTTCGACATGAAATTAAAACGGAAGGGAATTATATGAAGCACGACAGGGACAGTAACCAAGAGAGATTTGTGATTCATTAAGGAGAGAGTGACGACGAATAGAGGTAAGAGAAGAAAAATGTCATATTTTATTACATAACATTTCAGATTTCGCTGCGAATTTAGACCCGAAACACAAATTGACAATATTCTTTCGGTGTTATTATTATTATTATTATTATTATTATTATTATTATTATTATTATTATTATTATTATTATTATTGATATAGTCTAAGTATGAAAATATATTAGTTTGAAGTTGACCGTACAATGATTCTATAACGGATTTATGCACACAGTAACTAAAAATTAACCATTCATTAATTCGTGATTGATTGAATTAAAGTACAATTTGTTGTATAGTAATAAATATGCGATTGTTTCATATCCACGTGGCGAAGTCAATGTAAAATGTGACAACTGCGCGCCTAGAAATTTCCGCACGCGTCCCTTAATGACCGGGGTGGACCGTGCGGCTAAGTTCTTCTAGCAACAAAAGAGACCGACTGGGGATCCTTTGAAAAATCCTACTATAAAAATAAAATGATGTCCCTGTACTTAATTTCAGAATGACTGAATGAATTTGAATTTTCGTATGCCGTAACTACGATTGTTGGTCTCGCCAGCTGCCGGGGGCGCTAGGGACTCTGCGGACAGCAGTGCAGTTGTTGTGTACCGTGCAGTAGTGCCTTGCGTGCTGACTGTCGTTTGCCGATAGATGCTTTCAGTGATGCATAACATTTTCTATAACTCCATAAACCTGCTGCTCTGCTGGGAATTCAGCAGGCGTGTCCAGTGCTTCATGCAGCCTGCTGTGTGACTATCCTTCCGCACTCTGCGCCGTCTTAGAGCTGCATCGACTATACTCCGTTCCATAATGTCTGACAGACGTAAACGGTACCTGCAAAGGTGGAGAGAAGTTAAAAAGTGTTATGTTTTATTTAACGGCGCTCGCAATTGCCGAGGTTATGTCAGCGACGCCGGTGTGCCGAAATTTTGTCCCGCAAGAGTTCTTTTACATGCCAGTAAATCTACTGACATGATCCTGTCGCATTTAAGCACACTTAAATTCCATCGATCTGACTCGGGATCAAGCCCGCAACCTCGGGCATAGAAGGCGAGCGCTATACCAACTGAGCCAACCAGGCCGACTGGAGAGAAGTATGGCCTCATTCCATTGGTTGTATAGCAATATATTTCTCTCCTCCTCTGTTAACAGTGTTTACTAAAAATCAAGGAAATACGAAATACGATTGCATGCTATACAAGTTCAATACAACAATGGATAGCAGTTCTATGGATAAACAAATTTCCTTGGTACCAATGAAACGAAATTGGACTACAACAAGGTTAAATCAATATTGAGTACAACCCTCTTCAGATTATACATTATACAATACATAGCAATAGTCGAAAGAAGTACCAAAAGCAAAATTTGAGCTGTCTAATGACGACGAAATGCAATATAGCAGCGTTTGTCTAAAGTTTTTGAAGTGGGGACCACTTTTTTAAGTCGGAACAGTTCCGCGGACCACCTTACTCTTGTTCCCTTCGAAAGCAAATTTATCATTTTTGTAGCATATTTTAATAGTCTAACAGTATACTTATATTTTAAAATACAATTAATTAAAATTAATAAAATTAAATTAATTTTATATTAATATTAACTAATTAAGCTAATGTTAATAGAATATAATTCAATTTTGTTTCTTTAATAATTCAGGGCTATAAGAGTTTGGATAAACTTTAACTTATTGACAAAATAAATAAATAAATGTTGGTATCACATTAACGAGATTCTTGATTCTTGCACAGTTGTTCTATATTTGCACGTATGCTGGTAAGCTTAAGTCGGAGATCGTCTCATACATCGAGTCGATTTCGGTAGCCTACTTTGTTTTTATTAGAGTTAGTGATGAAAACTCTATCTCACACAGATACGTGGAAGCAAACTGAATTACAATCTCTAAAGCACCATTGTACAGTTCACTATATTCTCTTTTCACTTGTGATGAGGTCCAGAAATTGACCATACCTTCCGCTTGGAATTTAATTTTAAGTCCGGTCTCATTCGAGAGTTCAATTAACTGTTCTCTTTCACTCAATGAAAGTTTCTTAGTTTCAATATCGCAATGAAAGTGATCAAGAACCTATGAAAATTCGTCATATTTACTTGGAAAATAAGTTTCAAGTTGTGACGTCAGAGTTGTATTATTGGTGTACGTGACCATTTCAATGTGCAGACGGGTGTCGGCAAAGCTATTAAGAAAGTCATCAATACATGAAAAGGTTCGGTCCTCTGTTACGAATTTGGGTTGTCCCTGGCTAGGTTGCAGGGGCGACGCCAGATGTGCACAGAAAAGATGGCGAGAAACACCATGTTCATAATGCTTTAAATCCGTCTTTTGTTGTTTAGAGTAGAGTGGGAAGTCGGTAGATGGATAGGGTAATAAATTTCATAAAATGTCAGTACTAGGAGAAAAGTGAAAGGTGATTGCCATGTGTCATTTCCAAACTCTGAGATTTTCAGCTATGGAGTGATACTCAGTTCGTTTGAATTTTATTGTTTCTTCTGTCTTTTTTGAAGGACCACAAGGGCAGACCTCGAGGACCACAGGTGGTCCGCGGACCATAGTTTGAGAAACGCTGCAATATAGCATATCAAAATTTAAATGTATACAATAAATACTGTAACATCTTAAAAAGATTGGTTGGTAAAAATAACACTGCTCAACAAGGTTTTCATAACATGGACAAGAATAATTATGCGATCTCCCCTCTCACCCTTGCCATGATTTGACGCTCGTTGTAACAATCGTGGTAGCCACTGACGAGACGATAGAAGTCACCCTCGGCTCTCTTTTTGCGCATGCGCCATCGGTGTAATATTTCCGCTTCTGGTGTGATGCTGGGCCCCGTTGTAAGCATAAAAATTGTTTTATTCACCGCATGCTAGATTCACCTTCGTCACAATCATATATTATTTACATTTCGGTGATACAAGTTACGTAATTATAATAATAGTGCATTAGTAGATTTCGCAATTATTACTCCAGCTCCTGTTATCCAATTCAAACCTTATTTTCGTATAATTGTATTCCAGAATATTTCCTCATAAGTCTTGATAGGCTATATGTATTAAGAGTTAATTTCTGGTGGTAGTATTGATATTAAACTTGGCCAACACAATATTCCATCTACAACTTCAGAGGGGCGGCAAGAACTAGCGCTGATGTAGTTCTGGATATTTCAACTGTAGACCAACTTATGAATGTCGTGATATGCAAATAAATATCACCAAAACGTAGGTGCCAACTTCAGAGGGGCTGCAAGACACTTTGTGTGCAAATTTATAAAACCAGGGGCATCACATCCAGTAAAATTAAGAGTGATCTCAACCTTGTTAACAATTCGAAGAGATATTCCTATGTTAATAAAGCGGCGAAACTAGCGCTGAGGTAGTTCTGGTGATTTCGGAAGTGAAAATTGTTGAATTTATAACTGATTCTTTTTATGTAGATACAGTTGATCGTATATGCATCATAGACAAATATATGCATGGCATAACAAAAGCCTAAACTAACCAAATTTAACCTGTCACAGATTCGTATATGCAACATGTATATAAGCGGGGAACTACTTCAGCACTAGTTTAGCTAAAAATTGAATTAATTTGTTTGAAAGAAGAAGTAGGATATAGGCCAAAGATTATTATTTGAACTCTATAGAGAGTAGTGGTTTGGTTCGACTGTAACATCTCGGAAAAAAGAAAATATATATATTTTTTATTATTACCGGCATAGACCTATATTCATTATTATTTATTATTCCACAGTTGAGTAACAAAATGGACAAGAAATCATCAAGAAACTGTATTACAATAATCTGTAAGATGTTTACAGGACAAAAATTATTAAAACATGTAACAATGCTATACAATATTGAAGTATAACTTAATACACAATTTATGGCATTCATAGTTGACAAATTACCTAAGCAAGTGGTTGCCCACCTGGGTGTGTGGAACCAATGTATGTTTTCAAACGTTATTTTAACTAAATTTAACTTCATCGCATTCTGTGACATATCAGCTGGCTGAAATATTTTTTATCTCACACTTCTGAGATTTTAACAGGAATGAGTTTGTCCAAGGACTTCCCTTGGCTTGAAACTCTTGCTTACATATCCGATATTATTATTATTTTTCTTTATTTTAATCTCTAGGATCCAACTGTGTTCAGCATTCAGGATAAGATCAAAGCAACAATAAAGAAATTAAACTTGTCTTGCTGAGTTATCAATCGAGAATTCGATTAATGTTCCACTCTGTGACTTTCGTCCAATATGTTTGGAAGCATAAAAGTATCTTCATTGATTGACATTAAAATTACGGAAATATTATCTAATAAAGACAATTGTATGAAAAATTCATTCCCGATGACAAACAATTAATAGTTTGACCAAAGAAAAGGGTCTCTTAAAATTATTATAATTATCTACTGATATCGTAGTTAAAAATTGTGTTTCCTAAAACATCTCTGTTGCAATCTTGGTTCCATGACTCACCAGTATATCTCAATGTTTTCTGGATTGCAGTACTACACTTAATGCCATTTGCATCAGTATATTTCAGTGAGAGTACATTTTCTGCTCTGGTCTTCTTGAAGAACAAATACGAGTATAGAAGTAAACATAATCTTAAGGTAGATTTGCAACTTAAGCTACGGTTTGTTTATGGTGATCATCACCGGACGCACATCGCCGGCGATTATAAATGCTGGCGATGATCGTCAGGAAGTGGTTTCTTTATCAGTGTAAATCGCTGTCAATTCTCATTTGTTTTGCTACTTTAACTCGATTAAATATTTCTACATGGCCTTCTCTAAAAATCGATTATTGAACATGACGATATGCGTCCTGAATTTGCTTCAGAAGCAACCTCCAGCGATCTGCACCGCGTCCAACAATCATCGCTGTAAAGAAACAGTGCGCATTCATTTTAACTGCCAGCAACTCCAAGCAATGATCGCCGTAAACAAATTGCAGCTTTAGAGTACCTACAATTGAGCCAGACTTCGCAAAGCGACTTCAACCATTCCACTAATAATTTTATAAGTATAAAAAAAACTTGTTTAACACTAGAAGAACCAACCGATCATTTGACTCATTTCGATATTTAATTTATTTGTATCTCCTCTGTGTATTTGCTCATCAAGCTAGTCCTTCAGGACATTTATTGAATTTACTCTTTTTAGATCCTCTGAAAATGTCAAGTCCCTATGATTATTTATGGGGGTAAAAGTACAGTTACCTAGAAGGACGAACATAGGTCATTTTTACTGCAGCAGCAAACTACAAATATTACTGTTTTATTATCGTCTTACGCCTTCTAATAATGAACACAATAGGCCTACATTGTCCCCATATGGCAAGCTTACTGAATATATGTGGCAAGTCTTTCATATTACCGAAAATATTCCCTTTATGTAGACTGGTTGATACTCAAAGCATAAGAACGACAATAGGGAGTTGTTTATAACCGCTTTCCTGTGACATTACAATATAGTCAATATATTCTGGATAACAGCGGCAATTCTTTTGGCAACTGTGTGAAGTATTTCATTAGTCTATCTCAAGATTTCTATTTGCCATGTACTGTAGTTATTTTGCAAACATGGCACGAAAGGGTTTGAGCGATGAACTTCTGTTATGAAAGATTATGAGTGATGAAGAATTCTGCATTATTTAGAAACACTGTCAGAAATAGATTCGGAAAGAGAATATCCAGTTATTGTTTGTGACGAAGATGAAAATGAGACTGGTGATTTTAATTATATCTCGCGAGATTATATATTCCAGCAGTGTCCAGGAAACCAGGGAGAAAGACCTGTCAGATTGGAGGGTGTCACAGCAGAAATAAGACATCACATGTCTGCGCAAAGTATAACAAATTCTGAAAGAATCATGTATGTGTGTGCAAAGTGTAGAATCATGTACATGTGTGTGTGCAAGATGTGATTATAATAATCAATAGACTATAGATAAATTCAGAAAACACAAAATATATATGTCAAAATATTTAATGTAAAATTGAGTGAACATGATGTTAAGTACAGAATTGCATTTGAGAAATGGCAGAATTAATATGCTAGTACTTATACACAGTTAATAAAACAAATTTTCTTCATCTACACATAACAATTTCTTCTTAGAAGAAGAGTGTATTGTGGTCTCAAATTTTGTTCTGAAATTATTAACTCGCAACTCTTTAATTATACCCACTAAGTCTGTAGTAAGACGATATTTCAAATGAAAGCTGCTAATGAGACAGAAATTTAGGATAAAACGTGCATTTCAAAATGACCGGTGCTGGTCGTACTAAGTAGTTTGAAAGTCCCAGTCTTTGTAATGTTAATTTTAACAGCAAAAGAAACATCCCACTGGAAACCGTATGGTTTCATTTTTGACAGTAAAGATATGATAAAACATAAAATAACCTTTTATTTGTATATTATATTCAAAACTTAAAACTGATATTTAATATAGCTACCAACTTATTAAGGATAGTTAATTCACTACATTATGCAAATGTTTAATGAGTACAAAATGATTACCAGATTATTACAGAAAACACAGGAGGTCCACCAAAATGAAATGTAAGCTTCAAAGGGTTCATCACACACCATATTTGGAAACCACTGATTTAGGTTATGGCAAAATATAAGGATAATAAATAACGACTATAAGATGCAATGTTACAAATGTAAGATATTTACAGGACAAAAATAGAGCACAATACATTAACAGAAAATAATATATAAATTATGAGGAATATTTACAGAAATTATCTTTGAGAAAATAAGAGACGATACATGGAGAAATTATTCATTTAAGATAAATGATGATAAAAACAATAATACGTTAGCATTAAATAAGTGCAAAATAAGTGTTTGTTGCTTGAATAGTGGTGCGAAATTACATGTTGAGGATGTAATGTTATTTATGCTTACAACGGGGCTCAGCATCACACCGGAAGCGGAATTTCTTCACCGATAGCGCATGCGTAATAAAGGGAGCCGAAGGTGACTTTTATCGTCTCGCTAATATGTTTTCGCGGGATATCAGCCGAGTTAAGATTTTGGAATGCTCCAAGCTTTCGACTGCTATCTCTGCAGCCATCTTCAGGGAAGTGATGTCCGAACAGAAAGTCGAAAGGTTATATAGATGTGGCTGTCTCAGGTGAAACGGGATTGGTTGGCGGATCGGCCAATCCGGGGCCGAGAATTGTCATCGCTCGTAAGCTCCGCCCCTCCCGGGATTACTGCGTGAAGTTTGGCGGGCGGCGAGCCCTGTTCCGCTGGTTGGAATCGGTTGCCGTCCTCGGTCCGTGATCTTCATGACCTTGATTGTAAGAGGGCCTGAGTTGGTCTAAGGCCGGTGTCCATGCCTGACTGAGCTGGAGTCCACTGTCTCTGTTTAACAGAGACAGTGGACTCCAGCTCAGTCAGGCATGGACACCGGCCTTAGACCAACTCAGGCCCTCTTACAATCAAGGTCATGAAGATCACGGACCGAGGACGGCAACCGATTCCAACCGGCGGAACAGGGCTCGCCGCCCGCCAAACTTCACGCAGTAATCCCGGGAGGGGCGGAGCTTACGAGCGATGACAATTCTCGGCCCCGGATTGGCCGATCCGCCAACCAATCCCGTTTCACCTGAGACAGCCACATCTATATAACCTTTCGACTTTCTGTTCGGACATCACTTCCCTGAAGATGGCTGCAGAGATAGCAGTCGAAAGGTTGGAGCATTCCAAAATCTTAACTCGGCTGATATCCCGCGAAAACATATTAGCGAACCAACGCCGAGAAAACCTCAAATCATACATTTTATCGTCTCGTTAGCCACTGTTGGGTGAATAGAAACAAAACAACAACCGTGAAATGTTCGATATGTTATCGAACAGTACTGCCAACAGAAGACATTATGGCAGGCTTTGAATCACTAGTTATTGAAAGAATGTTTGTGGAATAAACATGTTTGAGAAACGCACACAGATGTTATACATTCAACAACTTATGAGTTCTATTATTATTTGTTCTATAAGTAGAATTTTATGCAACCGGGCCTAAGGGAAAAAAGAAATACGTTCGCTGTTGTATCGTTAGACAAATGAACAATTTAGCGATTAGTTCTGATTGTGGAAGTGTTGTGAGCGGCACTAGCTCCCGCAATATATCTACGAAACAATTTTATTTTTAAACTTCTAAATGTAATGAATAAATGCCCAGCAAATACATTTTCATTTAAATGTTTGTGTATTTATAGGGTTAATCTGTTAATGATTTGCTAAAGTTTCACTTCGTAAAATACTGACTGCATTGTACATGTTTTTACTCGTAAGCAACGGCTTTTACTTGCAAGAAACAGAACGCAGAGTGAGTATAAAGATGCTCCTCATTGTTGATGGAATGGAGTACAGGGAGTGCAAAGATGGCCAACTAAGTATATTTGAAAACAATTCAGACGCATAGATATTGAATAAGTAAACGAATAGGAACATACATAAATGGAATTAGCTGTTCTAGTTATACCAATCTGCTTCATATGGACATACTTAGCGCATCGCAGTGCAATTTCGTTGTTTTATAGAAGCTTGACACTGTTGGTACTGCTGAATGATATTATACCGAACGCTCCTCATTTTAATTTCGAGTGGGAATCGCAGTTGTGCAGTTCGTGGTTGTTTGTAATCGGTTAAGTGTTGTGTGCGTGATTTTGTGTTGGATAATGGGGCTATGGATAAATGTACGGCCTGAGAATATCTTCGCGAGTTGAAAGGTTAGTTACACATTTTTATTGTACGCTATATTTGACATTTTCTGAAGATGATTGTTTGTTAAAATCTTCCGTTGGTAATTTGAAAGGTGAAGCTAGCGTTGAGGCTGTTCCGTGATTTCGGAAGTGTAAATCGTTTAAATTAGAAGATATTTTTGTGGATATTTGGTTGATGGTATATAGGACATAACAAAAGCATAATCTAACCAAACGTAACTTGTCACAGATTCATAATTATATGCAAGGTGTATAATCGCGAGTACGAAGGGAACTACTTCAGCGCTAGTTTAGCTATTCAAAACTATGATAAATGGTAGAACGGGAAGGTTAGTTCAGTATCATGTATTGCATTACTTTGAATGCAATACAGCCGTTTAAAAGTAGAGCTGTTTGAAGTTAAATAAAGATGTGTAATATTGTATTTTAATTAATTTATCGATAAATTTATACTAGTTCTAGTTTTTATGCATGGACACATGTCTGTGTATGTATGCGTGTGAATGGTAAAATGCAACGCGGTATGACTCTGTCATAGAGTCCGTACAGTTATCTAGGACCTATATTCTGCTCCGTATAAATTTGGGTTGTAATATCACAGCATACTATATTCTTTATAATGTAGCTTTCACACCGCTCAAGTTAATTCTTTATAGTAAAGCTTTCACACCGCTTAAGTTACTTCTTTATAGTGAAGCTTTCACACCGCTTAAGTTACTTCTTTATAGTGAAGCTTTCACACCGCTTAAGTTAGGGGGAAGTCTTCCAGCGCCGGTCAGCATACAGTACCGGTCAGTGTGTGTTTTTAAATACCGACAACAATTAGCAGGACGGGAAATGTAGTGTACGTTACTTCTAACAGTCAGTAATAACTGGTAAATAATTCAAACTTAAATCTACATTCATTCGTTAACAAAGTCCGTTGAAAGACTTTTCTGTTTGCTGTGGCGCGAATCGACTAAATCTCAATTGACTGACACCAAGGCAATTCGGTAAGTATCGTTATAAATCTTGTTTCATTCGATTCAGTTATGATTTATGAAATACTTTTGTGCATGATCCATGTTACATAACATAATGATGCTATAGAAAAAAATATTATATATTTCGCTGTGTGTCAGCCAGTACCAGTCACCTCTTGATCTTGCAGTACCGGTCATATTCTTCCATGTTTGTTATGTTCGTTTAATATTTTCTATAGGACGTTTATGATTCCTCCAGTGATAATAGACCTTCCAAAGGAAAATGACATCCAGATTCTATGAAACAGGCTGTAGAGAAAGTGTTAACAGGCCAACTTTCTATCCGCAAAGCTGCTGAAATATACAATATCCCCCAAAGTACGTTGATTGATAATATTTATGCGGTAAAAGAGGTAAGGCAATTACATTCACTCCTGCATTTGGCCGTTTTAAACCCACCTTCAATGCCGAATTCGAAGGAGTTCTATTGAATCATGTGAAAGATCTATCTGATAGATTATTACCACTCACAAGGAAAGAGTTTTTGAATCTAGCTTTTCAACTTGCTGAGGCCTTAAAAATTCCTCATAAATTCAACCGTGACAAAAAGACTGCTGGTAAGCAATTTTATTATGATTTCATGAAACGGCACCCAAATTTGTCTCTCCGTACTCCTGAATCTACAAGCCTTAATAGGTCATTTGGGTTTAAAAAGCCACAAGTCTTTGAGAGTCTTACAAATCTAATAGAAAAACATGTATTCACCCCTATAAAATGTATAACTGTGACGAAACTAGTGTCACTACTGTACAAAAACATTTCAAAGTTATTTCGCTGAAACAGAACCGTCAAGTGGGTAAACTGACTTCAGCTGAGGGGGATAGAAGTGTTACTGTACTATTCTGTATGAATGCTGGGGGTCAGTACATTCCACATTTTCTTCATATTTCCTCGACAACGCATAAATGAAATGACCTCATTGGTGCTCCCAAAGAGAGCATAGGTGAAGTTCAATCAAATGGATGGATGACATCCCAGTTATTCTTGAAATGGATGCAGCATTTTGCTCACTATGCCAATCCTTCTGTTCAGAACCCCGTTTTGTTAATTTTAGATGACCATATTAGCCATAAGGACTCGGAGGTGATCACCCATGCTCGAAACCAGAATATTTATATGTTAAGCACTCCACCACACACGACCCACAAGCTTCAGTCTCTTGATCGTGTTTTCATTGAGCCATTTAAAGATGCATATTATGAAGATTGTGGGCTCTGGATGAGAAAGAATCCCGCTGCAAGGATAACAGAGTATGAAATAGCAAGTTTTGTAGGTAACGCTTTTGCAAGAGTTTCACGGGCTGAAATTGCAGTAAAAGGATTTCAGTGTACAGGAATTGATCCCCTGAATCCCAATGTATTCACAGAGCTCGATTACCTACCATCAATGATGACAGACATAGCAATGGATTCGAATGTGGATCAAACTGAGAGCCCAACAGTAAGGCCTATGCTTCCATTCCCTGACGTCACTTCTGCACCTAAGACAAGTTCACGTCATGAGACTAGTCCTAATAGGCCTACTCCTACTGATAGGCCTAATGATACCACTGTTGTAAAGGAAACAATTCAGCAGCTCAGCCCAATTCCGGATGCCAGTAAGAAACGAGAAGTTAGTCGACGCCGAAAATCTGAAGGAAGTGAGGTTTTGACATCCAGTCCTTACAACAAATATCTAGAAGAAAAAAATAATGAAAAAATTGAAGCGAGAAGTCAAGAGACTAGTGCATGGGAAACGCCCCCTATCAGGAAAATTCTTCCCAAAAATCTCAAGAAAGGCAACTAAGAAAAATGACGAAAAGGAGGAAACTACATGCATTTTTTTGCGGGGAGTCCCATGACGAAGATTGGATCCAATCTTCTTAATGCCAAATGTGGGGTCACGAAGCCTGTGCCAGCATCCCTGAGACATCTGACACGTATGAATGTGACTTTTGTCAAAAGTAATATGTGACCGGTACTGCCTGCCAATTTTCTGATTGTATCGATTTTATGGACTTTCATTTTGTTTATGTTTTGTATTAATATTAATTTCTGAATTTTTTTTTGTAATTACCATTGAGTTCAATAATATATGTACTTACATTATATCAAAAAAGTGTGTCAAAAAGTTTAATGTTTTCTTATTTATAACCCAAAAACCTTAAGGGGTCGGTACTGCAAGACTTCCCCCTACTTCTTTATAGTGTAGCTTTCACATCGCTTAAGTTACTTCTTTATAGTGAAGCTTTCACACCGCTTAAGTTACTTCTTTATAGTGAAGCTTTCACACCGCTTAAGTTACATCTTTATAGTGTAGCTTTCACACAGCTTAAGTTACTTCTTTATAGTGAAGCTTTCACACCGCTTAAGTTACTTCTTTATAGTGTAGCTTTCACACCGCTTAAGTTACTTCTTTATAGTGAAGCTTTCACACCGCTTAAGTTACTTCTTTATAGTGTAGCTTTCACACCGCTTAAGTTACTTCTTTATAGTGAAGCTTTCACACCGCTTAAGTTACTTCTTTATAGTGTAGCTTTCACATCGCTTAAGTTACTTCTTTATAGTGAAGCTTTCACACCGCTTAAGTTACTTCTTTATAGTGTAGCTTTCACACCGCTTAGGTTACTTCTTTATAGTGAAGCTTTCACACCGCTTAAGTTACTTCTTTATAGTGTAGCTTTCACACCGCTTAAGTTACTTCTTTATAGTGTAGCTTTCACATCGCTTAAGTTACTTCTTTATAGTGAAGCTTTCACATCGCTTAAGTTACTTTTTTATAGTGAAGCTTTCACACCGCTTAAGTTACTTCTTTATAGTGAAGCTTTCACACCGCTTAAGTTACTTCTTTATAGTGTAGCTTTCACACCGCTTAAGTTACTTCTTTATAGTGAAGCTTTCACACCGCTTAAGTTACTTCTTTATAGTGTAGCTTTCACACCGCTTAAGTTACTTCTTTATAGTGAAGCTTTCACACCGCTTAAGTTACGTCTTTATAGTGTAGCTTTCACATCGCTTAAGTTACTTCTTTATAGTGTAGCTTTCACATCGCTTAAGTTACTTCTTTATAGTGAAGCTTTCACACCGCTTAAGTTACTTCTTTATAGTGTAGCTTTCACACCGCTTAAGTTACTTCTTTATAGTGAAGCTTTCACACCGCTTAAGTTACTTCTTTATAGTGAAGCTTTCACACCGCTTAAGTTACTTATTTATAGTGTAGCTTTCACACCGCTTAAGTTACTTCTTTATAGTGAAGCTTTCACACCGCTTAAGTTACTAATATCACAGAATGTAGCATTCCTTCATTCATTCATTCGTTTTATTCCATGGATCTTACATTAGCAATGAAGCTTTAAGATGTGGATCAAGTCAAAATTTTACAAAATTAAAATTTTTAAGCGAAATGTAGTGAGACGAGGTCGAAGATTCGCCAACAGATTACCTGGCATTTGCCTTATTGTGGGGCAAAACCTCGGAAAACCCAATCAGGTAGGCCTAATCAGACCAAACGGGGATGAAGTGAGGTGAGGCCGAGGACTCGCCATAGACCACTCGGCATCCGCCCCATAGCTGAGGAAGGAACCAATCAATCAGACCAGACGTTGAAGAATTTTCGTTAGTCAGTTCTGCGTTTGTGTAAGATAGATTATAATATTATGAAATACTAGTTAATTGGCCAGTTTGTTCCAATTTGGCTTTCTCAGATAGGTTATGATGGAATCTTCTTGGATCACGAAAATAGAGGACCCATAATAAAATTAGACCAATATTTTGCACCATTTTCATCTTGTTCTATTTTTAAAAGATACACATTAATTCAAACTAGTTTAGCCTATTATAGTTTTTGTTGTTTTGGCGTACTAAGCTTACTGGTGTTTAAAGTTAACTTTCAAGTTCTAAAATATAATGCAATAGTTATTCGAGATCCGAGGGTACCTCCGATTTTAACGATGTCTTAGTGAAGTACTTCGTTTAACCGTACTAAGCGTCATTCCTCGCAATGCAAGGTCTATTTCAAATTGAACTCTTTCATTCATTCAGTGTTCTGCCCAAGGGCAGGTCTTTCACTGCAAACCCAGCTTTCTCCAATCCTTCCTGTTTCCTGCCTTCCTCTTTAATTTCTCATATGATCTATAACTTAAC
Source organism: Periplaneta americana (assembly GCF_040183065.1). Taxonomy (NCBI): domain Eukaryota; kingdom Metazoa; phylum Arthropoda; class Insecta; order Blattodea; family Blattidae; genus Periplaneta; species Periplaneta americana. The sequence goes on along the minus strand of NC_091133.1, from coordinate 4,183,170 downwards.
GTCGTCTATCATCTGATACCTTCTTCTGCTCCGAACTCTTCTCTTGTTCATCTTTTATTTCAGTGCATCCTTCAGTAGGCAGTTCCTTCTCAACCAGTGACCCAACCAATTCCTTTTCCTCTTCCTGATCAGTTTCAGCACTTTCTTTCTTCACCCACTCTTTCCAACACAGCTTATCTCTCGTAGTACACTCCAAGTATTTGAAGCTGTCCACTTGCTATACTACCTCATTAAGAACTCGCAGGTTTACCTTCTTTATTTTTATTCCTACGACCATGGTCTTCGTCTTGTTTGCATTTATATTCATCTCATACTGCTCACAGCTATCATTTAGCTATTGAACTGTGTATTCATTAATTACACTAGCCTGCGAATGTCAACTTTGTGTTTGTTGCCTGAAGTAAATAATGTGATTTTATATAATGTCGATGTGCTCAATTCGAATTTTCAATCCGTTTACTTCTATCACGCCACGTTTGTTTGCAAAATCACTTTAAATGTATTGTATAATTACGTGAATTTCATCATAGACTTTTTCATTTAACTTTTTTATTTCAAATGCAAAAGCAATATTTAAAAGACACAACTCGCTGCAATTATGTGTATGGTTGTTCATATATGTCACTAGAGTGTTTTTGCTTTGTTTTGTCTTGTTTACTTCACTATTGCATGTATAAATTAGCACAATGCATCACACAAAAAATTACACCACTTCTTGTTAGTTGAAGTCCTCCTGCTCCTCTTTCTTTTATTTTTGTCTTCAGATATTTCACTCTTTAACATCCAACAATAATGAGGATGCATACTGGTGCTACATCGTCCCTAGTATCTCCTTTCGAACTTCTGCAGATCCTTGTGAAATCGTTCACCTTGCTCTTCACTCAAAAATCCTAGATTTTCGGGGAAATAATCTAGGTGAGAAAACAGAAAATGAATTTTGATACTCATGTTACAACCAAGTTCCTTGTATGGTTCAAGCATGTTAGCCATATTGTTTCGGTAATTAGGTCCCAAGAAATTTTAAAACAAATTCACAAAAAGATATCCATGCTGCTTTCCCCTTTTCATCCACAGTGTTTCTAAATGCTGCATCAGACATCTGTTTTCTTTTGTCAGGACCATTAAATATATCTTCTTTTAATTTGCTTCAGATAGTAGTGGAAATTTCTCACATATGTATTTGAAACAGTCTCTTTCCTTATTTGAAGCCACGTTCTGCAGCACCCGACTCTGGTAGATAGTGACTGTTACTCGTCACAATTTCCCTCATCACTACATCAGACTCAGATGAAAACTATTCAAGATTTTCTAGTCGCACAGTGATTGGTACATCATGGGTACAGGTAAAATGGCTGACTGAATAACTGGATACACGATTTGGTTTTTATTTTTAGAATCGTACTCCTTCACATCACACGAAAAGAAGTAGCAGTCATTACTATGGCTCGACTGCTCTCTCCAAACCGTAGGCACTCCAAAAGATAGCAACGGTCTTCTCCAATTGATCAAATGACGAAGTTCTTCAGTGCATACTCTACATACTTTGTGTGGTGCCCAAGCTTTACTTTGGTCTCCAAGTTTGATTCCAAAATGAGCAAGATATGACTTTTTCGCAAAATCTGTAAAATTACGCCTCTGCTTAGGCATTGTGTACATTTCATACAAGTTATATAACATAAATGGTCTGGATTATTTATACATTCTCGATGCGACATGGTAAATACTTTCTTACTGAACTAAAAACTCTCAACTTTCTACTACACAATAAAGCTTCAAAAACTGATTTAGTTTCGTTTCCAGATGACACTCAGACTAATGAAATATGAGAGGAACTAGACGAGTTGAGTTGAGTCTCTCACCAAGGTATGGCTGACATTTCTATCTTCCACAAATAAAAATAATGGCAAGGCTGCACGTTATTTCGCCCTAACTTCCTTATGTGCTTGCACTCCCTATCTGCTAAGAAACATCCAGTGTCCTTGGTTTTCAATATAAACACCTTAAAAATATGTTGAATACATTTGGTTTTCGTATCCTAATATACTAAACCTACATATGTTAAAGTATTGCAGTTTAAATAATTACGCTATAAATTGCCGTAATATATTATAAGAAAATTAAAATAACAAAAAATGGTACGTGACAGGAACTTTTTGGCTTTGAATTTGATTTCAGGATGCTAAAAATGCCCTAAAAACATTAAAACTTTGGAGGCAGGAATTTCATCGCAGACTAGTGTTATTATTATTATTATTATTATTATTATTATTATTATTATTATTATTATTATTATTATTATTATTATTGTAAGAAGAAGAAGAATGGGAGTTTTGTCCAAATTATACCATTGCGAACACGACACAGTTCATATCTTGGGGCTAATTCCTCCCATGTGTGATGTAACATCTGAGGAATAACTTTCTCAAAAGCTGAGAATATCTCTGGGTTGTTTCGTCCGATCGCACGCAATGGATGTAAATGTGAAGCATTGCTGGTGATTAACTTAATGTAGTGCCTGAACACGTTGCATTCGGTAGGGGTACAGTTGTAGCTACGTTGGCATGTTATGTATGGCAGCCGTCTGAGCCTTTTCTAGGGACTTGCTCTCATAGCAGCGCTGACAGCAGCTTCGTTTTCAGGAACACGCTTACGGCCACCAATATATAGCACATTAACAGACCCAGTTCCTCAAACATAACATTATAGACTTGTAACTCGGAGTCTGCGAGCACCATACTCTGTTGACAGACGTCACACTTCCAAATTTAGCAAACCACAAGACACATTTCGCTCGTTGTACAGTAAACTGCATTTTGTTTATTCGGTCGTTGCTAAGTAACTTGTTTTGTTTCATATGCGGTAACAACGATGAGACAAAACTCCCATGCTTCAGTATCACATTGGAACTGAAATGAATTCTACAGCACCCCCATTATAAATTTTATTTTATGTCTTTCCAAGCGGATCAGACTGTCTCTTTGTTCTGCAGGAAGGGAAGTTACTGGATCTGCACGTGGCTCAGATAAAGGAGGAATGTGTGGACGACAGCTACGATCACACATCAGAGATGAAATTTGAAGAAATTATATTGTCCAATAACTTCCCCGTGGTGAAGTGTGAAGCCGAGGTGAGTGGTGCTCGTTGGTGTGCTTGCTCTTCTTCCCAGTGTTTAACTTGTATCCTGTTGTTCACAGAAACTTTCTCAGTACAACTATTTTGACAGGGAATTTTAGTATGCAGCGGGTGACAGTAAAACTGTCTGCATGTTTTTATTGCTTATTTCTTTGTTGTAGAATAGCCTAAATTTAAAATACGATATTGCTATTTTGTTTAAATTTTGAAGAAAATTCTTTCAATGATAAAACAGTTATTTTTAACACGGTATTCGTTCTTGCTATATAGAATGAGACACCTAATATTACCATCTTGAATATCACTTAATGATTGATGTTATCTATATATTTTGACCACAAAATTAAAGAGTAGATTTAGGTTCACATATTTTGTGAGTAGAGATGTTTGCAAAATGACTCAGCACTTTTAACATGTGTCGAAACTGTGTTTTAGATAGCCACCCGTCTGTGCTGAATTTTTTGTTTCCCCATTTTGAAGGATCTAATTAATCATTTTAGTTATTGTTTTATAATTATTAATAAGAACTCAGATCATGTAAGATTTTAAAGGTCGAACAGACCTAAACAAATTGAAATTCTACACCCAAATTAAATCTTAATCCCATTAACAGAAAAAAAAAAGATTAATATAAAAATCATAAATTGAAAATGATAAGTAATTTATGTAGGCTATACAGATAATTCCGCTATTGAATTGTATTGATTTTAACGGAGGGGGGCACTATGGCGAGCACTGCGACCTGTTAAGATCTATTGCGCTGAAACTTTGGTGACGCATTCCCAAACCCTCACCGGCTGACAACACTAAGGTTCTGTGTGTGCCCAGGTTTCGAGCAGGCAACCCCACTCGTCCCTAGACCAGCACCTCCGTGCGTCGCCAGCCGGCATTCGGGGAATGCTAAGGAATGATAACGAAATGGAGAAAAGGTGACAGAATGATGTAAATGTCTAATTTGGGGGAAAACGGGAGAACCCCGGGAAAAACCCCAACTGCGACCTTGTCCACCACAAGTGTCACTATGGATTTTTTCGATGACTGGGAATGGAACCCAGGCCGCCTGCATGACAGTCTGAAGGTCTGACCATTCAGTCACCTCAGAGGCCGACAGTTCTGCCTACTTCTCCCACGCCGTTTTCTCCGTCAATGTATAATTGAAACATTGCCATATCAAAAGCAGGATGTGGCATAGCTCAGTTGTGGGGCATTCGACTACAAATTGAGAAGTTCAATTGGTTCAAACCTGGGTGGCTCCTGAATTTTTATAATTACATTTAATTCTTGGTTGTGTCATATAGTTAATCAGTAAAATAGTTGTTGAAGCAGTTTTTTTAAATTTAAGTGCGTCTCTTAACCAGAAACAGTTCAATTGTGCATGCCAAGCATTGAAATATATCTTTTCATTGTTTCATCTCTCGTTTGAAATAATTAAAAAGTAGGGTAAGATGAAATCTTGGAGGTAGTACAGGCTTCTGATGCTGATGGAGGAATGTCTTGCTACCCTGGGCCCTGGGACTTATCAGGTATTCGTCTGAAGATGGGCCCTGGCTGTGCCAGGATTGAGGCTGAGTGCCCCACTTGTTAGCATCGAATTCATGAATGTCACCCAGGTTGCCTTTCGGGCAGAATAGTTATCGTATTTATAGCGCGCACAGTAGGCCAAAAATGCAGCCCCAGGATATAAATTAGGAAAACAGGAAATCAAAATCATATGTTATGCTGACGACGTAGTTATTTTAGCTGAACAAGAAGACGATCTACAAAGATTATTATATAAATTTCAAATAACAGCAGAACGATTTAACATGAGAATATCATTCGACAAAACCAAATCGCAAACAATTTCAAAGCAGCCGCTAAGATACAAATTGGCAATCTATAATAAACCAGTAGAACAAGTAATGAGCTTTACCTACCTAGGAACAAAAATAACAAGCAATAAGAACCTAGGCGAAGAAGTAAGGGAACAGATGATTAAAGCTAACACAATATCAGGATTTTTAAGAGACATTATTTGGAGGAATAAATTTATGACCATAGAAAGCAAAATTCGAATCTACAAGACATGTGTAAGACCAGTTTTAACGTATGCAACAGAAACCAGAGCAAAAACAAAAAAAAACTGAAATGATGATGATAACAACAGAGATGAGAACGCTCAGGAGTATTACGGGTTACACAATACGTGATAGACAAACAAATGAGGAAATTAGAAGTAAATGTGGAATACAAGACGTGACAAAATGGATCAAAGGAAGAAGAAAAGTATGGAGAGATCACGTTTCAAGAATGACAGATGAACGTCTTCCAAAAATCGCGATGGTAGGACAACTAGACACCCCAAGACCTTTGGGACGACTCCTAAACGATGGAAAGAAAGCTGGTCACCATTATCAGAATAGGCAACGTTGGAAAAGACAGGATTTAATCCTACAATACGAAAAAGAAGAAGAAGACAGTAGGCCTAAGTGGTAGGATCCATCCAGTCCATCCCTCGAGGACCAAGCCAAGCTAGATTCATCTCCAAATTGTGAATCTGCTGTGTGCCCTGTACAGCACTCTGTTAATTTGTTCATAGTCCTGCTAGTGTAGGTGTTTCCTTGCTGAAGGATGGCATATAGGGTTCGAGTGTTGTGTAGTATTTCAAAGGGGAAGTTCATATTGGGTATTGTACAGTGCGATCATAGCTCGGCCGGACCGTTCCACAGTGGCCTTGGACTGGGTGAAGATTCGCACGCCTGCTGGCAGTTGGCGCTATAGCTACTGCTGACGTTCCAGTCAGTCGAGTAGGATCTGTCGTGAGGGAAAGACGTCTGTGCGCGTGTTGTGAGAAAAATTGTGTTGTCTCGTGGTGATAAAGTGTCTATTAATAATGGCTGAGTACACTTTAGAACAACGTATTTTTCTCTATGATGCGTATGTGAAATACTCTTCTGCAAGAGTGTCGAAGAGAATTTGAACATCGGTTAGCAAGTGTTCGAATTCCTCGCAGGACAACTATTCATGACCTTGTCAATAAAGTCAAACGTACAGGATCTTTTTTGAACAAAAAACGTGTTCAACAACGCCGTGTACAGACAGAAGAGAAGCTTGATGAAGTAGGGCACTCACCCCGCAAATCACTGCGACGTTTAGCACAAGAGGCTAACATTTCCAAGACGACAGCTTTTGTGGCAACGAAACTTCTGAAACTTAAGCCGTACAGGGTAACTGTAGTTCATGCTTTACAACCACAAGATCCTGTAAGCAGGGTTGATTATTGCAATTGGTTTGTGCAGTCCGTTCATAATGGCGATGTGGACCCACTTTTAACGTTCTTCACTGATGAAGCGTGGTTTCATCTTCACGGTCACGTTTCTACTCAGAACAATAGATACTGGGCTACCGAAAATCCCCATATTATTCATGAAGTTCCTCACCACGCTGGCTGGAAAGGTTGAGGTTTGGTGTGCAGTGAGTGCGAGTAGAATTATCGGTCCCATACTCTTCGACACAACAGTTCATTCACACATTTTTATAACTTCAATTTATATTTTTTTTCTGCAACTAACCAGAAATGAACGATTGAGTGGCTGGTTTCATCAGGATTCAGCTACAGCGCACACTGCTGCGAATCCTATACATGAATTGCGAAATGTGTTTGGTGACAGAGTAATTAGTCGAGGATTGTGGCCACCTCGTTCCCCTGACCTATTTTCATGCGATTTTTATTTATGGGGAACGTTAAAGAATAAAGTGTACGCATCTAATCCGCACACGTTACGAAAATTGAAGGACAACATCACGAGAGAAATACAGGCAATCAGTCAACATGAACTTTTGCGAGTGAACCAGAATTGTTTTCGGAGATATAGGGAATGTGTTCAAGTTGAGGGTCATCACTTTCAACATTTGTTGTGATGCAGGTAAGCCTAATGTTAGTAGAGTAGTTAGTGTTGCGTACCCATGACTTGCCGGTCGTTTACGTGTAACTCTGGCGGCAAGTGCGCCAATCTTCACCCAGTCCAAGGCCGCTGCGGAGCTGAGCTACGAACGCACTGTACATGGAGATAGTATTTTAAAATGCTGAAAAAGCTTCTATGGTCCTGATGTATAAAGAATATAGGAAAAATGTAGTGCGCTGTAGTAATTTGTATGCTGTGAAATATCCTGAGAGACGTCAACCATCTCAGCAAACCTTTGCGAGTTTCTCCCATCAGAAGGCATGCTGAATATATAACACTTAGAATTATTTTTAAATTAAATAGCGACTGATTTAGATGGTGATGTTAAACCCGAGTCACACGAGGATAGTTTACAGGAGTCAAGTGCTTGAAGCCTCTAAACTTGATGCTATATTTGTGATCACACGGAGACATTAAACTTGAAACCATCCTTGAAAAAGAGCGCGCGCTGAATGTTGTATTCGTAGTGGTGTTTGAATTCTTGTATTCTGTTATAGTTAATAAAAATCAATAGTGAACTGGCATTTTTAGTTTGGTGAAACTGAAGATGCCACCAACACATATTCAAGCATGTGTGCAGCTAATTGGAGCCTTGTTATTGTATGAATTACAAAATATTCTTGAAAAAAAAAAAAGGAAAAGGGAACATGGGTTAAGAAATGGATTCGTAGAAGAATTAAGCACGGTGCATCTAATACCTTGTTGAAAGAATTAGCTGAAGAAGATCCTGCAGAATGCAGGAAACATCTCAGAATGAGTCCTGTTTTAAGAGTCATTAACTTTTTTATAACCACTTCTACGTCAATGTTTTCGAAACCTTGTTCCATGAGTTCACTGACTAGTTTCTGGAATAATAATTCCCGCTTGTTTTATTGAGTATTCTTTGTCACGTATATTCCATAGAAGTTCATACTTCTCATACACTTTATTAATTATATCGTTGGAATTCCACTTAGGGCCGCTCATTATTAATAATTATTAATTTACTTCGACAATAGGCCTAAAACTACAAACTTTCTACTTGCCAAGTTGCTACAAGTTCGCATTCACACGCGGGAAGTGGTGGAGTCAATTGGTCACGTGACGGGAAAGTGGACACAAAAGTTGACGGGTCGTCAACTCAAATTCTGCTTGACCGCCAAGTCACAACTTGACTGTCTCGACCATATCACACGGGGAAAGTTGAAGGAAAGTCGACTTGCTCCAAGCACTTGACTCCTGTAAACTATCCTCGTGTGAATTAGCCTTTAGCGTGCTAGCTGCTGTTGGTGTAAATCCCTTCACTAGGTCTCGTGTTGCTTGACATTAGTCAGAGAGGTGTGCCACACATTCTTCATCATCGGAAGTTCCTTCAATTTTATTACGATGCTCATTAAAGCAAAATATGTTGATACGACCATGCGCACATTCGTGACGTCCTTATTTTTGTCATCTTCCTGTTTTCTTCTTCCTCCTCTCATTTCGATCTCTATGTTCCGCATCCTCGGCTTGCTTATTATTTGTCCTAATTCTTCATTTTTTATTCCACTTCTTCTTTCACGTTCTCATTCTAGCAGTTGCTCGTTCTTACCATGTCCTCTGATGTATTCAGGTCATTGATCTTATTTACGTTCCTGGCCTTGCTGGCGTCCTGTTGCTTTATTAATCCTGCATTATCACTATTTGCTACCCGACTTCTGTCCTGCTGTCGCTCCATCAGCTCTCTTGTTCCTGTAGATTGTCTTACTTTCCAACATTCTTCACTACATTACCGCTGTTGTGCCTTAATGTCGTCTGGATTTATGTATTTCCCCGTTGCACTTTTGTCTTCCCTCTATTCTTAGCACTTTACAGCGGAAAGGAGAGAGACAGATGAAGGAGGTAGTATATGCCGCTTGGTCGAGCTATATTCAGGGATGGCCAGCACTGATTCAATGCATAAAGGGAAGAGAACTTATTAAAACTGTATCCATGTTAATTTTTAGATTTGTCTGAGAAGTATAAGTACATTATAAGAATGTAAGTTTTAATTTTAATGTTCATTCTTCACAAGTTTGATTTTTTTATGCAAAAGGAATATTTTCTCAACTTCTTTTACAGAAAAGTGAAATTTTATATATGTTTGTTTAGTAGCCTTACAGGTACTAAAACAATGTTTTCGTAAATCTAATATATCGTAAGTACGTAGTACTGAAGATACTGTATTAAAATTTTTGAAAATATTCGCATGGAAATGTTTGTAAGGAATTGAATTAACAAAGCAACTATTGTTACATCATAAGCAAAAGATATGTGTCTATATGTTGGTAAAACGTCAGCTCTATAGCTTCAGCAGATTTCGAGATAATTTAATATTCTGATAACAGAAAGTTGCGCACCAATATCCCCTAAAAGCATAATGCGATAAGAGTTTTATTATGTAATATTAGTTACAGTTAAAACATACCTAAACAACTTTGCTTTGTATTATAATATTGTTTTGATTACTTTTATAAGGCTAAAGATACCATCAATATCAATTTCAACTTATCAAATCCAGTGTCTTTCTTTGGGATAACACTTTCTTTATAAATTATGTGTTTAATTCACTTAGTCCAGTATAGTTGTAGTTATTATGGAATTTATGTGAATATTCCTTTATTCTGTATTATGTTTTTAACGTTTAAAACAACTGCAATATTAGGCTAAGAAATAGGTGTTAGTACTTTTGTTTTACAGACTATAGAAAATAACAAACAGAAAGAAGCCATATAAAAATAACGACATAAAATTTCACGTTCCTTTTGAAGTTTGTGCACCACTGTTTTCTTAATCCAACAGGCTGCTTATTCCTCCTAGCATGCCTAGCGCTTAATGCCCGCGCACGACGTCAAGGCCAGAAAAATGCGCTTGCTTTGACATCACTGGTCTAAATCATAGACTTTCCTTTTTACTTTTAATTTATTGTTGTGTAGCATTGCCAAAATCCCCTTATTCCTTGCTGTTTCGATAAATGGGAGTAGAAGCTTCTTTCTCTTTATTATTTTGTACGGTATGTCTCTTTCTACTCTCAATTTGCTTCCTTTCAATTTTCTAAAATTATTCGAGATTACTTCCCTAATTCCCACATTCATAAATCTCGCTAGTGTTGCCTATTGAAGCCTCTACCTACCCTATATGTTTGTTCGAAGTGATCTTCCCTCATTTCTAATTTTATAATCCTGTGGCACTGTTTATACACATTCTCAAAGGTTTGTAATTCGTTTCCTCGTCCTATTTCTTCAACTACGAAGGTTATCAGATTTTTTTCTCTGTGCTTCTTTTCGTGGTAGTTGATTCCCTCATTCATTTCTTTATTCTCAGTTATCATCTCAAACTTCTCACTGTTGTTTTCCACACTTATCCTCAACTTTTTTGTATATGTTATGTTATGTTTTATTTATCGACGCTCTTGTATATGTTTATTCTCTGATTGTTCATTCGAATTTGCTATTTCTATGATGGTTTTCGATTTTTCTCCTAAGTCTTCTTTCTGTTCTACCCGTGATTTACCGTTTTGTACACACCTTTCCATTTTGAACTTTTGGGACTGTAGCTTCTTTTTAAACGTTCTTATAGGTCGTCATCCTCTATACTTGACTCCACAGAGCTCGCTCCTTCACGTCTGCACACTCCTACTTACTCTGGAAGGATACAGATAGCCAGAACTCCTGGCGTCTCCTTTGAGCACAACATTACAGCCAGTACCTAGCAGTATATGAAATTTGTTACAACACTTACCTCAGTGTACAAGAACGAAATAAATCATGACAGGAGTCTGTGATTCGGGTGGTAAAACTCTTATAGAAGGTTATGAATATTTCCAACTGTTTAATTTCGCTGTTAACTTACGTCAAGTATGAGACCAAGTTCTGATGGCATCATGTTCACGTAGTCCTTACATGTTTCCTTTGAGAAATATTAATGAAAAATATACGCATAAATAAAACCTCGTCTATGCAGTCAAATTGACATGTGGTGGAACTTCGAGTTAGTTCTTTACTAGTAATATGAGTATGACGTCCACACCTGTGGAGTAACGGTTAGGTCGTCTGGCCGCGAAACCAGGTGGCCCGGGTTCGAATCCCGGTCGGGGCAAGTTACCTGGTTGTGATTTTTTCCGGGTTTTTCCCTCAACCCAATATGAGCAAATGCTGGGTAACTTTCGGTGTTGGACTCCGGACTCGTTTCACCGGAACTATCACCTTCATCTCATTCAGACTCTAAATAACCTAAGCTGTTGATAAAGCGTCGTAAAATAACCCACTAAAAAAATATGAGTATGACTATACCTGATTAGTGTACTATGTTACCAGACACAGTGATGTATGCGATGGAGGGGGAAAGGAACTCGAAAAATCGAAAGAGAATTGGGAGGACAAATTTAAAAGGTACGCAAAACGCGTCCTTGCAAGGGGTTGGGGGCTGTACAAAACTAAATATGTGAGCTCCAAGCCTGTTGGCCACTAGTCTCACTCCGGGTTACGCTGCTCCACTGAAGGAGCTCTAGAAAATTTTGAAGGGGAAGCCGAAATTGGACGTAACCTCTTAGGTACCACATACGCGAGGGGACGGAGATTTGATCAAGTGATCACGGGACGGGGCGAGGAGGAGATGGCTGGTGTTTGCCGTTAGTATGGCAAGACGCTGTCATCTGTTGTTCGATGACAAGGCATGTGAAGGCCGTCGGAAGAAATGCCGTGAAATCTAAATCTGCAATTTGAGAGGTCTCTGTCCTTTCAAATTGCGACTAATTGAGTGACCTGGTACATTTAATAGACAATTTATAGGTTCTGAACTAGGGCATACGTCGTTTACAAGAAAAGGGGAATATATATGGGGAAGGGCATATAGGTCCGTGGCCCATTTCTTATAGGGCTCATCCCGACATTTGTCTTACGCCTCTGGAAAACCACGGAATACCTTAGGCAGGATGAGTTGTCTCTTATAAGAGGCTAGCCAATTTGGCTATTATGTAGGAGGAAAGGAACTGGCGACCTTAGCCCTTATATTCTGGCTTAGTTGCCTCATAAGTGATGCTTTATTGGTGTCACGTATGAGGTTCAAACTCGCCGGACAGTGGACTAAACAACAACAAAATAACCACACCTCTTTCTTCAAATGAATATAGGAGATGTAATTCATGTTATATTCTAAAATGTAGAGGAACACACGGTCTGCTACAAGAAATTTAATTTTATGTGAAAACCATGGGCTGGGCTGCCTTTACACAATCTCGTATCATAGTTGTCACACGCGAGATTATATCAAATATTTTCGTGTTCATAATTTTTACTGGCAGAAACCATAAAGATCAATTGGGGTTCATTCTTTACTGTCAATGTTTTACCAAAATATAGACAATATTTTAATATTGTCTTCATTCTCGGATACGCTCTTTCAACACTTGTATAGTCATGTGATATACCTTAGACAGGTCAAGTAGTAACTGATACCTTAGACAGGGCAAGTAGTAACTGATACCTTAGACTGGGCAAGTAGTAACTGATCCCTTAGACAGATCAAGTAGTAACTGATCCCTTAGACAGGGCAAGTAGTAACTGATACCTTAGACAGGGCAAGTAGTAACTGATACCTTAGACAGGGCAAGTAGTAACTGATCCCTTAGACAGATCAAGTAGTAACTGATCCCTTAGACAGGGCAAGTAGTAACTGATACCTTAGACAGGGCAAGTAGTAACTGATACCTTAGACAGGTCAAGTAGTAACTGATCCCTTAGACAGATCAAGTAGTAACTGATCCCTTAGACAGGGCAAGTAGTAACTGATCCCTTAGACAGATCAAGTAGTAACTGATCCCTTAGACAGGTCAAGTAGTAACTGATACCTTAGACAGGTCAAGTAGTAACTGATACCTTAGACAGGGCAAGTAGTAACTGATCCCTTAGACAGATCAAGTAGTAACTGATCCCTTAGACAGGTCAAGTAGTAACTGATCCCTTAGACAGGTCAAGTAGTAACTGATCCCTTAGACAGGGCAAGTAGTAACTGATACCTTAGACAGGGCAAGTAGTAACTGATCCCTTAGACAGATCAAGTAGTAACTGATCCCTTAGACAGGGCAAGTAGTAACTGATACCTTAGACAGGGCAAGTAGTAACTGATCCCTTAGACAGATCAAGTAGTAACTGATCCCTTAGACAGGTCAAGTAGTAACTGATCCCTTAGACAGGTCAAGTAGTAACTGATACCTTAGACAGGTCAAGTAGTAACTGATACCTTAGACATGTTAAGTAGTAACTGATACCTTAGACAGGTCAAGTAGTAACTGATACCTTAGACAGGTCAAGCAGTAACTGATACCTTAGACAGGTCAAGTAGTAACTGATACCTTAGACAGGTCAAGTAGTAACTGATACCTTAGACAGGTCAAGTAGTAACTGATACCTTAGACAGGTCAAGTAGTAACTGATACCTTAGACAGGGCAAGTAGTAACTGATGCCTTAGACAGGTCAAGTAGTAACTGATCCCTTAGACAGGTCAAGTAGTAACTGATACCTTAGACAGGTCAAGTAGTAACTGATACCTTAGACAGGTCAAGTAGTAACTGATACCTTAGACAGGGCAAGTAGTAACTGATACCTTAGACAGGTCAAGTAGTAACTGATACCTTAGACAGGTCAAGTAGTAACTGATACCTTAGACAGGTCAAGCAGTAACTGATACCTTAGACAGGTCAAGTAGTAACTGATACCTTAGACAGGTCAAGTAGTTACTGGTACCTTAGACAGGTCAAGTAGTAACTGATACCTTAGACAGGGCAAGTAGTAACTGATCCCTTAGACAGATCAAGTAGTAACTGATCCCTTAGACAGGTCAAGTAGTAACTGATACTTTAGACAGGTCAAGTAGTAACTGATACCTTAGACAGGTCAAGTAGTAACTGATACCTTAGACAGGGCAAGTAGTAACTGATACCTTAGACAGGTTAAGTAGTAACTGATACCTTAGACAGGTCAAGTAGTAACTGATACCTTAGACAGGTCAAGTAGTAACTGATGCCTTAGACAGGTCAAGTAGTAACTGATGCCTTAGACAGGTCAAGTAGTAACTGATGCCTTAGACAGGTCAAGTAGTAACTGATGCCTTAGACAGGTCAAGTAGTAACTGATGCCTTAGACAGGTCAAGTAGTAACTGATACCTTAGACAGGTCAAGTAGTAACTGATACCTTAGACAGGTCAAGTAGTAACTGATACCTTAGACAGGTCAAGTAGTAACTGCTTCACTGTGTTCATGTTATAAATTCTGATGGTAGATTTCCTGACTGTCTAGTATCCATGTGGTTTGCGTCATTTTAGGCTGCAGAGAATGAGGTAAACTACGTGGGAACTGGTCAGTCAGGTAAGATACCAGCAGAATTTATAATATTAACACGGTGAAGCACTTGTTCAATAACGTTTATCAGTGAGTAATTGTATTAAAAACTCTCGTTATCTTTGAGAATATAAAAAATATTTTAGAGGAAATCTACCAAAATTTCCTACGAAATGTGATCTATAGAATATTAATGAAAGAAGCGTGGTTTAATGTTATTACATGTTTTGGGCACACAATAAAATCCTTAGACATTTTGGAGGTTAGTTAGATTTTGCTAAATTGATGACTGGGTGAAGGCATATTTCCTTATATTTCCTTCTTACAATTGTAGTTCAAATTGTTGGTGTATTGGAAATGGAAAAACCCTTCGAGGTAAGAATTTTGCTACTCAATTTTCTACTTGAACTTGGTAGGATTTAAATGTGGACCTGTGTCATAAGAAATTGATGCGCTCTTCATGTAAACTTACACCATCCTTCTGTTCTTTGTTTTCAGGAAGAGTGTTGTGGTGTGAACACAGTGAAGGACGAGTTGGACTTGGAAGTTGCGGCAGAAGAGAATGAGATTTTGCCTGATAGGTGAGTGTGGTGTATGATTCTTCAAATGGTCATTTCTTTCATTGCTTCATTAAAATTGTAACATATGACATCAATTTGCTGACTGTTACGGCATGGAATGGTTTGTCCTATAATAAGAATGACCTCTGAAATCATAGAAGAAGAAGTTATGAAGGCAATTAGTGCGAAAGAGTTCATTTTATATCATTCATAAAATGAAGGCAAATGATAATAACAGTCTTGCATGCATACAAATAATCATGCTTTTTAGTATAATCCAGGATTTATTCCTCCTACTTTTGTTTATGAATATATCTAGTGCACACAGACTCCAGTCCGAAAGAGAAGTGACATCCTTAGTTAGAGGCAGAACCTTTGTAGTTCAAGTATTGATATTAGTACTTCTTGTCTCGTGAACCAAATTGTAGCTCAACCTTTCGTAAGCTGTAAATGCCGAGTCTCGTAATAATAATTGTACTATTATATTATATTCGGCTTCATTATCGATATTCCTGTTTTACTTAGCTTTCTGAAATGCTTATTACATAAAACATGCATTTAATCGGAAAAGTTTATAAATAAAGTCAGGTGACTTTTGCTTTTCCAGTACTCATTACGTCCTCCCATTCGTCTAACAATCTTTCTAGTCGCTTATTTTCCTCCTTTCTCGCTTTTTTTGTCCACGAATAAATATTTCGTATGAATTTGCACGACTGTGAGGGCGGTCGGAAGTATTTTAGGTTTTGTGTGCTGCATGGGAGTTTATGCATATAGAATACCAACTATATTATATGAATGTGGTTATTTAAGTAGACGAGAATATAACCTGATTGCGTGATTGGAATATATAGGAATGAAATATGTACAGTACACGTGGCTACCATTATTTGTTATTATTTTGCTCAGTTCCTCCTCCAGGATGCAGCCGCTATTCAACATTATTCAGTGTGTGAAATCGGCTGTCTGTTCAAATTTGTAATAAACTCCTGGCCAGGCACAATAAATAAAGACATTTTACCTAGCAATCACAATTGAATTTTTGGATTGCCCAAATAATTGCGATCTGCTATATAGTTGCAGACATTTTTACTATCGTAAGAAGTGAAGTACTCTGTCCATTATTATCTCTCAGTTTTATATTATCATTACTAGCCGTACCCGTGCGCTCCGCTGCACCCGTTAGAAATGAATATAAAGTAATTACATAATTAAAATGGGACGTTTGATCCAGGGAACATTCGTGTTTGATACAAGGATCAATCGTTTAATATGTTACTTAATTTAAATTGCATCCAAATAATTAAAATGCGATCATTTTGGTCCAGAGACACTCATTTGGTGCAATGACAATAACTTTAACCTGTTTCTTAATTTTTATTACATGCAACCATAGTTTAAAGAAGATTGACATCATTTAGATTTAATGTGTATATTTTATTTTACTTGTTATAGGTTTCCATTGAATTATGGTAATAACTTAATTTTAACCCTTGTTTTCTACGTATTCTGTAAATGGCGCTTGGCCCACTATGGTTGTGAACCCTTCAAATAACTATATTATATTATATTATATTATATTATATTATATTATATTAATATTATATTAATATTATATTATATTATATTATATTATATTATATTATATTATATTATATTATATTATATCAGAAGTTACTGTAATAACATTATAGCATTATGTCCATCTAGAGAAACTACACTTTCCAATGGTGAAATAATAAATAATTATATAAATCGGTTAATTTAGCTTCCGATATTACTTCATACAAACACAGAAACATTCTCTGCAGGCTATCTTTCATAGCTTTCGATTGTTGCTGTCCAAGGCCCCTTATAGACGAAGTCTTGTTTTTTAATTCATTACACGGCCTTATATGGCAGTTATTTTAATTTTAAAACTCATTTATCTTATTAAATATCAGTCCTATCAAACTTTTTCAAGGGATAAAAATTATCGCAAATTATTTTTAAAGAAACTTTTGTTATGTAAAATTAAAAAAAAATCAATAATAAGCGAGATATTTCGATTAATTTAATTCAGGCCCCCTTATAACCCCCCTTTTAAATAATGTATTTTGAATGCCATATAGCCTAAAATCTAAGTTACAACGAACTTAATTTATATTCCAATTTTCATCGAAATCCGTTCAGCCATTATCGTGTGAAAAGGTAACAAACATACAGACAGACAGACAGACAGACATACAAACAAAAATTTCAAAAAAGCGATTTTCGGTTTCAGGGTGGTTAATCATATATGTTAGGACCAATTAATTATTTTTGGAAAATCGAAAATTACCAGAAAAATTTCGGCTACAGATTTATTATTAGTATAGATGTGTTAATCTCAAGTTCCTCAACCACATTCAGATCACGTTCAGTAGTTGGTGGTCTCAGTATTTATTACGCAGATTCCTCTTGACTAAACTTTCCTGTTTCGGAAAAAAATCTGAGCAAATATGTTTTAATTAATTATTCACTTTCCACTACATGGACATTGATACTTAGCCACTGGAGCAGCTCAGTCGGCTAAGGTGCTTGCCTGCCAATCCTGAGTTGCACTCGGGCGCGGGTTCGATTCCCGCTTGGGCTGATTACCTGGTTGGGTATTTTCCGAGGTTTTCCCCAACCATAAGGCAAATGTCAGATAATCTATTGCGAATCCTCGGTCTCAACTCGTCAAATATCATCTCACTATCACCAATCCCATCGACGCTAAATAACCTCGTAGTTGATACAGCGTCGTTAAATAACCGAGGAAAAAAAACATTGATACCGTTGCTAGTGAAAATGTTTAATGGAAAAGTAGTAATGGCTTCATTGCCAAACGTGTTGTCATTTGAACAACAACAACAACATGTTCAATGAAAAACGCCTCTAAAGATTTTTACCCGCTTATAATAGTTACAAAGGAGGATAGTTTGGCTGTCGCTGAGGATCGGGTTCCAGGATAGCTCAGATGGAAAGCACTCAGCGCGCCAAGCTGAGGGTCTTGGGTTCGAATTTTTCTTTGCTAATAAGTATGGTTGTTTTTCTCGGAGTTAATCTGTAAATGTATATTTCCTCTTCAACATGATGAAAATTGAAAACACAACAAAATTTTTTACTCCCCTAACAAAAACCTTCACCTACGATATTTCCGTATTTAATGTTTTAACAATTATTAAATTATTAATCCAATTTACCCCATTAGACGATTTACAGAGAACAGAGGACATGATTTAATAAGATGCAGCTGGAAGATATCAGATTCGAACACGCTAGCAACTTACACAAACAGCAAACGGAAAGCACAACTTCTAACCTCGTAGATCGATTGCAATCAATATATCTCCATAGTCGCTTCATATTCACAGAAAGATAGCCTCTATTCCAAATACAACACCAGATGTCGCTAATAAAGAAAAATAATTTCGAAAACTTCAAAATGCGGACTAAAAGGACGAATTATAGGAGAAGCAGCCATGATTGGTTGAAAAACGTCGTTCCGTACCGTTTTATTAGTCAGAGTAGTATGACGTAGTAAAAGTGTAATAGTCCCAGAAATTAACTTATGTGCAAAAGCATTTTGAATGAGTGACTTAAAGTAATACCAAATTGTTTGATTTATTATATTGGATAATTTGGTGACTTGAATGTGTATTCCCAGCCCGTATAAAGGCATCTGATTCAGTGTTCTGTCTAGCTAGGCTATTAGTGATGATTCCTATAAGACTTCATATTGGTAATATTATGTGAGTCATCTTGAAACTAATACAGGTATGCAGAAATAAAATCTTGTGTACGGTGAAATGATTGTGATCCTGTAACCAGCTATTGAGATCCAGTATTGCAATGTGTTTGCTTGTACATTTTTTGTTTGTGTTAATGCTTGCTTTTTGTGATTTTTATAGACTGTTTATATATATTTTTATGTTAGTTTTGCAGATACACATGCATCCACCGAAATATCAGAGTGTGCAGGTTTTACATCCGAAGACCACATCAGTAGTTGTCAGGTTGCAAATTATTCTGTTTCCTCGGAGAAAATGGTGAGGTTTCATACAGAGGAAAAGCGATTCAAATGCGATGTCTGTAAGAAGAGTTTCCCGTATTCGACTAGTTTGAAAAGGCATGTCCTGAAACATGCGGGTGAAAAGCCATTCAAATGCGATGTCTGCGGTAAATGTTTTGTTGAACAGAGACATTTAAAATGCCATGCACTTCTGCATACGGGGGAGAAGAAATTCAAATGTGATGTTTGTGGAAAATGCTACATTAAACCTGGAGATCTAGACCGCCATACACTACTGCACACAGGCGAAAAACCATTCAAATGCGATATTTGTGGAAAGTCTTACACACAGAAGGGTTCCCTTACAACCCACACACGCCGACATACAGGCGAGAAACCATTCAAATGCAATGTTTGTGGAAAGTCTTTCTTTGATTCTAGTGATCGAAATAGTCATGAACGCCAGCACAGAGAGGAGAAACCATTCCAATGCAATGTTTGTGGAAAGGGTTTCTTTCAAAATGGAGATCTAAAACGCCATACACGACTGCATACGGGCGACAAGCCATTTAAATGTGATTGCTGTGGCAAATGTTTCTCAGATCCTGGTAACCTGAAATGTCATACACGTATGCACACAGGAGAGAAACCATTCAAATGCGATGTTTGTGGAAAAAATTTCTCGCGGTCCAATTCTTTAATAATTCATCAACGCCGTCACACAGGCGAGAAACCTTTCAAATGTGATGTCTGTGGAAAGTGTTTTTCGGAGTCTGGTTCTCTAACAAAACATCACCGTCGACATACCGGCGAGAAGCCGTTCAAATGCAATATTTGTGGAAAACTATTTTTTGATTCGAGTCATCGAAGAAGTCATGAACGGCAGCATACGGAAGTTAAGCAATTAAAATGCGTTGTCGACTGCGTAGTCTAAAGGTGAGCGTTCACTATGTCGTATGGCGTGAAACGGTTTTTAAGTGCAATGCGTTCACTGTAACGGCTCTACCTCATCGGATTCTCTATCAGGCGTTTAAAATATGACGAACGATATTGACATTGCTGAAAATAGAGAACTTTTGATTTTAAGTGTATTATGAGTAACGAAGAATTTGTAATTGTTTCATGCTTATTAATTGAAGTAGAAGAAAGGAAAGAGGTATTGGTTTTATATACATGTAAGAAACGACCTGATTACTGTAATGGGGATGCATCAAATTATATAGTTCTTCGTAGTTTTCTAAAAGCGAAATTAGTTTTCCGTCTACTATTGGTCGGGACATGAACATGGCACGCCATAATAGTATCAGTTGAACAATTAAAATTGATTTATTACAGAAGACCATGACTGCACGCATCGTAAATGTTGCTCCTACGACACAGTAAGAAGAAGATACAGTAAGGACAACTACCGTAGGCCAGTTCGTGGGAACAAATTTTGAGTGCGCATGTCACGAAACCAGGTGTACTTATTATCTTGGAACCTCCACCAGACGTTTCTCCATTTAGGACGGCTGGCATAATTTAATATATGAACTGAGAAAATTATTACTCTTATTTTAACAGTTTGAAAGACGTGCGGCAAAGGAATGGCAACATAATCATAATAAGTACTTCCGTATGTAAATATCATGAAAATATTCACTAATTGACGCTGATTTTAAAGTCTTCGGTAGATGCTTATGTTGGTAACGTTATATTGAACCATTAGCTATATAGATCTTTATATTCGTTTCGATGAAGTTACGACGTCAACAATGGATATAATAAAATTTTGTTTACTAGCTAATAACATTATATTACCAGTAACGTTATACTTTGGCCTACATGATTATTCCTATTATTGACAGTGATATTTTGTATATTGATATTTGAATTAACATACACATTAAAATTTCTAACTGGTTGGTATATAGCTAGCTCTTGGATCTAGCTATGAAAGAGTGATTGATATGAGCCCTTGCCCGTGTAGTAACATGCCGTAGTTTGAACTCCGTGAGTGCATTATTTCTTGGGTTCGAGGCTTGTATAGAGATAAGTATTTAGTATGGGTGTGAAGGAGTTCAAAAATGTCAAAATTTACATACATAAAGATTTTTACCCATAATAATAAGCCAACTTTGTAAGGGAATTATTTTCTGAGTTCGACTCAAAATTATAAGACGTAATTAGGGTTAGATGTAGGCTCTTGTGTCTAACTATGTAGTTAAGAATTTATATTACTGACTACAAAAAATCCTTTACGACAATGAAAGAAGGTAAGAATTTGTTAATTGAAATGCGTTACTGCAATATATCTTTTACGAAATTGGAAGAAGGTAACAATATTGTAATTCAAACGTAGCCTATTAGAGCAAAGGAAAAGTGAAAAAAGTTACTGGGATTTAACTGTTGCGAGTTAAGCATTGTCCTCCAAGTGCAGCACTCCATAATGATTTAAGGATTACGTAGTTATGTGATAAAAGTTGCAGTACATAATTATTAGGCCCTCTTTGTACACCTAGGTAGTTAGACCTACAATTATTACCTACATCGGATATACGTGAGCACATTTTTAATTTTAACAGGTTACCTCGAATTTTTGTTTATTTATTAAATGTTCCCCTGATGTATGTATTTTACGACATATTGTGATCCAAGATGAAATGCAATGTATATGAAGAAACAGAATAAAACGGTAAGAACTTCGGTAATAGTATGTTTTACTTCAATCATGAACACTGCAATTTTATATGTATTTTGAAAAGAAAAAGTGAATTTTCATTAGACGTACATAATAACTAAAGCACGGACCTCGTTGCCTTTTCATTGCCTGCTGCCGCGATACAAGTTGTCTGCACAAGGGCTATACCGAGAGTCTGACGTCACGTCTACATCACTTGCGAAGGGTACGGGCGCATTCTCAATACGTACAGCAGTTGGTCGAGCACGTTTAGACCGTGCAGAGTTGTAAACAAGAGTGCCAGTAATGTCAGATGTAAAGAAACAGAAGTTGTTACAATATGTGGAGGAATTTGGGAGTAAATACATTTTGTAAAGTATGTCATATACAGTTTAAAGGCCACAGAAAAATTTTCATCCAGAAGCACAATTGATATTGTCTTTGAGACTGCTATGCATATTTTGTGGCCAGATGGGATACAAAGAGAAAATGTCCTTTTTGTGACCGATGCTGTAACATACATGTTAAAAGCAACCAAATCCGGACTAGATATCCAGACCTGCTACATTTAACTTGCTTGGACCATGGTCTGCATAGGGTAGCTGAAGAAATTAGGTCGTTATTCCCTGATATTGACAACTTAATCTCCAATGGGAAGAAAATCTTTTTGAAGTCCCCGTCTCGAAAAGAAGCAATTCAAAAATATCATACCAGGAATTTCTTTGCCACCACAGCCCATTTTTACTCGGTGGCGAACTTGGTTGAAGGCGGCATTGTACTATTGTGAACACTACAAGGAATTCCGTGGTGTAATACAAACATTTGATGATGAAGCGAGTACGTCAATGAAGGTTGCAAAGTCGTTTTCGGAACCACTCTATGAAGGTCTGTTGTTATACAAGATGTTTACAAAGATGTGCCCACAACAATAAAACAACTAGAATAGTCAACCCTCGAAATGTCCAGTGGCCTCCAACTCGTAGAACATTTGTACCAAAGTCTGTATGAAGAAAAACCACATCCAAGTTTGGAACCGGTTAAGACGAAATTTGGGAACGTGTTCAAAAAGAACTGTGGATTTTCAGCAATGTGTGAAATAAGAGATATTTTGTCTGTTAATGGCGAGCCCCCAGATGATACGTGTGACAGCTGATATTTTCGTTTCTCACCATTCACGTCTTGCATGTGGAACGCAAATTTTCTCAGTTCAAAATGTTTCTAAGTGATGGGCGAAGACGTTTTTCCTTCGACACTTTACGGAAATGTATTGTTCTTTATTGTAATGGAACTGTGGACGCATCAATAGGTGAATCATAAATGAAAACTGTTGTACGGTATTGCATTCTATTAGTAATATAAAGTTATTAAAGTTCTAAGGATGTGTTACAATGCGTTTATTTAGAACAACGCTGTCATGTAAAGAAGGTGCAACTTTGTCCTTCACCGCACTGAACCTGTACAACGGAGGGAACGTCCGTATCTTCCCCTCCCATCACACTACAAGCTAGGCATACACCGCACTATCCAAGCGCAGGTAACTTATGAACGGGGGAATTGAAGACCGTGCTTTAATAATAACACAGAAATATCACTACAGAACAAAGTAGTAATTACAGCAGTTAATACAAAGTTTCATCTGAAAGTTTATCATGTCTGAACAGCTGATCGCTAAAATCAGCTGTTAGCTGTGCCGATATTAGGGACATGGTTGGATTCATTGAGAACTAGACCTCCCTGATCTTGATTTTAGTACCAACAACATCAAAGGTGCCGACAAGAGTTGTCTCTACTGTATCTTCTTTATACTGTGCTCCGAGAATCATGGACGAATTTATCGATAGCTGAGTCCGTGCGATACGATGTAGTGAACGCGGTTACGTAACAATTACAGCAAAGATTCTTATTCTCCGATGAGTGCGATACGATGGAGTGAACCAGAGCCTTCTTTAGTTATTGTCGGACCATCGGATCTATGCCCCTTCAGCGCTGTCGTCGTTCTTGGAAAAGTTAACACCTCTACTCACCCCATTCCACCCGTTTCTCTCCCACTACGTCAAACAGCAGGCCACGAACCTTGCCGAATAGGGATGTTGCCAAACTTCCGTCAAACAGTGTCATGTCTCTTGAATATTGATTATAATACTGTAAGGTTAATTATTACTTATTCATAATTTAATTTAAGTAGGTCTAATGACGCTGATTGACTTATGAAAAATGCTATTACTTCCTTAATAATATTTCTTTCACCACTCCGTGCTACAGTATTCATGTTGAGTTGACAACACTGGACTGCAAGTGCAATTAAACTGTCCCGCAAGAAGGCTCAAAATTGTGAGTAGTGGGAGAGAGAAAGGGAGAGGGATAGAAAAGAGAGAAATAGGAATGCAGGGAGAGAAATGAATTGCCGAGGCTGAAAAGGAATTAAGGTTCAGTTCGCATATCTTACGGGGGCACAGATCTGATGGTCGGACTATACAAGCCGGAGCATGGGTAGGCTTGCAACGCAGAGTGGAGGCGAAATAAAGGCGTGACGTTTGACGTTTTAGTGCTTTGATTTCGTTGTCACATGTACATTTTCGACATTAATTGATACAAAACTAATTGCATATGATCAAGATTCAGTGTATTGATGTACGTAATTTATTACGGAATCCGAAATGGTATTTTATTTGAATTTCAGAAGTACTTGCATACAGCCACTTATAACTTCAAAAAAATAAAATCATACGTGTTTTCAATTGATGGTACAAGAGTAAATAAATAAATAAATAAATAAATACTTAAAGAAATGTTACTTCTACCAAAAATAAATAAAATAACGACGTACTTTCGCAATACCCTATTCAAATCAATTAACCATTATGAGGCTATTAAATTGACAATGTTATGTCGCTTTATGTTGTTTCACCTCTGACGTGAAAGGTCTAGAATATCATATAGGCCTACATTTTAATTCCATGTGATCTGTCGTGCTTTTCAATAAATATTTCCGATACCCAGGAAGCCAGTTTTAGTTTGAACCTCGTCAGTCATCATAACAATACTGTTATCCTAAATTATTTGTTATACATTTTTAAAAATATAATGTTAAATAGGCCAAGGCCAAGTATAAAGGTCTATGAAAAAATTAAGAAAAATACCTTCAACATGAGTAACAAAACACATCTTTATCTATTAAGTACTGTGTGTGCCAATTAGGGTAAACTTAGTGAACTTTAAATCCTGTAGGCCTAAATACGAAGTGAAAAGAAACATGTTTATAAGTAATTTTACAAAAGGGATAATATTAATAAATAAACCTTGAAAAACAAATTATAGATAGTTCTGGCGTACAGCAGGCATTCCGAATCTTCAAAACTGCAACTTATTTTATGGGATCACAAAACAGCTGTTTACAATGAACTGGAAAATCAACGGCGTAATTTTATTGATATAGCAGGCGAGACCCAACAATTTGGCTAGAATTCTGATACATCACAAACCACAAGTAAGACTATAAAAATGTAGTTAATACGATATTTAATATTTACTTTGTCATCACTAACCGTAAAAATCTCCAAAGACTGCAACCATTTTTTTTCATTTATTGTCTTGATTTTATTGCCAACACGCACATAGTTTATAATACATCAATAATGAACGTTTGGTACGACCGCGAACGTAATTCCATCGACACACACTTATATTGTAACATAAATTTACATTGATAATCGGCATTAGCACAAACACGTGTCCTGCATGGTCGGCCTCCGGCTGACAGTTAATTACAGTGTTGCCAACGTATGGCTCCGGCTTGCAACTGAAGAAGGCTTTGTTAGTAGCCATACACGTCGATATAAGAGCGAGAAAATGTTCAGATTTGATCAGTGTGCTAAGCAGGGTTGCCATATGTACGACTATAGTCGTACGCATACGACTATTTTGACTCAATGTACGAGGTACGACCGCACTCTATGTCGTACGCAATTTTGTACGACTATTTCACTGAAGGGAAAAAGAAACCATGGTTTGATGAAGATTGTTCCATTGCAGTAGATAGAAGGAAACAGGCAAAATTAAAATTATTACAGGATCCAATTGAGGAGAATAGAGATAATTATATCAATGAAAGACGGGAAGCAAGTCGTACACTTAGGAATAAAAAGAGAGATTACTTGAAGGAAAAACTGAACGAGGTAGAAACAAATAGTAAGAATAAAAACATTCGAGATTTATATAAGGGTATAAAGGAATTTAAAAATGGATATCAGGCAAGGGTAAACGTGATCAAGGATGAGAATGGTGATTTGCTTGCAGACTCTCATTCATTCCTTAACAGATGGAAAAACTATTTTGGACAGCTACTAACTATACATAGGCCAAGTAGAAATGATCGGGACGAAATTCAAATACAAACTGCTGAGCCATTTATACCGGAACCCACACTTTCTGAAGTCGAAATTGCGATAGAAAATCTGAAAAAGTACTAGTCTCCAGGTATTGATCAAATTCCAGCAGAATTAATACAAGAGGGTGGAAGCGTATTATCTAGCGAAATTTATAAACTTGTACTTTCAATTTGGGAAAAAGAAATTGTACCAGAATAATGGAAGGAGTCCATAATTGTACCTATTTTTAAGAAGGGGGACAAGACTAACTGTAGTAACTTTCGAGGAATATCACTTCTGTTGACGTCGTACAAAATTTTGTCGAATATCCTTTTGAGAAGATTAACTCCATATGTAGATGAAATTATTGGAGATCATCAGTGTGGTTTCAGGCGTAATAGATCGACTATTGATCAGATTTTTTGTATTCGACAGATATTGTAGAAAAAATGGGAGTATAAGGGTACAGTACATCAGTTATTCATAGATTTCAAAAAGGCGTATGACTCGGTTAAGAGAGAAGTTTTATATAATATTCTTATTGAATTTGATATTCCCAAGAAACTAGTTCGATTAATTAAAATGTGTCTTAGTGAAACTTACAGCAGAATCCGTATAGGCCAGTTTCTATCTGATGCTTTTCCAATTCACTGCGGGCTAAAGCAAGGAGATGTACTATCACCTTTACTTTTTAACTTCGCTCTAGAATATGCCATTAGGAAAGTTCAGGATAACAGAGAGGGTTTGGAATTGAACGGGTTATGTCAGCTTCTTTTCTGTGCGGATGACGTGAATATGTTAGGAGAAAATCCACAAACGATTAGGGAAAACACGGAAATTTTACTTGAAGCAAGTAAAGAGATAGGGTTGGAAGTAAATCCCGAAAAGACTAAGTATATGATTATGTCTCGTGACCAGAATATTGTACGAAATGGAACTATAAAACTTGGAGATTTATCCTTCGAAGAGGTGGAAAAATTCAAATATCTTGGAGTAACAGTAACAAATGTAAATGACACTAGGGAGGAAATTAAACGCAAAATAAATATGGGAAATGCCTGTTATTATTATTCGGTTGAGAAGCTTCTGTCAACTAGTCTTCTGTCAAAAAATCTTAAAGTTAGAATTTATAAAACAGTTATATTACCGGTTGTTCTGCATGGCTGTGAAACTTGGACTCTCACTTTGAGAGAGGAACAGAGATTGAGGGTTTTTGAGAATAAGATTCTTAGGAAAATATTTGGGGCTAAGAGGGATGAAGTTACAGGAGAATGGAGAAAGTTACACAACGCAGAGCTGCACGCATTGTATCCTTCACCTGACATTATTAGGAACATTAAATCCAGACGTTTGAGATGGGCAGGGCATGTAGCACGTATGGGCGAATCCAGAAATGCATATAGAGT
Organism: Periplaneta americana; assembly: GCF_040183065.1. NCBI lineage: Eukaryota > Metazoa > Arthropoda > Insecta > Blattodea > Blattidae > Periplaneta > Periplaneta americana. The sequence continues at coordinate 4,155,755 of NC_091133.1, read as the reverse complement.
GTTAGTTGGGAGGCCAGAGGGGAAAAGACCTTTGGGGAGGCCGAGACGTAGATGGGAAGATAATATTAAAATGGATTTGAGGGAGGTGGGATATGATGGTAGGGACTGGATTAATCTTGCTCAGGATAGGGACCAATTGCGGGCTTATGTGAGGGCGGCAATGAACCTCCGGGTTCCTTAAAAGCCAGTAAGTAAGTAAGTATTTCACTGAAGGGAAAAAATAGCTGGAAACTTAGAATGTTGGTCTATAATTAAAATGAAATTTATGGTTAATTCGTCCCTTTTAGATAAGTTTTCTTCATTTAATATGTCCTGGACTAATATGAAAGAAACATGCTTTTAAGGTTGCTTAGAAAATCGATCTCTAACTATGCTTGCCATGCAAGTCATAATTTGTCATCTTGAGCTCTAGGTTTCACGTAGACGGCGCAGTTATATCAAAATAATACGAGTTTAATTTTATTAACTTCCTTGTTTGTTCGACAAAGGAAATCTTGTATCAATTAAATAGTACCACAGTAGCATTAAGAAGTCTAAACGCGCCAACATTACAGAGATGTCGGGTTTCAGTCGACTGTAGATGAATTAATTTGATATAATTTTCAGCCGCCACATTTTTTGGCCTATCTGCCGCCGCGCCGGCCAAAGATCAAATTCTGCTGACTTTAAATATAAGAAATTTGTTTCTAACCAAGCATCATCGTGCACGCCTTACTGCGATGACAGTGTTGATAATGAAGAAATGGGTGGTGATTTGTTTCAATGCTGAATGTCATTGTGGGTGTAAACTATAATTAGTAGTATTTTTAATTGGAACTAAACTTTACTGGTGGATATATTTATTTTGCGATTCTTTGTCAACTGCATAATGACATGAAAGTGATAATGCCAGTGAAATGACTCCAGCGCCGAAAGTTAACCAGCATTTGCTCTTGATGGGTTGAGGGAAAACCTGGAAACAACGTCAACCAGATAACTCGTCTCATCCGGGATTTCAACTCTGGCCCGCTCGTTTCACCAGCGAATAGGGATTATAAAGAATGGACACTTCGCGTCGGTACCTTTGATGTAGCCGGGCTGATTTCAATGACCTTCAAGTCAGCTGAAGCGTGAGATTCTGCTTTCTCCCTAGAGTTGGCGCTGACATCACACCAGCTAGCAGTCGACACAGCGGAAATATAACACACATAATGAATACATCTAGGCACATTATGTACTCAAATAAATAAACTGGATCCATAAAATAATAAATCCGTCATTAACTGCAATGTCTAGACTCTAGAGTGTCTTTATAATGAGAGCTGAGACATTGATCCCAACAACAATTAAAATATGTAATGATTTGATAGCGCTGAAAATGGAAAAACAAAACTCTTACGAGAAGTAAAACCGTATATCTATATTATATTATATACAAATATTAAACGAATTCGCTACTTAATTTTATAATGCATTATATTATTTTATAATATAATTTATTATATCTGAAATATAAAATATTATTATTACAACTAGTTTGTCACTGAGAAATAATCAAAAGCTGTTAACTTGAATTTATTTGAAGCAAAGCGTTACTGGATTGTGCAATAAGGTAGGCGATGTTTGGATCCTGTGTCTTAATTCTATTCTCAATTATCATCTTAGCGTATGCTCGATTACACTAACCTCTAGCGCTTGAAAGTGGAACTAAACGCTGCGCACAGAGAAACAAAACACAGGAAAATTCGCTCAGTGTTCATTCTTTATAATCCCTATTCGCTGGTTTCACAGTCAGACGTCCTAACCATTACTATACAGCGGTGGACTAGAAGTCTATTAGGAAGTTGAGAAATGTACGACAATTTTTATAAGTTAGTACGACGGTTTCGATTCCTTTATCTGGCAACCCTGGTGCATAGTGTGTCTCGCAGTCGTGCCATTCAAGAAGCATGGACGCCAGCATAATGCTTGATCTCTGTCAAAAATCTTTGCTTCTGTTGAATCAACTAAAGCTCAGTTGCAGGAAGCATGCAGATATCTGCACAATGTGTTTTTTTTTTTTTCGTCTGGAGTTATTTAAAATTGAAACACACCAACATACTTCAATGTGTTGTGCGTGGGAAGTGTTAGCATCGGAGTGACCTGAAAAGCTTGAAGTCAGTAGGCCTACACTGCTGAGGAACTATGCAACTGCGAGGTGTGTGTATGCACGAGTGTGTGGTTTTTTTGTATGTGTTTATGTATTATAGAAGCGATTAATGTCAGTATATTCGTTAGGGTGATTTATGTGAAAAAGTCTTCTCTCTGATATAGGTCATTAGAAAAAGGGCCCAACTCCACTTTTTTTTGAAATTCACTTTTTTGCATATAAACGTACTAGATGTAAGCGCGCATCTGTTGAGTGGAAAAGTGTCCCGCTGAACCGACTCTAAGCATGCTAAAATTGCTGTTGAAGTATGTGTTGACTAGAAGAAGGTCCCATTTCCAGGATATGGGACGTTCTTCTGTTCACTCAACGTTGCACTCCCTCTCCTCACTTTCAGACTTCCTGTTTATCTTGCTCATGTTTTGCCGCCACATTGTTGACTTACGTAATCGTATTGTTTATTCATTGTCAACTTAATAATATTATTAATACTTGCAAAACAGAATTTGAAGGAAAGTATAACCTTAAACGCAGGTACATTCAAGTGCTTAAATTTACTTGTCTGCTTGCGTAGTGGGAAATTTTATTTATTACATTGTTTCTTCTCAAGCTGATAATAGCATCAAAACTGTTTATATTATTGTCAGTTGAAGAAAGAGGAGGCAACTGTGTGGTATATATATTTTGATGTACCGAAGTACATATGATATTTCCATGCAGATATTCTGCGTCATCACATGATGAAAGAGAGATGGAACGGAGAAAAATTCTCTCCGGCGCCGGGATTTGAACCCGGGTTTTCAGCTCTACGTGCTGATGCTTTATCCACTAAGCCACGCCGGATACAATCCCGACGCCGTTTAGAATCGTCTCAGATTAAGCTCCATCTCTTGGGTTCCCTCTAGTGGCCGCCCTCTGCACTACGTCATAGAGAATTTTTCTCCGTTCCATCTCTCTTTCATCATGTGATGACGCAGAATATCTGCATGGAAATATCATATGTACTTCGGTACATCAAAATATATATATGATATGCGTAATAAATCACTTTGTGATTTAAGACGGCGCCCATACCGTCGGATCCCGGCCAATCAGTCACTCATCTGAGTGCACCTCAACACATGTATGGACTTCGGTCCTGCGTTCATAGACGTCTATGACGTAGTGCAGAGGCCACTATCTTTCTCTTTCTAACTCGTTGGTGTCTCTAGTAAGTATTACAAACTCTTTGGTTTTTCCCAACGAGCTCTCTTTCTAACTCGTTGGTTTTTCCCAAGATGCCATTGGGATCTCTGTGGCAGTGCTGATTAACTTCTTCCAAGGGCAAGAAGGGCTCTGTTAGCGCCTCTTGAACTTGGTCTTTTCTTTGTTATTCTATGAAGTTATTTTCCTTTGTCTTTAGCACTTTTTTTATATGGTTTCTCTTCTCTGCATAGAGATTTAGGTTTTCCTCGTAGACGTCTGACTGTGCTCTGTGCAAGAGTTTGATCGCTTCTCTTCTGTTTGAAGCACTCAGCATCAAACCAAGGTTTGACTGGCCTTTGCCTCTGGCGGATGAGTGATGATTGTATAGTTTTCTGTTATTTTCAGAGCGGTATCCAGTTGGCCCTTTTTAAGGTGGGCTTAAGCAACGAGCACACAATGCATAGAGTAGACATGAACAGCTTTGATGTGAAGCCGCTTTTGTGGACAGTCGCCATCATGATGCTACCAAAACATTGGGCTCCCGGTTTGCACATGGACAGTTGATTGTGATGTTGCACCGTTGTTTTAATTAATAAATGAACTAATTTCAATATGCCTACATGTGCTGCGTATGGTTGCACAAACAGGCTTTCAAAAAAAAATTCCTGGAATAACTTTTCACAGGTAAATATGAATGTGTGAAATGTACTTATTAGCGGTAGATAATGAATGATTTAGCCTAGGTTAGTCGGTTAGATTCGTATTGTTCACCTATTAGTTTGATTAAGAGAAAGGATTAGTGTATTAATATTATTGTAATTAATTTTTATAATCACTAAATCAGACTTACGCTTTGTAGACTTACCATTTACGAGCGAAGCTAACCTAACAACCCAAGTTGGAAGTTTGTGTCGCGTGCTATAGAAAATGGGTGTACCGAGGTTTCTCTTGAACCGAATGCACGTATTCGTTTGATGAAAAATAAATAGTGTATTAATATTATTGTAATTAATTTTTATAATCACTAAATCACACATGCTTTGCAGACTTAGCATTTACGAGCGAAGCTAACCTAACAACCCATGTTGGAAGTTTGTGTCGCGTGCTGTAGAAAATGGGTGCACCGAGGTTTCTCTTCAACCGAATGCACGTATTCGTTTGATGAAGAAAAAGGAATAGTGTATTAATATTATTGTAATTAATTTTTATAATCACGAAATCAGACTTATGCTTTGCATACTGAGTAGCTTCATTAACTCGGTCGTGATCTAACTTTATCCACTTGGTAATAAAACTTCACTTTTGTTCGCCGATATAATCTAATTATATACTATAAACGAAGAGCCTATCAAATATTTTATGGTTAAGAGCATTCCACTTTTTCTCTAAACAAAATCGGGACATCTATGCGAAATACTGGCTAAAGGAAGAGAATGATAATTTGCGTTAAGAAGCAAGTTGCATTATTAAATTGAAGCAAATGGATCAACCTATAAAAGTAATTATTATAGGCTAGCATTTTTATTGGAATAGTAGCAAAATAAGGTCAAACTGTTATCTTCCTTTTTTATCATTATTGTTTGTTTAACCTTCCAGAGTACCTATTAAATACCATACTGCAATTTGAAGAGCTGTCAATTTAAATAAGTATATATGTGATTTATCGATGACAGTTTTACAATTTTTGCTAAAAAATAGCGTGCCTAGCGATTCTGTATTACGAAACAAACAAGAAAGTGTGAGTCCTCCAGGAAATTAGGGACATATGGAATCCCTATTATCATAAGATCTTCTATAACGTAATAGCTATTTTGTAATGTTTTGGTAGCAACAGGATAACGTCAGGTCCATCAAACCGGCTTCACTCCGTCCAATGGTATTAAGATGCTAGTGTCTACTCTATGTATTCTGTGCTCGTTGGGCTTAAGCTTCGTCAATTGCTTGTTTTCTGGTTTCCAGTTGTGATCACTCCAGTTTGCTTGAGACTGTAGAAAACTCTACTTCTTTTTTGTTGACTTTTCCTTTATTAGTGCAATTGTTGATTATAGCAGTAGATGTTTTCTTAGAACTGCAGTTGGTGAGGAAGAGAATACTTGTTGTATGACTCATGAAAATGCAATCTTGTAGAGTCAGCTACTATACCACATGGAATGAAAACATTAGTCACTTAACCAATCACAAGGCTCATAACATCTCAGTGCGTTGGATTACTGACACTGCCAGCCCCTCTTATTGGATGGAATGTGAGTGGCAGGCCGATAAGTGAAAATTCACGAGACTTCTCCCAGCAGGTGTGCGGTTTCGTGAACTGCTCTCTAAGCTCGACATCCATTTACCATCAGTTGGCACACTTGAGTACACCACCACTCCACCGTGGATTATGCGACGTCCCATGCTTGATGTAAGTCTGAGCCGATGTTTTAAGAATTTTACATCACCTTTTAATTATAGACTTCGTTTTAGTGAAACTTTATCACGATATCCAAATTATTCATTAGTTTTTACTGACAAATCCCGGATAAATGATTACGTAGGTTGTTCCTTCGTTACAAATGGAGAGATATTTAAATACAGACTGAGCCAATATACTAGTCTTCTTACCGCTGAACTCTATGCTTTTTACAGAGCTTTATTGTTTTTTAAATTAGGCAAACCTGGGGCAAATTCCTTACCTGCAAATCAAGATTTCAGGTATAACTCCCTGTAAAGTTGATTTGAATAATTTCGAGTGAAAAATTGTTCCGGAGCCGGGTATCGAACCCGGGACCTTTGGTTTAACGTACCAACGCTCTACCACTGAGCTACTCGGGAACTCTAACCGACACCAATCCAATTTTTCCCTCTATATCCACAGACCTCAAAGTGGGCTGACAACCGTCAAGCAACCAACTTCGAGTGTCGGTTAGAGTTCCCGAGTAGCTCAGTGGTAGAGCGTTGGTACGTTAAACCAAAGGTCCCGGGTTCGATACCCGGCTCCGGAACAATTTTTCCCTCGAAATTATTCAAATCAACTTTACAGGGAGTTATACCTGAAATTTTGATTTGCATAATACACGTCACTGTTCGTTAACAGAAAACCACAATTTAAGTCACACGGAGTTAGTGTGCACTCGAAGTTGGTTGCTTGACGGTTGTCAGCCCACTTTGAGGTCTGTGGATACAGAGGGAAAAATTGGATCGGTGTCGGTTAGAGTTCCCGAGTAGCTCAGTGGTAGAGCGTTGGTACGTTAAACCAAAGGTCCCGGGTTCGATACCCGGCTCCGGAACAATTTTTCCCTCGAAATTATTCAATTCCTTACCTGTTCCGACTCTTTAAGTGCCATCCAGTCCTTGCAGTCTCTTAATTGTGATGATGCTCTTGTGTTAAGAACTCAGGAGCTGTTCCACACTCTCCTTAGCTCTGATTATGAGATTGGAGTAGTGTGGATTCCTGGTCATGTAGGAAGTCCAGGAAATGAGGCTGCGGATGCTGCAGCCAGGGCTGGTGCATTGAATGGCTCTCTGGTATATTTGCGCGAGAGTTGGCAGGACTTTCAGAATTACTTGAAATATAAAATATGGTGGCAATGGGAAGGAGAATGATCTGCACAAGAGGGAAAGAAATTACGAAGTGTAAAGAATACTGTTCGAATTTGGGATTCGTCCACAAGAGCATCATGACACGAGGTTTTACTCACCCGGTTGAGGATTGGCCACTATCATCTGATACATGGCCATCTCCTATGTGGCGAGCCTCAGCCAGAATGTGATATGTCCATTGCAGAAAATGTGACCATGTCTGTCGGCAGTATGGAATTCGGTTGACTCTACGTGACACTCTTGGAAATGATTTTTATTGTACAAATGCAGTTGTGAGAATTTTATCGAATATAGGACTGGATAAGGTGATTTAGTTTTTTATTGACCCGTTTTACTTATCCTCTGGACCCTTTTCATCCGGAGGTTACATTTGTTGTTTTATATTTTATTTTACATAGCAACATTTCAGACTTTATACACCCGAATATTAAAAAAATTATATGGTTCTTGAAATGTGGTACACAATTTATCTCTGGTGGCCTTAGTTTTATTATTTTATTGGTTCGTTTTGAATACTACCTTAGGTCGTAGAACTGCTCACTTTTAGGATTCTTTACAAATCACATTGTGTAAACTGCATTTGTGTACCTCGGTTTACCGTGACAATGATTTTAATTCTTACAGCACTCTGGTTTTTATATTATTTGTGTTTTTGTTTTGTGAAGAATTTTAGATAAGGACACAAATAGCCAAGCTAGCTGACGCGCTCTTTTTAAACCCTACAACTACTACTACTAGTAAATAAATCTGAACCTTATTGCTCACTGACATATATACAAAAGTAATCATGAATGTTTAGATAAAATGTTGATTCGTGTCAACTTTAACGTGTCCCGTTTTTTTATTTTGGTAATCTGGTTACCCTATACTAGCATCGTTTGACATCACCAATCTGTACACTCGTTAACATACCCATAGGTGAAACAATAAATATACTAGAACATATGTTAAAAGATAACACACCACAACCACAAATAGCCAACATGATAACTCAGCATATTATTTCAAATAGTTTCTTCATCTTGGACTGTGTTTAATGATGTCTGCTTATTCAAAGGTTCGTATAGGACCACAAGGTTTGATGCTTTGTCTGTACCAAGCCTGTTAAGTAACTTAGAATGGACCAGGGTGTAAAAACAAATCATTATTTTTATTAAAATAATAAAAAACAATGATTTTTATTTAAATCGGAATTTTTAAAATTAAATATTTGCTTATATAAATTACTGGAAATTATTATTCTCAGATTGGTGTATGTTTCAGCGCTTATGAAGTATCTGGGATGAATAATGATGAGTTGATCTACATGCTGTGTTTTAAGAATAATTTGAATTGGGGTACGATACATTACAACACATTTTTGAACCAGTTCTTCTGAATGTAACAGAAGGAACTGTTTATAGCATAACAGAACTTTGAAACTTATTTATTTATTTGTTTGTTTGTTTGCTTGCTTGTTTGTTTGTTAGTTAGTTAGTTTGTTTGTTTAATGCTAGTAAATTGCAAATGGTAACACAGAATTTCTGCACGGAAATATCATATGTACTTCGATACATTATAATAATGTGATATACGTAAGTAATCGCTTAGTGATTGAAGACAGCGCCATGTTCCGTCGCACCCCGGCCACTTAGTCACTCGTAATGAGTGCACCTCTGTACAGTGTGTTGGACATTGTGCAACTGTTACATTTTCTGTGACACAGTGCATGAGGATAGGCCGCCAAAGGGAAAACTCAGAGATAGAACTTAAACTGAGGGGATTTGATCCGTCATCGTAACTGGAATCCAGTGTGGCTAGTGGGTAAAGCGTCAGCACGTAGAGCTGAAAACCCGGGTTCGAGTCCCGGTGCCGGAGAGAATTTTTCTCTGTTCTATCCATCTTTCATCATATGGTAACGCAGAATTCCTGCACGGAAATATCACATGTACTTCGGTACATCATAATAAATGAATACAAATTAACATAATATAAGATAATATAAACTAACCCACTCCTGAATGAGTAAGACTCGTGCTCAGGAGGGGATTCCAATACAAACAAAATAAAATTGAGAGTGAATAAATTACAGATTAAAAAGTGTTAAATATATTTAAACCTAAACTATAAATCCAATACAATTTTTTATTTCTATTATTAATTTGGAGAGATTAGTGGTTAAAATATTATTAAAATAAAATTAGTTTAATAATATAGGACCTTGCCTCATGCGCCGATAAAAAAAGCTACTTTGGTCTTACATTTATGTTCAAATAAACACAGAAAATTCATATTTTAGTTCTATATTTATGTATATACATATCATAGTTATTAAGATTTTTGTGAAAATGTTTTAAGAAACTGAAATAATAAACTTGTTTAATGTTGAAAAGTTTGAAATGTTTAAACAGAAGTTCAGTTGAGTAATCTTTCTGCTTTTCTAACAAATTTTTAATATTTTTTTCTGTAGTAAAATTAACGGATGAAGGTTGGATATATAAGTTCCACTCCATCCTATAATACCTTACATAAATGAGGGGGCCACCGGCGTGGCTCAGTCGGTGACGGCGCTTGCCTGCCGGTCTGAAGGTGCGTTCGGGCGCGGGTTCGATCCCCGCTTGGGCTGATTACCTGGTTGGGTTTTTTCCGAGGTTTTTCCCAACCGTAATGTGAATACAAGGTAATCTCTGGCGAATCCTCGGCCTCATCTCGCCAAATATCATCTCGCTATCACCAATCTCATCGACGCTAAATAACCTAGTAGTTGATACAGCGTCGTTAAATAACCAACTAAAATAAATAAATGAGGGGGTTAAAGTCACAGTGGTGTAAATGTCACATTTGATTCATTTTGAGAGACAGAGGTTTATTAGAAATGCTGTAATAAATTCTGAAGCATCAATTTCGTTACAGAAAGGTATTGAATATAACCTCACAGTGTGTCTCAAGCTAAGGGAACTGAAAGGAGATGATGATGGAAGAGCGAAACACGTGCGTGGACATTGTGCCACTGTCATATGTCTATGATGCAGTGCATGAGGGTAAGTCACTAGAGGGAACCCAAGAGGTGGAACTTAAACTGAGATGATTCGATCCGACATCGGGATGGGAATCCAGTGTGACTTAGTGGACAGTGCGTCAGCACGTAGAGCTGAAAACCCGGGTTCAAATCCCGGTGCCGGAGAGAATCTTTCTCTGTTTCACTCTTCCATCATCATAGATGAAATTGGTTTATTTTTTTTTTTTTATTTAAAGAAAATCTGATAGCTATTGTTTTATTTTCGTTAATTACAAGAGAACTTAAATCGAACCATTTTTTATGAATTTTAAGCCACAATGTCCATTATAATGAGCATCAGTTGTTGTTTCTCTGAGTTTTCTTTCTGGTTTTCATTTTTTTGGATGACAAAGAGACTATGCTGACTTTGCTTCATTTTCAGAGATGGTCTCTCAGTGGATAAGGGATCCGTAACTAATAATCTCTTTTGTTATGACACTGAAGGTGCAGCTACTGGACCTGTCTCTAAAATTTTGATCTTCATTGTCAGATATTAAGGTAGGCCTATGCAAATCTAGTCTTTCAGGTGAAGCTCCCTGTAAAGCAGATTTGAATAATTTTAAGGGAAAAATTGTTCCGGGGCCGGGTATCGATCCCGGGACCTCTGGTTCAACGTACCAGCGCTCTACCACTGAGCTACCCGGGAACTCCACCCGGCACCGTCTCAACTTTTCCCTTTATATCCACACAACTCGCGTGGGCTGACGAACGCCAGAGACCCACAACGAGTGCACACAATCTCTGTGTGACTTGGAATTGTGGTTTTCTGTTAACGTACACAGTAACGTATATATTATGCAAATCTAGTCTTTCAGGTGAAGCTCCCTGTAAAGCTCTCTGGCGTTTCGTCAGCCCACGCGAGTTGTGTGGATATAAAGGGAAAAGTTGAGACGGTGTCGGGTGGAGTTCCCGGGTAGCTCAGTGGTAGAGCGCTGGTACGTTCAACCAGAGGTCCCGGGATCGATACCCGGCCCCGGAACAATTTTTCCCTTAAAATTATTCAAATTATTCTAAGGTAGGCCTATCCTAATAATAAACGTAACTTAAAATAATAATTCACTGATTTTATCATAAAATTCTTTGATTTACATCAGTGATTTGTATAAAAAATGAAGTGATTACAATAATTTCACCTGGTATTTACGATGATTTGTGTTCTGTAGGAATGGGATTTATCGCATCTGGAAGCGACAGGCATGATGACAGATAGCATGGATCACAGCTATGATGTAAATCCAGAGATTAAAGTTGAAGATACTCCAGTTCCCATTAGCTTTCCTGTGGTGAAAACTGAAGTTCATGTAAGTGGTTCACTGTCAATATACAGATATACGAGCAGTACATTTTACGTATGCCAGAGGTGTAAAATTTCGAATAATGTTAACTGATTTATCTTTTTTCTGTATTTTCGAAGCTTAGACTGCTTTCATGTTTAGATTTGAAATAAAAATAATTCGCAATTATATATTTCTAGTATTAACAGAGAATTATCTGGAATGCACGGAGAAAGTTCTTCTGTTTAGTAACAGGATCTTATATTAACTTTACAACATTTTTATATTATACATCTTGATTACACAACTTTTAACACTGTATCACTTCGGAATATGTAATGATAAGAACTTTCTTGTGTTAAAGTATTTCCAGAAACTCAACACACTAGAACATTATGAAATATACAGACACACTAAAACACACCCCAACGATATTCTCAACACACAACTCAATTTCAAAACACATACACTCTTTGACTCTACACTACGAATGCACCCACACAGGAAACAAGAGGCGCCAAGACCAACAACAACCAGTTCCGAAGATGACCGAAAATAGATCGAAACATGTTAACAAGGTACGTTAAAATTTAAAATTTAACACAAGAAAATTCTTATCACATATTCCGAAATTTTTATATTGTTGTTTGCAGTCCAGCAATTACGCTGCTAGCCGTTGAGCAACATGTTCAAACATATGTACAGGGTCCAGCATTTGGTTCTGATGAGTTTCAACGTGCTGTTGTAAAGGGACTATAAAGGTTTAAAAATTAAAAAATAACACAGTATGTAGCTTGAATAATGCAATTTATTGGAATGTCTTCATTTTTTGAAAATTACACATTTCAAGTGATCCCCTTGGTATCTTTTGGCCTGTTGTAACCTTACACGAAAATTGTTCATGACACTTTGCAATAAACCTGGGGTTTCGTTGATTTCTTGCACTTCAGCCTGAATCCTGTTCTTCAGATCCTGGATAGAGTGTGGTCTGGTATGAAACACTCTTGCTTAGAGGTGTCCCCACAAAAAGAAATGAGGAGGTTTTAGATCTGGGGATCGAGCTGGTCAATTCATATCTCCAAACCGAGAAATTATGCGGCCTGGGTAGAAATTTCTCAACAATCGCATTGTGTCTCTGGCAGTATGGGCTGTAGCCTCAGCTTGTTGAAACCACATGTCATTTCTGTTTAGTACTCTCTAAATGTCTGTAACATCTGTCGATAATGTTCACCATTCACTGTAACAGCTCTCTCATTTGCATCTTCGAAAAAATAGGGACCATTTATAACTGCAGTAGAAACAGCACACCATACGGTCACCTTTTCACACTATAATGGTCATTCATGCAGTGCCATAGGATTTGTGTGACTCCAGTATCGGAAATTTTGCTTGTTGGCGAAGCCATTTAAGTGAAAATGTGCCTCGTCTGACATAAACAAATTATACATCAAACAAATACAACCACACAGGCGTATACAAACTCAAATGTAACACCTGCAACAACTTCTACATAGGACAGACAGGCAGATCATTTCAAACACGTTACAAAGAACACATCACAGCATAACAAAATTAGAAAACACCTCCACATATGCAGAACACATCACAAAAATGCCAACCACACCTACAGAGACATCAACACAGACATGGAAATACTGCACATCCAACCAAAAAGCCAGAAACTCAACACACTAGAACAATATGAAATATACAGACACACGAAAACACACCCCAACGATATTCTCAACACACAACTCAATTTCAAAACACATACACTCTTTGACTCTACACTACGAACGCACCCACATACGAAAAAAGAGGCGCCAAGACCAACAACGACCAGTGCCGAAGATGACCGATAATAGATCGAAGCATGTTAACAAGATACATTAAAATTTAACACAAGAAAGTTCTTATCATACATATTCCGAAATAAACAAATTATTCAACACATTATCATTTTCTTGAAGAATGGCTCCAAATTCAATTGCAAAATGAAGTCAAGAGGCCCGATCTTGTGGCTTCAAGTGCTGAGCAACTTGAATCTTGTAGGGATGAAATTTTAGATCCTTGTGCAATATCCGACGAACTGGCTTGTCAGATATGTGCAAGGCTGCAGCATGTAGCACTGCAGATCTTGATGGACTTCGTTGCACAGCCAATCTCACTCTTTGGATATTTTCTGGAGTACGAACATAACGTCCACTACCATGAAAAGAAGGTTGTAAATATTGCCTCTGGCATTAAACATGTTAAACCAACTTACTATTGTGCTCCTCGAAGTAATCCTACCATGTCTCTGAACATTGAACTCATGGTGAAAACGATATTGTGTTTGAATAACGGACTTACTTTCAATATATACTGATACCACAAAAATGTGTACGTTAACTGGCCAAGCACCCATGATTAACAAAATTGCATGTTTGGAAGTTCAAGTTGCCTTGATAACATTTCATTTTCGCTATTTTTAAATCTCTACGAAAGTAATCAGAACCAACTGCCAGACCCTGTATTATATACATTTGTCACGAAAGATTTTGAATAACTTGTAACTTCGTTAAGGATAATTGTATAGAGAAATAGCAATATACTTTTGTTCGTAAAATAGTTGGCTTTATTTTGTTATAAGCAAATCTGTGGAAATGCGTCACACTGTTGAGTAGCTCATCTACTGCCCCTTCTCAACTCGATTCACACTTGTAATGTTCCATATTCCGATTTTTTTTTTTTAATTCCTGGACCTACAGTCATAAAATCGTCATTTTCACCGTTTACTACGGTCTTTCGTCTGCTGTAATGTTTTTATGTGCCACAGAAGTGGTCTGTGCAAGAATTTTATAAGTCTTCTCAATAACGACAAATTTCTGGTTCCATACATGTTCATATCGAGTTATGAATATTTCCAATTCGTTTCAACAATCTGTGTTATATATTATTATTTTTTCACATTGAATAAGGCCAAGTTGCGTATGTGGAAACAAAACCTTTATATTCTGTCATGTTATGAGAAAAGAGCAAGTCGTGTTAGAGAGTCTGCATTTTCAGCATTGATGTATACAGCGAAAGGTATTAATTTTTCATGATATAATCTTTTACTCCTTATTTATAGTGAGGGTCACGTAAGAACAATTCCTAAGCAGCAAGTATTGCCGTCTTGTGAGTGTTGCCTACTGTTACCAGATATCACACGATCCTATGTACTGAATGACTTATTTACTTACTGTACTTTATCTTTATGTTGGAAGATTATTCTAAATAATTCAATAATTTGTAACATATTTTCGTAGGCAAACTATAAGAGAAAGAGATCAATATGTTAGGTATTTTGTCTGGCAATATGAATTTCATTGGTTTGACTAAACAATTGATTCACGAGACCTAACCTAAAAATGTATTCTGTTTGACCACATGAAAATATTAGTACTCACTTCGAAAAACTTACCTGACTGTAGTCTTGAATTATAACCACAAGGCAACACATAAAATAACTATTATGTATTTATATTAATACTGGTACTGATATTAATTCATTATTAGTATGTTCAAATGTCACTAGTTTCCAGTAAATGGCTCAGAAATTTAGTACAATTTTAATTTCATGGAACTCCAGCAGCGACAACCTTTATCTCAGCTGCCAACATAACAGTTACAAAATCACTACCATTTGTAGTATTTTTCAGTATCAAAATTCGAAACGAAGTTGGCAAAAGAAAATTCAACCTGCAAACTAGAAAATCGCCACAATCCACTAGCATATGTAGTAATGGGGGGAAAAATGGTTAGGTTTCATCCTTAGGGTATGAAGTAAGCTGCCCCAGACTATACATCAAATAGTGTTGCAATTTGGGGTTATAACTTTTGTAGACCTTTGTACATGACATGCACTTGATTTTAAATGGTCATTTAAATCTCTTTTCAATTTATTTTTTAATTTTTTTTTTTTTTTCAGAAAGATGTGTTCGATGTGGATAGAGTTCAGCAGGAACAGAAAGTGGAAGTGTCTTCAGAGGAGGATGAAGTGTTGACTTGGAGGTGAGTGTACTGTGCTGGTTTTATATTACTTCCAGTCTTTCACTGGTTGATTTAATAATGACGAAGGATATATATTTTATGGCTCAAGGATTTTCCAGGCTGAGAGGCCATGGTCTACTGGTTTGTTGCTACTAGATGTTTAGTTCTACTACTGCGGCAGACATCTTCAGTGGTGAGGTACACATTGGCGAAGCAATCTTCTTGGTGTACCAGGATCGACTAATGCATGAAAGACAGGAAAATGAGAGGAGAAACTTTGAAAGATGCACTAAAACCTGTTCTCGCAAGGAAGTTTGGAGCTGAGAAAAACTGAATATGTCGGCTCCAAGCCTGTGGGTCACTAGCCTCACTCCAAGTTTCGCTGCTCCATTGAAGAAACTCAAGAAAATTTATAAGGGGAAAAGCCGAAAATGGACGTACTGTAATAACTATAATTTAACGGGGAGATGGGAGACTGTGAGAAACCTGACTGCAAGATCGGAAGAAGAAACGGCGGAAGGTGTAAGTCTGCACATTGGAAGGTACTTTGTCCTTATACAGTGCAGTGGACTCGCTCACGTAATGTGTGTAAGCTAAGGCAGGGCAACTCTGTCGAAAATTTGAGTTTGAAAAATACCAGAATCTTTATGAGAAGGATGTAGGCCCGTGGCCCATTTCTTTTAGGGCTCATCCCGACATTTGTTTATTTTTTTATTTTATTGGTTATTTAACGATGCTGTATCAACTGCTATATTATTTAGCGTCGATGAGATTGGTGATAGCGAGATGATATTTGGCGAGATGAGGCCGAGGATTCGCCATAGATTACCTGGCATTCACATCTCGGAAAAAACCCATCCAGGTAATCAGCCCAAGCGGGGATCGAACCTGCGCCCGAACGCAAGTTCAGACCAGCAGGCAAGCGCCTTAACCATGGCTCTGACATTTGTTCTGGCACCTTAGGATAACGATGGAAAAACCTTAGGCAGGATGTATTTTGCGTCTGGTCGGGTGTTCGAATTTATAGGGTGGGGCCAGAGCGTGGTGTACTGTTCTCTGTGCAGTCTGCGCTTGGGGGTCCAATGTTTTCGTTGAAGGCAAACGCATAAGGTTGTTGTGGATGATGAGCTTGTGTGTGTGTGTGTACGTCTCAAGACTGGGTACCATGATTCATTAAATTGCAGACCTTTCTTGCGGTTGCAGTCCTGTTATTTGAGGATTTCAATAGCTTCCGATGTAGCCGGGGAAAAAGTGTATATTATTGCTGAGGATGTCCACGTAACAGATGTAAACTGGTTGAAGCTTTTTTCTTCATCTTGTGGGAGGCTTACGTTTCATCTTCCTCCGGGTCTATATTCCTGTCTCTGTTTGGAAAACCATCCACTGTCTATTCTGTTTAAAACTGTTATCCAGTCATTTCGATATCTGTCGATTAATTTTACAAAGCTAGCAATTTCTTGTTCTAGACGTATTTCCTCCATTATTTTCTGATCTCTTATAGTTTTTGCATTAGAAAGTATGAAATGATGGACTGCAATCTCAAGGTTTTTTCACCAACCTGGTTGTGTATTAACCCCTATAGCAGGGTTGTCTCTTCTGCTTGCATCACATTGTATAAGCTTGATCCTTTCACCGCTCCAGCCTCTGAGGACTTCAACTTCATCCTCAGCAGCGGCTATCATACCCCGAGAGATTGACTGGATCCTTGACACAACTTGGAGCTTAAATAATTAATGTTCACTACATCGACGGTATCGCGTCTGTCAAGGGTTGTCCGGTATATACACACATATAGCAAATGCTCCCTTTATGCAGTGGGAACGGTGAATAACTTTGTATGGTGCGAATCCTAAATTCATCCAGTACAGTATTCCTATTTTTCAAAGTAATTTTAAAGGAAACAAGAGTGGTGTAAAGTACTAGTGAGGAAAGTAACGAAAAGTAACTAATTTAAAGAATTGGTAACGAATGTAAACTAGTCAAATGATCGTGGGTTATTGTTCTTCTTCACTTATTTATTGCTGGTACCGCTGCCTGGGCTAGAAGCTGCTCCGTCGCAGTTGAAGCATGACCTTGCCATCTGGCCTAGGTTATGTGGAAGTCTTATGGCGTAGACGGACTTTCGTCAACTGCGCATCCAATGTCATGCTTCAACCACAGTGGAACAGCAACTAATTTTTGTTTTATATCTTCTTTTTGTTTTAAAATAGTGTAAATTTATTCCAACTCAACAATGTAATTTTATTATCTCAACAATAATTATCACTCTCTACAATTTAACTTCACTCCCGTCAACAATGAGATTTGCTCTCCGCACAGCAACACAGCGTTCGTTATTGCACTCCACAAACGACAATGACAATTTACTTGGACTATTACGAACAACAGTGAACTGTTAATCTTAACTAATATTCACAAAGCACTATTTACAACACAGAATTGTCAGTTCTCAGTTCACAGCTCGTTTGTCTTGGGTAGTTCTTCTAGCTCAGTCACTCGCGTTCACAGAATCTCGAACCCCAGACCTTCAGAGACGATCCGCTGCACTTCGAACTCAGGTCCCCCAACTATGGTCCACTGCACTCGAACTCCGGGCTTCAGGCTCCACAGTTACGGACACAACTCAAGTCGCGCTCTGGTCTCGAAGCTGGCCTCACTGCTACACAAGACTGTCTGGCTTGCTCTCCACTGACTTTAACAACACTGCCTTACTGACTGACTGACTGAATGACTCAAGTTCACTCGCGTTTCTTCTTTTATAACTAAACCATAGTTACGAGAAATTTCTACGTGTGTCCTCTCGAATTATCTGGATATCTCCACTTCGACGGACTTCTGGACGATTCGGGAGGGTCCGTCCCCCCCTTCACTCCGCACGTAGCAGTTTGCTTCCTTTCTTACTCGGCAGTAGCAGATGCGCGCGCTACCTCCCCTCGCCGCGTTGCCATAATACACCCCCTCTGCCGTCTCAGCATGCAGATGCTCCCCGTACCAGCGTTTCGTCTGCCGCGCGCCCTGTCGGATACGGGTTCGAACAATAGTCATACTCCTCTAGGCCAAGGGTGTACGAAATGATAAATTTACAGTTGTGTACGAAGTGCATAATAATATGAAAGTATTTCATCTTTGAATTCTGTTTAATGCATGTTGAATCTTTCGTACACTACTTTTAACACTTGAATATAAATAATTGATTAAATGGCGATAAGGGAAGAAATACATCACACTAACATACGAAAACAAAAACACACACAAGATCGCATACTCATTCAGAAAACAGAAATACAACATAGCATACAGAACAGAAAACACACTACAAAGACATCTCAACACACAAACAACACAAACAAATAAATACAACCACACAGGCGTATACAAACTCACATGCAATAGTTGCGACAGTTTCTACATTGGACAGAGGCAGATCATTCGTAACTCGATACAAAGAACACATTAAAGCAATAACCAGAGGACACAATACATCTACATATGCCGAACACATAACTAATGCTAACCACACATGCAATAACATAAATACAGACATGGGAATCCTACACATACAATCCAAAAACCAAAAACTCAACAAACTAGAACAATATGAAATATACAGACACACCAAAACACACCCTGATCAAATTCTCAACACGCAGATCAATTTCAGAACACACACACTATTTGACACCACATTTCAACACTACTCCACAATTGAACGCACCCACATAATAGGCAGCGAAGTTCCAGATGACGCCGAGATCTAGTAGGCTCTGAGGATGGTGTGAAGAAACACCGAAACAGCTGTAAGCGGCACGTGCTTGCACAATTAACACGAGTAAGATCGCCATTTAATCAATTATTCGGTTTAATGTTTTTTTACTAACACTCGTTTATTTCAACATCATTTATGTAGTACCGTGGATGACGCTTCAATCATGTTGAACTGTATTTAATGGGGAAACGGTTTAATGTTTCATGTTATCATCTGCAGATCCATGAACAGCACATTCTTGTGTTACTGTGCAACCACATCTTCCCTTGGAGGCCAATCCTTTCTTATCCAGGGCTCATGTTTGGCCCTACTATCCCAAGTGCACAGAAAGCAAGGATGAAAATATAGAAAAATAAGTAAAAAATTAAAAGTGAATTAAACTCCATCATTAATGCAGCATCTTATTGTTGAGGATAAGGTCTTAAGGAACAAATTATGGAAAATATTGTATGAAGAAGGATATCCCAAACATTTGGTAAATATCATAAAAAGCTTATATGAGACAAAAATATTGATAAGAATAGGTAATCAGATAAGCAATGCAGTAATAGTAAACCAAGGTGTGAAGCAAGGTTGCCCGCTATCTCCAACATCATTTAATACGGTATATACCTCAATAGAGCTATGAAGAATGGCAGAATAAAATATCATTTGGTATAAATTTAGGAACAACTGTATTAAATACAATGCTTTTTGCCGATGATTGCAGAATCTGAGGATGATCTACAAATGGCAACTTGCCAGCTCCAGCTAATAAGAGAAGGATATAATCTAAAAATTTCTAATAACAAAACTAAAACAATGGCTTTCAAAGGACTTAACCATAGGCGAAGTAAAATAATTATTAATCAGGGAACTATACAACAGATATCTTCTTTTAACTACTTAGGCTGCAATATATCTTATTTGGGTGAGCAGGATATTAACAGTAAGTTGAGCAAATTCCAACAGATGTGTGGAACAATAAGAAGAACTTTAAGAAATAAAACAGTGCTCAACACATTTAAAATTTTACAAAACCCTAGCAGTTCCATTATTAACTTACGGCTCAGAAAACTGGTCATTAAACCGCGCATCAAAAAGAAAAATCCAAGTAAGTGAAATGAAGTTCCTACGAGGTGTTGCCGGTTATACTTTATTGGACCATGAAAGAAACGAAAATATCCGACAGTTATTAAATATTTTTCATTTGGAAGAAAAGTTTAAAAATCAGAAACAAAATTGGTACAAACATATTACAAGAATGACTAATGACAGATTACAAAAACAAATTATGGATTATGCACCAACAGGATATAGAAATGTCGGAAGACCGAAAATGAGATGGACAGACGATTTAAGCCTTGAAGACAGAACAAGCCAATAGGCCTAATCCCTGTAGCTGAAGAAGATGAAGAAGAAGAAGAAGATTAATGCAGCATAAAATGGACAAAACAGTAAAGGTTTGAAGCTTAATAGAATTGTGTTCAGTATTTCATGATTTATTCATTTTTAAGATAATGTGTAGGTAATAGAATAATTTGCTAGCAAAAAGAGATAATTTAAAAATATGAGGAGTTGCAGGTTATTGTTGGGTGCAGACTTATTTGAGGAATCGTTTTATCTATTTCATAGTTCATGTTGGCGAATATTTGTTCTTATAATTATTCATGGGTACATATAGCATACTGTAGTTTTAATGTTACACCAATCACAAAACAAAAATAGTATAACATGCGAATGAATAACTTGCTTTTTTTGGACAGTGACGTCAACATTGGTCTCTGTATAACAATGTATTTTATATGAACTTAACTATTTCATTTCACTGAAAAAAAAAAAAACGTGTAATTGATGTTGCAAGTAAAATAATAAGATTTAAATATCATCTATTAATAGTCACTGTCACTGACAACAAAAAATTAATTGCTATACATTGGTTCAGAAGAATATTTAAGTGTATACCGTATACTAGCTATTGTTTTTGTCATCGTTTTATATAAAATTTCATGAATTTAAGCACACAAATTATTTGCGAATGTCTTATAAAAATGAAGTTATAAGATGTATACAAACAGAATGCAAAGAACGAGAGAAAATATTAAGATAGAGCCAGAAAAATTTGAAGCTAATTTGGAAAGAAAAGAAGGAGGGATGCCGAAATAAGAAAACGGAACTGTTATTAAGAACAAAATTGAATTAATGAAGAAACGCAAGATTGATGGCCTAAGGCAAAGAAGTTGCAGAGCAAAAAGAAGGCCAAGATCAACCCAGAATATATCATTGCATCCATACGTTCTTATAAAATTACTCAGTCAGGACGAAAAGCTACAAACAGGGTGAAACATCATTTTCCAAATAGTCCCAAGAAGAAAGTAGCTCCTGTTCGTAAACTAGTTGTGGTTATATACCATCAGAAAAAGATAGAAGACATCTTTTTCTTAAAACGAACAAGGAACTGACACAAAGGGGTGTAGCAGAAGAAACAAAGAAATTTATAGAAAAATATTACTGCAAAGGCAGCAATAGTTGGCAAGCACCTGGACGTAAAGTCCCTATCACTGACATTACATGGCACTGGGAAATGCAAACAACTTCCTAAGTGTTACCTCATGTTCATTGAAGATTTATTTAAACTTTCAATTGAGGGGCGTTTTCACAAAACTCATTATCTACATTTTTTTCGATTTTGAGGTTTTAGCGTACCTTATCCTTATGTTTTTGGGTCAGGAGAATCCAATGGTGTTATCAGAATTAAGCTAAAGTTGGTAAGTATATCAGTAAATTGATCTTGAAATAAAAGTGATTTTTCAAAATTCGGTATCTACAGTTGTGTATTTTAGAAAAGAGTTGTCTTGAAAAAATGAAGATTTTGTAGATAACGAGTTTTGTGAAAACGCCCCTCAATTACAGTACCCTGATATTAAAATTGGAAGATCTTAATTTTTTATTTGCGCCCATTATTTGTTTTCCCACTCTCTGTGTTGCTTCATAATATTTGTGCATGTATTTACCATGAAAATGTCGAACTTGGTCTCTTTTTGAGGTTTGGACTATTTCCTATCCTTGCCCAAAGAAATTGTTTCCAATTTTTTTTTGTGACATTCATAGTGAAACATACATGGGAAATATTTGTCAAAAGTGCAAAAATATAGGCTACCTCAAACACGATACATTCAACAATTATCGTCAATGGACATATGATGAATACAGTACATAGATATGATGAATTAAATGTTTCAATTTCTGGACCATCTTTCTTAAAACAGTTTCAGCAGGTAACCAAGGAAAGGTGTTCAAGCTGAATGAAGAAGATAGTTTCTATACATCTTGATTACACAACTTTTAACACTGTATCACTTCGGAATATGTATGATAAGTACTTTCTTGTGTTAAATTTTAACGTACCTTGTTAACATGTTTCGACCTATTTTCGGTCATCTTCGGAACTGGTCGTTGTTGGTATTGGCGCCTCTTGTTTCCTGTGTGGGTGCGTTCGTAGTGTAGAGTCAAAGAGTGTATGTGTTTTGAAATTGAGTTGTGTGTTGAGAATATTGTTGGTGTGTGTGAAAACGCATCAAATCAAATGAAACAAACCATTGCTTATTTTGTAAACAAAGATCTACAGATGTTATACTCTGGAAATATACTGTATATGATTCTAAAGTTCTTTTGTTTTGTACTGATGCTTCACTTTTTAAAACGTTTAATGCTAACATCATTCATGTGACCTGTTTAGATCATGACCTTCACAGGGTTTCTGAAACAATTAGGAACGAATTTCCTCTTGTCAATTCAGTCATTCTCAATATGACAAAATGTTTTTGTAAAGCACCATCCAGGATTTCAATATTCAGAGAGAAATGCCCAGTTATTCCACTCTGCCTCAGCCTATGTCAACACGATGGAGAACATGGATTCAGTCAGTGGTGTATTATTTTAAATATTTTAAAGACAGTCAGTGGTGTATTATTATAAATATTTTAAAGAAGTGGTCACAATTAAAGAATTACCTTAATCCGATACTGCAGCTTGTGTGAAAGCAGTGAAAGAGTGTCTGTATGACCCGTCAGTGAAAAAGGATATTGCCTACATAATATCAAACATTCATTCATACTGCAAGTATTGAATAATTTTTTTCTTTAATTGGGTTATTTTACGACGCTGTAACAACATCTAGGTTATTTAGCGTTTGAATGATACGAAGGTGATAATGCCGGTGAAATGAGTCCGGGGTCCAGCACCGAAAGTTACCCAGCATTTGCTCGTATTGGGTTGAGGGAAAACCCCGGAAAAAACCTCAACCAGGTAACTTGCCTCGACCGGGATTCGAACCCGGGCCACCTGGTTTCGCAGCCAGACGCGCTGACCGTTGCTCATTGAATAATTAGAACGTAAAAAACAATCTCTTTGTAGCCAAATAGCAATAATATAGGATGTCCAGTTGAACATACATTGTCTTTTGGGTAAAACTGGTGAAGAAAGTTAAAAGTGAGTGGAACAATGTACTAAATAAGAATGTAGGATTTTCATTGTTGAAAAAAGTATCAAGAGTGATATTGGGGGAAAATGTAAATGTACTAGTAGATTTTGATGTTTCTACGTAGCTAATTAAAAATTTGCTCCTCTCACATCTGTTTCAATAGAAAGAAGTTTCTGCTTTCAAAATGATTCTCATTGACAAGAGGCAAAGATTAACTGTGGAGAATTTAGAACAAATTCTGGTGATGCACTGTGCACATAATTATGAAAAACAATGAGCATGGAACTGAATTTATGTAACTTAAAAAATATAATAATAATTTGTTTCTGAATATTAAATTTGTGCAGCTGTGTTTATACAGTATACACATTTCCGAAATATTCTCTTTTGTGCCATGTTTTGTGTATTTTAGTGTACAATTTCAGTGAAATAAAAGGTTTGAAATTTGCCTATTTGCCTAAAATGCCTAGCTTTGCTAAAATAGAGCCTAAATTATTCAATATTGAGCGTATTTAGGCACCATTGTATAAATCCAGCAATATCTTAGAAATATCGTCTATCCATTGCCATATTTTGAATCAGGGCCCCAAGTATAGGTGTAAATACCGAGGCACCAAGAAAGAAGTATTTTCTTAGTGACTTTCTTCTTATCTCATTTTGAAAAGTGGTTCTGTCATAGTATATATGTAATATGTTTGTACATATAATAATTATTATTAGTCGGTCTGTGTAGCGTAGTCGGTATAGCTCTGGCCTTCTGTGCTCGAAGTTGCGGGTTCGATCCCGACCTAGGTCGATGACATTGAAGTGTGCTTAAATGCGACAGATTTACTGGCATGTAAAAGAACTCCAGCGGGGCAAATTTCCGGCACACCAGCGACACTGTCGGCAGTTGCGACCGTCGTTCAATAAGCCGTCATTAAAAATTTATAATGATTATTTTATTTTTATCTGACCACGTAGACTGTTGTAGAGCTGATGAATTTATATATTTATTTCAGAAATGTGGATAATATTGAGAAGAATGTGTTACAAGAACGCGCCGGCATTGATCGTGAAGAAGACAAATTGACACAATGCGGTAGCAACAGCCCAGACTCTTCAAATATTGGTGACACTAGCCGTAACTTCATCAAGTGTAATATATGCAACGAAGTTTTTTTAACACCGGAATCTATGAAACTTCATTTGCAAGTTCATTCAATAACAAACTCGTTGAAATGCGGTGTCTGTGGAAAGTGTTTCCTGAAAACGAGCCATATGAAGAGGCATGCACTCCTCCACTCAAATGGGATGCCATTTCAATGCGATGTTTGTGGGAAGTCTTTCAGGAGATCCTGGGATTTCAAGAGACATGCACGTATACATACTAAAGAGAGGCCGTTCAAATGCGATGTGTGTGGAAAGTGTTTCTCAGATTCGTCAGTTTTAACAAGACATTCACGCATACACACAGGCGAATTGCCATACAAGTGCGAGTTGTGTGGAAAGTGTTTCTCAACTTCAGCAGATTTAAACAGACATGCTCGTATACACACAGGCGCAAAACCATTCTCCTGCAATGTCTGTGGAAAGCGTTTCTCACAACCGAGATTAAATAAACATGTTCGCATTCACACCGGTGAAAGGCCTTTCAAATGCGAGGTTTGTGGAAAGTACTTCTCAACATCGTCAGTTTTAAACAGACACGCTCGCATACATACAGGCGAAAGGCCATTCAAATGCATTCAGTGTGGAAAGTGTTTCTCACGATTGGGAGACTTAAAGCAACATGTACTCTTTCACACAGGCGAAATGCCATTCAAATGCGAAGTATGTGGAAAGTGTTTCTCGGGAACGGCAGCTTTAAGCAGACATGCTCGCATACACACTTGTGAAAGGCCATTCAAATGCGATGTGTGTGGAAAGTGTTTCTTACGATTAGAACACCAAAAGCAACATGCACGCATCCACACAGGGGAAATGCCATTCAAATGTGAGGTGTGTGGAAAGTGTTTCTCAGTATCGTCAGTTTTAAACAGACATGCACGCATACACACAGGCGAAAGGCCATTCAAATGTGATATTTGTGGAAACTGTTTCTCAAGATTGGCACACTTAAAGAAACATGTACTTATTCACTCAGGCTAAAAAGCATTCAAAGTGCGATGTCTGTGGAAACTTTTTTCACAAGCGAAACCTCTCTACTATCTCATCCTCCTAAACACGGATGAGAGGCAAATCAAATGCGTTATGTGCGGAAAGTGTTTCCTAAATTTTTGTAAGTTCAAGATTCACTTCTGCCTACATTGAATGTGATGTATAGGGAAAGATTTATCCGGAATATTAACCTAAGTTCCTTCAGACGGGCAAAATAGATTTCAAAAGTAATATTTGCTGGTTATGATAAGCTAAAAAGACATATCTTTTAAACCAGCTTCAATATAAAAGTGCAAAATTCTTGTGAAAAATTAATACACAATTACAGTGAAGATCTTCGAGTTACGGGCCGGGTGATGGTGACTGCAACATCCACAACCGTAATAAGGTTCGCTTCTTGTAAGGTTAGTATTTTATCTGTATATTAGCTGCCATGTGGGTAGGTGCGGGCTTAAACAATTTCTTGTCTGGTGTTTTCTTTTAAATGAAGAACAAGAACTATTCGCACACATTTCACACACGACGAAAGCACAGCCACTTTCTGACAAAGCATCCCTCAACCTGAGGTCTGTATTCCGCCACTCGCTGTATGCATGAGTGTAAAGGTGTGGAAGTGTTTCGCCGTCATGATATATTCCAAATATCATTAGCTCATAGGCCATATAGTCGAAGAAAAATTGTTTACGTCATACAATATTTTAATTATTAAAACATTAACAATTCAAATTTACTTTTCGTTATGCCTTCACTGTTTCTACAGAATTTCGTATTGGATTATGTTTCCATTGATTTTTCTCATAGGTTTCTTTCATACTCTTACGATAAATTCTGTTAGATACAATTTTATGAATGATAAATAAATGTGGGTGAAGATTTTAACTTTGTATTTAATATGTAATACTAACAAATTATTCGGACACAGTATATCAGTAATTACCATAAATTGTCTGCCTTATTTACGCTTGAAAACTTTCGTCCGGTCACCTGTCCATTCCAAAATTTTATATTCCTCTTTTCTTTTATTAGTTATTCCCCTAGTGCCTCCTCTGCCATTCATGAATACAACATTTAAAAAAGTTATATAAATCTTGTGTGCTTGTATCCGTAAATTTATTTTGACCCAATTTTTATTTAATCTCTGTTAGTATAAATATTTTGTACTTTCATGTTGTAGACTATCAATATTATATTTTCTTTCCACTCACGTTGTGGTCTTTATTGTTTCTTCATTTCTTTTTTTTTAAGGTTAGCCATATAGGCAAACAAAATTTTTGTCATTACTAATTTATGATCAGGGCCGCAGGTTGGTTCTCTGTAAGCTCTAACATCTTGTATTCTGAATTTAGAATTTTGACTGTTATTACATAATCTATAATTGATTTTATATTTCTCGTTTCTTGTACCCAAGTAAGCTTATATTAATGGATATCTCTATGGTCAAAGTATCCGTTCCAGTATTTTAATAAATTTTGTTTGCATAATTCTATTAACCTTTCACCATTGTCACTCTTGATGTCTTCTCCAAAATTTCCCATCATTAGATCTCCTGTTTTCCTTCCAGTTCTTCCATTCATATCTCCCATTAATATTATTTGTCTGCTAGACCCTACTGTGACTATATTATCTCCATTCAATTTCTCAAAAAATTAATCTTCATTATTTATTCGCTCGTTTTCATACTCTCTCTCGCTATCATAATATTAATACTCGATCACAACGCGATAACACGCTAGAAATTCCACTTCACACATCATCTCTGTATTCCTCATCTTTCACTGTTGCTACCTCTCGTCACTGGAACTCTCTGCCGCCTGAAGTCAAGGGCTGCCGAACATTGAAATCTTTCAAATCCAAGTTAGAAAATTATCTTATCTAATGTGATAAGTTGAGCTATATAAATAATCATAATTTTCCTTACTGTGTGTACTTAAAAATATTGTATTCATTGTACGCTTTGTACTGCACTATTTTATTACTACTATTAGTATTATTTTACTATTATTATTATCATTATTATTATTACTATTCTTATTTATTATTATTATTATTATTATTATTATCATTATTATTATTACTATTCTTATTTATTATTATTATTATTATTATTATTATCAATAATTGTCTTATTTTTTATACTTTGTATGCCTCATTTATTTTGACCTGTTGTTCACATTTTATTATGCTTCTTTCTCTCTTCCTGTACGATATATATTATGTCTGATTTCTTCTTACTTGTTGTTTACATTTTATTATTATCTTATTTCAGTTTTGTGTGTAAAATTGTAGTGTACCTTGTAAATTTGTAGTGTGTTTGTAACGCAGTTTTTACTCCTGGTTGAGTGTTAGAGAAGGCCATATGGCCGTAACTCTGCCAGGTTAAATAAATCATTACTATTATTATTATTATTATTATTATTATCTTTTAAGGTTATGTTTTCATCTTCATTGAGTGCATATATTCCAAAAATTGTTAGTTTATATCCCCATATTTCCATGTCTAATTTTAGAATTCTTCCATCAATGGCATCCCAATTTCCAATCGAATTTTTCCATTTCTTGTTTATCAAAATTGATACTCCTCTTTTAGCTCATTCATGCCTTCCTACCCAACTATAAATGTGTATATAGTTTTGTAATGTTTCGTTTCCTTTTCCGTTCTTCTTAGTTTCTGTCAGTACAATCAAGTCCATTGCCATTATTCCTGTTTCTTTAATAATATCTACCATTCTATTTCCACATCCTTGTATGTTCCAAGTTCCGAATTTTAAAATCCTTTTCCGTCGCATATGCCGTATCTTAATGTCAGTCTTCCAAGGCTTTGTGTTTGGTTTTTTTAGCATTTTTTTGTTTTAATGGTGAAAGAGGAGCTGGCCCGATGCACCAACCCCCAACCTGGAGAGCAGGTGATTTTTAATATAGGTTTTCTTCCTCTAACCTTTGATAATCCAATACCAAACTATAAATACAAAGTAGTAGTGCTAGTTTTGGTCCACCCCGGGTATTTTATTTCCCTGGTACCCACCATATCTGAAGAGCATTCCCCTATCCATCACCTGGGGAGGCGCCCAATGGAAGACTAGCATCTCCACACTGGTAATAGGTTTACTTGTATAAAAATCGTCACAACAGATTATTCAAAAAAATTATTTAACAAATTAGCAAAAAAAGCTGTTCAGATACATTACATGTTATTTTTTCTATCCATTACTGATCTGTAATCATCTCCTCCCCTGGCGATAGTATCTCCTGCAGGCTATTTCGGAATGTTTTCTTAAAAACTCAGTGCCTTATGTTTCACACATTATCTAATATTTGTCATATCCTGTATCTATTTAAAATTTGTTCGTACTTTTCCATCATAATATGCTTTATTTTGAAACTTTGTACAAAGAATGTTTAACTCTGACTTTCTCAGACAGAGTGTCCGTTTCATTAAAGAAATTGTAAAATCTGAAATATACAGGGTGTTAAAAAGTATCCAATATTTTAGGAGGTGATAGTATACATCAGAACAAGAAAATATTCTCTAATAGATAGGAGTCCTACACACATACTTTCTGAGCTCTGTACACTTGTTCATAGGAGTGCTCAATCAATGTGACGTCCATCCATGGCAATCCATTTCTCTGCCCTACAATACAGCAGCAGACTACCAGATAATCATACCGTAACTGACACCCCTGGCATGGAATAACGATACATCGCAAGGAATATTGAAAACAAGTCTGGTTGCTGATTTGAGCGGGGTTCAGCAGAGATGGTGGTGTGAATTTTCTTAATCAGCATGTGTGAGCAGATGAAAATCCCCATGCAGTTGAAGAAACGAGGCATCAGCGTATGGGCAGGCGTTCTAGGTGACAGATTAATAGGGCCACACGTGCTACTACAGATATTAACTGGGGATAGTTATCAGGATTTTATTATTAACATATTAAGATAAATTTCAAAGAGTGAGTGACTTCTTACGCCGAAGGGCAGAGGAATGCATTGCCATGAATGGACGTCACACTGAGCACCTCTTATGAGCAAGTGTTCAGATCTCAGAAAGTATGTGTCGTAGGACCCATGTTTATTAGACATTATTTTCTTGTTTTGATGCATACTAGCACCTCCTAAAATATTGAATATTTGTTTTAACACCATATAGTAAACTGTTTAAAATATGCAGGAGAGAATACTTACTTTTGTTTCTTTCAAGTAATTTAGTTTCATTAGAGATAGCGGTTAATGGCAGGGCAATCCAGAAATGCTTATATGTAGAGTGTTAATTGGAAGGCCAGAGGAAAATGACCTTTAGGGAGGCCGAGACGTAGATGGGAGGATAATATTAAAATGGATTTGTGGGAGGTGGGATATGATGATAGAGACTGGATTAATCTTGCACAGGATAGGGACCAATGGCGGGCTTATGTGAGGGGGGCAATGACCTCCGGGTTCCTTAAAAGCCATTTGTAAGTAAGTAAGAGATAGCGGTTTCCTTGAATAGTTTAGGCCACCAGGTATCGAAATTTAATATTTCACCTTGGTCCACAACATGAACTTAACTTATTTCTTGCTATTTGCTTCAAGTTCTACATATTCTTGGGGTTTGTGCACTGTGTCATACTTGTTAATTTTTTTTTTAATAGCCGAAATTTCTGTCACATAACAGATAAGAATGCCCGTGTTCAGGAAATGTATGTGTTATTGTATAAAATCTTCCTTTGACTGTTAAATTTTATTTTTTTTGGGTTATTTTACGACACTGTATCAACATCTCTGTTATTTAGCGTCTGAATGAAATGAAGGTGATAATGCCGGTGACATGAGTCCGGGGTCCAGCACCGAAAGTTACCCAGCATTTGCTCGTATTGGGTTGAGGAAAAACCCCGGAATAAACCTCAAGCTGGTAACTTGCCCCGATCAGGATTCGAACCCGGGCAACCTGGTTTCGCGGCCAGACGCGCTGACCGTTACTCCACAGGTGTGGACTTGACTCTTAAAGACATGCACATTCTTCTCATGGTGTGGTTTTAATTTTGTAGGTATTAAACTTGTCAGAAAATAGTTTTTTTTTCATCTTCACTAAAATTTAAAAAAACATTAAAATCGAATGTATTTCTTCATAAGTTCTGTAGTAGGCCTACTAAATTAAGTGATATAATTTGGAATTCGACATTTGCACTAACTTGTAGTCTTCTCCTGTTTTCATTTAATTGTTGTTCACCATTAATTTAGATCAGCCAAGCCTTTAATAACAGTATTTTTAATAACATTTCTTTTGTGATTAGATTAATTTCTTTTCCTTTTTGGAGACATTTCTCACAAAATCACCACACAAAAATAAACTATAACACAATATAGTCCACACCTGTGGAGTAACAGCGCATCTGTCCGCGAAACCAGGTGGCCCGGGTTCGACTCCCAGTCAGGGCAAGTTACCTGGTTGAGGTTTTTCCGAGGTTTTCCCTCAACCCAATATGAGGAAATTCTGGGTAACTTTCGGTGTTGGACCCCGGACTCATTTTACCAGCATTATCACTTCATCTCATTCAGACGCTAAATAACTTAAGATATTGGTAAAGCATCGTAAAATAACCTACTAAAAACACACACAATAACTTATAATTAACAGAATAAGTATTGAAAATTAAAAAAGTTGATGAAATAATATATTTCACGTGAAATCATAACAAGCGCGAATCATATAACCTCAGTGCTTACACACAGCTCACAATGTCGTGCGTTGAATGGCATGTTCTCAGTAGAGTTGGGCAACACGATTCTTTTTCAGAAGTCGATTCCAGCGATTCAATCACACATTACGAATCGATTCTAGCGATTCGTTCACGATTCTTCTCACTCTGCGATTCCAACTATTCTTTTGAATCGTCAACGAGTTCACGATTCTTCCCAGTCTGCGATTCCAACGATTCTTTTGAATCGTCGCAAGAAACTTTCCTTTGCAAACCACACGAAGAACAAAAACGTTCTACATCTCTCGCATAGATGGCATAAGAGGCGAGACATTGGATTGTCTCTTTCTCATTGGCTGGAACCATTCAGTGTGACCTCCATTAGTCTACAAAATTACCCAAGACAATGTCTCTAAATTATAATTTATCAACTGAACCTTATGAAGTACATTTTTTGCATTACATCTCTATTTAACTATGCAAATTTCCGGTTTGTGTTAATTATTTTCCATACTTAACAAATGCAGTACAGTATTTTGATTTCACACTCCCTTGGGAGCATTCGGCACTGTTCGGAAATGTCCGTTGACAGGTTACATCAAACAACTAATAGAATCATGGGTTACGGTACCATGCCGATTCCTTACTATTCTTTTGAACGACGATTCGTTACGATTCTTTTGAACGACGATTCGTTGATACCACGAATCGATTCTTTATTATTAGTCGTTCGAATGAACGATTCGTTCACGAATCGACCCAACTCTAGTTCTCAGTGACATAATGCTTTTCTCCTCCGCGTGCCCTGGTGTGAATAGTGATTCGTAGCATAAGAAGAAGTGTGACAAAATTCTTTTCTCCACCGTTTCATGCAGCTTACTTTTAAACCTCTAATTAAATAAAAATATAAAAATGTTTTTAGCTCCGACTGGTTATATATATATATATATATAAATTTACAATATATATATATATATATATATAGTAAATTTATTTCAACTCAACAATAGGATTTTATTCTTCCAACAATAATTCCTTTCTACAATTCACCTTAAACGCTCTCGTCAACAATAGGATTTTCACTCAACACCGTATTCGTTATAGCACTCCACTGACGGCAATGACAATTTACTTGGACTATTACGAACCACAATGAACTGTTAATCTTAACTAATATTTACAAAGCGCTATTTACAAATCAGAACTATCAGTTCTCAGTTCACAGTTCTTCTATCTCAGTCACTCGAGTGCACAGTATCTCGAACCACAGACCTTCAGAGACAGTTCACTGTACTCGAACTCAGGCCCCTCCAACTGCGGTCCACTGCACTCGAACTCAGGCCCCTCCGACTGCGGTCCACTCACTCGAACTCAGGCCTTCGCATGCTGACGTAGTTGCGGACGCACACTCGAGTCGAACTCCGGTACACAAGACTGGCTTGCTCTGTTCACTGGCTTACTCACTGAACAAATCATGAATGACACACACACTCCTTCGCGTCCGTAATTTATAACCACAGCAACGTAACCGAGAAACTTCGAATTCGCGATTTTTCCACTTCGACGGGCTTCTGGAAGAGTCGGGAAGGTCCGTTCCCCCTTCACTCCGTAAGCAGCAGCTGAGGCCGCAGCCTCCCCTCGCGCGTAGGCCCTTTCCCCTCTCTTCTCTCCGCCGCGCGCCGTCCCATAGTGCTCCGTGGAGCCGTGTCGGCTCACGCGCGATCTGCTCTCTTGCGGGACGCTGGTCGTGAGTTCGAATCTCACGTCGCTGTCACAATATATATATATATATATATATATATATATATATATATATATATATATATATATATATATATATAATATGAAATGCGATCTGTACAAAAGTGTGATAGTGGATTCCACTTTAATTCTTGTTGTATTCGATTATTGGTTTGTCAAGCTCCTTGCACTGGGTAATGTGATATCGATCGCAAATTAGATCGCACACTCAGGATTGGGGTCGTGGTACATGTTTGATTTGCAGAGCTTGTGGTGATAGCCATGTACTGCCGTGGAGATTACAAAATGTCAAAGTTCTTGATCCGTGTCAGTCCATGATCTTTTTAACGTTGCTTCAGTTGAGTAAAGCTCTAGCCATATCTCATTCCGTTTCTCTTCTCTTTCTGCCAATAGTTTTGTCCAACAGTTTGTGGCAGGCAGGGAGAACTTTAGTTTCTATCAGAAACGTCTCTTTTGCAGTTCGTAGACTAGTCTGCAGCGTGTGTATTTAGACACGCCCAGTGCGGCTTTAGGAATTGTGCTTTCACTGCTTCTAAGGTACGAAGGTCGGTCTTATTCAGTTTTTGAAATGGGGACTATTTTCGTTCTAAAGGGTGACATAGCGGATCTAAGGGAGAGTCTACTCAGTGATATATCGTATATAGCGTTTGTGGCTGCTGCCACTCTGGATTTGATGTGGATTCTGAAAGACGTCATTGTTGTCTGCAGGGTCATGCTGAGGCTTTAAATGAGTTTGTCATGTGTATTGGTTCGTTCTTGAGCACTATTCTGTCATTAGTTGATATTGGTCCGCCCTTTCGGAATGTCACAGTTTTTTCTAGGTTGATCTGTATTTCGTTTTCCTCGGCCCATTTCTCAGCGGATTAATTGCTTTTTTTTTTTTCTTTTGGTCCACACCTGTGGAGTAACGGTCAGCGCGTCTGGCTGCGAAAGTTCGAATCCCGGTCGGGGCAAGTTACCTGGTTGAGGTTTTTTCCGGGGTTTTCCCTCAACCCAATAGGAGCAAATGCTGGGTAACTTGCGGTGCTGGACCCCGGACTCATTTCACCGGCATTATCACCTTCATCTCATTCAGACGCTAAATAACCTACATGTTGATACAGCGTCGTAAAATAACCCAATAAAAAAATTAATTGCTTTTTCAGCTCGTTAGCGTCACGTGATCCGATGACCATGTCGTCAGCAGAGATGTATAGTTTCACTTCCTCCGCTTGCTGTCTTATTCTGCTGACTGAATCATATGTGGCAATGTTGAACAACAGGGGACTGAGGGGGTCTCCCTGTAACACTGCGTTGATCTGGGTGATTTCGTCTGATATGCTAGTGTTGTCTGAGACTCGGACCGTGTTATTCCTTAGTATGTTCTGAATCAACGTTGTCAGTTGTTTATTTTTTCCTGTCATTGCCTCGAGTTTTGATGAGATGTTCTTATTGAGTGTGTCAAAGGCTTTAGTATAGTCAATGAAGACCGTGTGGAATTTGCCACGGGCAAATCGTATAGCTGCATCTATTCCTTTTTGTTGAGTTACGGCAGCTGTGAGTTGCTGAACCACTAGACTGCAAAATGCCCGCTATGTTTACAAAGGAACACGCCATTGTTCTGTCTACTCCGGAAAATAAGGCACCATTGGTTGATGTCTACCCCCTCCACTTTCGCTGGCTTGCTGCAGGCTCGCAGCGAAAAAATTTTGTTACGAAAAATGGCGGCCACCTCAGTGCTGTCCCGCCTGAACGCAGCCTATGTCTCCAAACAAGTTTCGAACTGCTTGAAGTGTGTTTTCTTCCTGCTCTGAAACCGAATTGTTCGTCAGGAGTTTTATGTTCTGCTTCTCCTGTGAGTCATTTTGTTACTAGTTTTGTCAGTATTTTGAAGATATTATTTTCCAAGACTATCCCTTTGTATGTTTTTGTACAGTATACAGGGCTACTACAAAGGCTTTACCCGATTCCATAGCCTTGTATTATGAAAAGTATGAGACATACATTATTGAAAGTTATACCAATAAAAAGAGAAACTCATCAAGTTTTTGGCCTATCAACTGCTACAAGTGCTCGATGTGACCTCCTCGACAAACATCCACTCGGTAGTCTAACTCCTACCACACCCGCTGGAGCATATCACGATCAACTCTAGCCACTGCCGCACGGATCCGGTTATTAAGTTCCTCAAGATTAACTGGCAAAGGAGGTACATACACTTGATCCTTGACAAACCCCCATAGAAAAAATCACAGGGAGTCAGATCTGGCGACCGGGGAGGCCAACGGAGAACACACCGATTGTTGTTAGAAGCCCGTCCACACCAACGTTGTGGTAGATGCTCATTAAGATACTCACGCATTTCCCGATGGAAATGTGGTGGAGCCCCATCTTGTTGAAATAAAAACCCTGGTTTATCTTCATGTAACTGAGGCATCAACCACTGCGTTGCATGTCCAGATAAATTCGACCAGTAACCGTGTTTTCAGCAAAAAAGAAGGTTCCATACACTTTAGCACACGACATCGCACAAAACACATTGACCGTGGGTGAATTACATACATGTTGTAAAACCACACGAGGGTGTGGCTAGAGTTGATCGTGATATGTTCCAGCGGGTGTGGCAGGAGTTAAACTACCGAGTGGATGTTTATCGAGGAGGTCACATCGAGCACTTGTAGCAGTTGATGGGCCAAAAACTTGATGAGTTTCTCTTTTTATTGGTATAACTTTCAATAATGTATGTCTCATACTTTTCATAATACAAGGCTATGGAATCGGGTAAAGCCTTTGTAGTAGCTCTGTATTTCAAACTGGGTGACTCGACTCAATTGAATTGATCACGTTTTATCTTGAATCACGGCTGTCTTGATCACCTTAACAATGAACATGCAGTTGTGTTACTACTCGCGTTTGTGGTTACCACAGTAATGCAGGAGTTGGCGAATATATTAATGCAGTGCGCTAATATTTAACAGGTAAGTAAGTTCATTTATAATACACCATTATGTCGGTAGTACTTTACTTTTAACATTCTTTAGTAGGGTTACCATGTTAAGGTACAAGTATTTACTGTAGGGAGCTTACAAGAAATTCTCTGCGAGGTGTATTTTAATTAGGTGTGGTGCGGGGAGGTATTGATGCTGTTCCTAGAACTGACCAGAGATAAGATAAGTTATGAGTTGTGGTCAATGACACAAAACAGATGACATCACTGTCGTCACGTGATGTTTAATTATACTGTGACTGAAAATCTCAGATTGTTTGAGACTAACTCTGTGTCGGTGTGTTGTATAAGTTGAAACTGTTAGTTAATATTTTAAACGTTGATCGATAGTTTATATTTTAAAAGTTGATCGAATGTTTTCACGTTGGTTAGTTAATGTACTGTGCTTAGTAGTGCATCATTATGTCGTTTTCTGTGAGCAAGAGTGGCATTACGCTGGCTGTTGCCTGTGTTTAAGTTTGGCATTACTCCACATTCCTACCAGGGCTGATCTCGTGAGCTCCCCACAGTACAGCCATCGGTTGTAGTCGAATCATACGTGTCGTAGGTAGACCAGATTTCCAAAACCAAAAAGGGGACAGTGAATATTTCAGTACTTGCGAAAGGGGACGAAAATGCGACCTTCCTTATGATCTTCATAACAGTTGAATAACATATAATAATTGGGAACAAGTGCACAATACCAGAGGCGTCAGATTTTAAAATATGACAATTGTGCATTTACTCGAGTGTCTTACGGGATTGTGGAAGTATAAGGGGTGGGAAATAAAAAAATTCCTCTGTTTTCTCTTTAATCTACCCTTTTTCTTCCTTTTTCCTTCCATTCTTCTCACTTCCTACTACTATTTACTACCTACACTCCACATTTATATCAACACATACATATAGGCTAGATATACTTACTGCATTGGAATCACCGGGAATCGATCCAGAAACGATTCAGACACCTGCTTGATAGTCTGTAGTCGTAATAATTAGAACACAAGATTGTTGTAAAATTCGATCTTAAAATTCTATACGAGATACACCAAGATGGTCTTGGATACCTTCGATAATGTATTCAACCAATTTCAACTGTCGATATAATTTATCGATTCATGTAGACTAATTTGGAAATGATTTCAATTTCAATTTTACGAACCATATCCGTATATTAATATTGTTTTATTACTTCTAAATATCACATTGACAATTCAACAGTGCGAATAAAGACAGCGAATTGGATATAAGGTGAGTACTAAAGTGACATAACTGGAATGGTCAGGTAGAGACAAACACCCTTCACAAAGCTTTGTTAATTACCTGGTATGGAACAAGGATTTACAAGAAACAATATGTAACATTTTAGATGTCTTCTTGATACGACCCTGGGATAGTTTTAATTCTTCACAAGTATTACCTGGAATCAGTGATCATAACAGTGTTCAACTCGAGCTAAACTGGCTTCAGACAAATGTCCAAATAGATATCACTAGGAAAATATGGCAGTATAACAAAGCAGACATAAACGGTTTGCAAGGTTACCTTATAGATCAATATATCAAATTCTTAGACTAGGGCAAAAACATGGATCAAGTATGGGAAAATTTTTAACGTATATGAACCGAGGCCACCTCCAAATACGTGCCATACAAAATAGTAAAAAGTAATTCAGACCCGGAATATTATGCAAGATATGTCAGACAACTTAAGAAAAAGACTAGGCGAGCGTACAACAAAAGAAATGTGAGCTCAGAAAATTACCAGAAATACAAGGACCTTACGAAACAATTTAGAAACGGAAAAGAAAAAGGCAGAAGCGAACTACTTGTAATAGGTATATTGACGTTTTCATGGTCGAGGAAAAGATTGAAAAAGCGAAACGTAGTTGAGCTTTTTTAATTTCCGAGAACATTAAAACAAACATACCGCTCGTGTATCGTACATTATTTTGTGCGAAGATCGTTTATTACATACCTGAAAGACTAATTTATAATTAGTTGCAATGAAATCTCCATGTTGGTTTCTGTTTAATGACGGCAACTTCAGAAAAAACAAAATATCTTTCTTCAACATTGTTGCTATAAAATGTTTTATGTGTTTACTATACTCCAGCAGACCGTGATATACGTCTGTCTTTTTTTTTCCCCCCCCAGTCTATAAATGCGAACTTAAAACAAACGGTAAGGTTATGTAATGATTTATTTTTCATTTTAATATTTTAACAATATTATTTATATAACAAATTGCAGTAATAACATCGGCATCTGGAATCTTGTTGATTTTTTCACGGCTTCCTTAATGTTAGCTTGTATCAGGAATGCAATAAGTTTCGTAGAGTAGTAGACTTTACTTAATTTTTGCAAATATTTAAAAACAATAATTAACATTGCAATTTAGGTGAAATTGCAGTGGTAAGTTTCCAATTTATAATTATTACTATGTTAAACGTCTCTAAAAATAATATGTTAAAAGCCTAAAGCAGTAAAATGAATGTCGCGCTTAAGCGGTAAGAAGAGGGAAATTGTTGTGAGTGTTACGTTGGGAATACTAAATGTGGTATTTCACACTTATCGCGTATTGGTTCTGTGCGGAAAACAAGCAAATACGCACGATCTCGCACAAAATTTATTGAAAGAAGGCGAAAATAACGGGTAGGTTTTATAATTACATGCGCAGAAGAAGGGGAAATCGGGAATTAATACCAGTTTTGAGAGACACTAATGACCAAATAATTACAAAGGACAAACAAAAAGAGACTTACTGAACTCAAAATGTATTTCTATTTTCAATAAAAAGGAAATCGATGATAGTGAATGCACAGAGATATTGGAAATAACGGCTAAAGATGTTCGGAACAGAATTAAGAGACTACAAAACCGAAATTGCGCGGTCCAGACGATATTCCCACAGAAATTTTAAAGTTAGGAGATGAAGCCATGATCCCGTACTTAATGCGAATTTTTAATATATCAATAAATAATTGTAGTATCCCAGACGACTCGAAATCGGCTATCATACTCCCCATAAATAAAGCAAGAGACAAATGCGATGCGAACAATTACAGACCTGTCAGTCTCACATCAGTTATCTGCAAAATAATGGAACATCTAATAACACAATATATTCGCAACATTTTAGAAAATAACGAATGGCTGAACAAAAATCAACACGGCTTCAGACTAGGATAGTCTTGCGAAAGTCAAATCATATTCTTAATACAAGATTTATCTGATGAAGTTGATGGGGGGGGGGGGGAAGAATAGACGGAGTTATGATCGATTTCGCTAAAGCTTTCGACTTAGTGCCTCATGAAAGACTTTTAGAGAAACTAAGCAGGCTTCCACTAGATAATCGAGTAGTAAGATGGATAAATAAATTATTAGAGAACAGGACCCAAAAGGTCAGACTAGGAAAAGAAATATCGGAACTAGGAAATGTAACATCAGGCGTGCCTCAAGGGGCGGTCCTTGGATGTCTGTTGTTTCTTATATATATATATATATATAAACGATATAAATAGCAATACTACGTCTCAGATAAGGTTATACGCAGAAGACTGTATAATATATAGACAAATTAATGATGAATCCGATATCACCGCCTTACAAAACGATTTTAATGTTATTGAAACCTGGACGATAGAAAATAAAATGAAAATCAATGTCAGTAAAAGTAAGTCAATATCCTTCTGTAGAACGCATAAAGAAATTTGTCTCGGATATCAGCTGAACGGTACATCGGTGCCACAAGTGAACACTTGTAAATACCTAGGTATATATTTAAGTAACAAACTGGGTTGGGAGGAACAAGTCACTAATACCACAAGGAAAGCCTGGAAAGCACTACATTTCTCTATGCGTATTCTGAAGTAATCTAATCGAAAGTCAAAAGAATTAGCGTACAAAACCCTTGTTCGCCCAATTATGGAATATGGAGGAGTAGGTTGGGATCTGTACAGACAAAACCAAATCGATTCAATAGAAAAGGTCCAAAATATGCCAAAATGGGAAAGAGATGTGGCGAAGAGATAGTAAAAGACTTAGGGTGGAAATCTCTCAAATGAAGGTGACGAAAAACCAGACTCACCGCATTGTTTAAGACACAAATGGGACACAAAGCATGGACCGACATCAGTGCTAGATTATCAACACCATCATACTTACGAAGGGCTGATCATAATAGGAAGTTTAAATGCAGAAAACAAAGAACGGACATGGAAAAATTTTCCTTTGTTAACTGCACAATAGTAGACTGGAACAGCTTACCTGCGGCAATCTTTCAGGGTGGTCCTCTTAAAATCATTACATTTAAGAAAAGGTTGAGAAGATTAGACTGAAAATGTAATTGGAGGTGCAGTGTAATTATTTAAGTTGTGTCATGTAATTAATTAAGTTGATATATAATTAATTAAGATGATACGTAATTTAGTTGATGTGTAAATAAATTAAGGTGATATGTAATTAATTAAGATGATTTGTAATTAAGTTGGTATGTAATTAATTAAGGTGAAATGTTATTACTTAAATTGGTATTAGTTGGGTGAAATAGAAGTACTTATAAGTTAGATTTACTTTTGCTTATTGTAGGCGTTATTATAGAATAGTTTCTATTTATAGTCCTAGGTTTATTGTATCCACTTATTTATAGTTAGAAATGAATTTACGTTATTTTATTTTATTTTGTTTCATTTTTTTATTATTGCTGTAATTATTGTAATTGTAATTATTGTATATTATATATCACTGCCACTGAGTGTATACCCAATTGTATTGTTAATACATACATACATACATTACATTACATTACATACATTACATACATATGTGCATACATACATACATTTATTTAGATTTATTTAGTGTAATGCATGTAATATTACTATGTAATGGGGCATGCAGTTGATGTTCTCAATAAATTTTAAAAAATACATACATACATACATACATACATTTATTTAGATTTATTTAGTGTAATGCATGTAATATTACTATGTAATGGGGCATGCAGTTGATGTTCTCAATAAATTTTAAAAAATACATACATACATACATTTATTTAGATTTATTTAGTGTAATGCATGTAATATTACTATGTAATGGGGCATGCAGTTGATGTTCTCAATAAATTTAAAGAAATACATACATACATACATTTATTTATTAGTGTAATGCATGTAATATTACTATGTAATGGGGCATGCAGTTGATGTTCTCAATAAATTTTAAAAAATACATACATACATACATTTATTTAGATTTATTTAGTGTAATGCATGTAATATTACTATGTAATGGGGCATGCAGTTGATGTTCTCAATAAATTTTAAAAAATACATACATACATACATTTATTTAGATTTATTTAGTGTAATGCATGTAATATTACTATGTAATGGGGCATGCAGTTGATGTTCTCAATAAATTTAAAGAAATACATACATACATACATTTATTTATTAGTGTAATGCATGTAATATTACTATGTAATGGGGCATGCAGTTGATGTTCTCAATAAATTTTAAAAAATACATACATACATACATACATACATTTATTTAGATTTATTTAGTGTAATGCATGTAATATTACTATGTAATGGGGCATGCAGTTGATGTTCTCAATAAATTTTAAAAAATACATACATACATACATTTATTTAGATTTATTTAGTGTAATGCATGTAATATTACTATGTAATGGGGCATGCAGTTGATGTTCTCAATAAATTTTAAAAAATACATACATACATACATTTATTTAGATTTATTTAGTGTAATGCATGTAATATTACTATGTAATGGGGCATGCAGTTGATGTTCTCAATAAATTTAAAGAAATACATACATACATACATACATTTATTTATTAGTGTAATGCATGTAATATTACTATGTAATGGGGCATGCAGTTGATGTTCTCAATAAATTTTAAAAAATACATACATACATACATTTATTTAGATTTATTTAGTGTAATGCATGTAATATTACTATGTAATGGGGCATGCAGTTGATGTTCTCAATAAATTTTAAAAAATACATACATACATACATTTATTTAGATTTATTTAGTGTAATGCATGTAATATTACTATGTAATGGGGCATGCAGTTGATGTTCTCAATAAATTTAAAGAAATACATACATACATACATTTATTTATTAGTGT
Organism: Periplaneta americana; assembly: GCF_040183065.1. Taxonomy (NCBI): domain Eukaryota; kingdom Metazoa; phylum Arthropoda; class Insecta; order Blattodea; family Blattidae; genus Periplaneta; species Periplaneta americana. The sequence goes on along the minus strand of NC_091133.1, from coordinate 4,113,603 downwards.
AATGCATGTAATATTACTATGTAATGGGGCATGCAGTTGATGTTCTCAATAAATTTTAAAAAATACATACATACATACATACATACATTTATTTAGATTTATTTAGTGTAATGCATGTAATATTACTATGTAATGGGGCATGCAGTTGATGTTCTCAATAAATTTTAAAAAATACATACATACATACATTTATTTAGATTTATTTAGTGTAATGCATGTAATATTACTATGTAATGGGGCATGCAGTTGATGTTCTCAATAAATTTTAAAAAATACATACATACATACATTTATTTAGATTTATTTAGTGTAATGCATGTAATATTACTATGTAATGGGGCATGCAGTTGATGTTCTCAATAAATTTAAAGAAATACATACATACATACATTTATTTATTAGTGTAATGCATGTAATATTACTATGTAATGGGGCATGCAGTTGATGTTCTCAATAAATTTTAAAAAATACATACATACATTCATTTATTTAGATTTATTTAGTATAATGCATGTAATATTGCTATGTAATGGGGCAAGCAGTTGATGTTCTCAATAAATTTAAAGAAATACATACATACATACATTTATTTAGATTTATTTAGTGTAATGCATGTAATATTACTATGTAATGGGGCATGCAGTTGATGTTCTCAATAAATTTAAAAAAATACATATACATACATACATACATTCATTTATTTAGATTTATTTAGTATAATGCATGTAATATTGCTATGTAATGGGGCAAGCAGTTGATGTTCTCAATAAATTTAAAGAAATACATACATACATACATTTATTTAGATTTATTTAGTGTAATGCATGTAATATTACTATGTAATGGGGCATGCAGTTGATGTTCTCAATAAATTTAAAAAAATACATACATACATACATAGCGAAGCAAGCATCTCAAGACAGTGAACTGGACATCTGTTACGAGAAGATTCCAAAAACTGAAATACTACGTGACATGAAACAACATATGTTCGAAATGTGAAAGCTTGTGGCAAACTACGTCGACAGGGCAAATTATAAAATCGTTCTTTCCAACAGTAAAATCGAGACTGCAAGTGAACCTACATGTGAAACCCAATTTCACCACATTTGTAACAGGACACGTTAAACTAAGATCCTATTTTCACCGCTTCTAAATTATGGAATCACCAATGTGCCCCTGCAACCTAAATGTACAGACGGTGGAATATCTAATATATGACTGCCCTAAACTGAACTTGCAACGAGCAATATTCAGGAACGAAATTTCAAGAATGAAAGGGAAATGGCCAGTTAATAAAATAGACATAATAAAATTGTACAGTAAAGAATTCATGGAATTTGTAAATTCAGTGGATTCTGAATCACTGTAAAACATTGTAACAAATATGTATGTAGTAATTAGGAGGTACACTATATAAGTAATATAAATATAACTACAATTGAGCAATATTAAGAATAGAATTGGAATAAAGTAAGAAGTAATGTAGAATAGGATAAGTTAGCATATTTATTGTAATATATCAAATCTATTATGGAAATAGAGGCAGCTATGTTATATAAAATAATTGTACGCATACATTTTTGTACTAATCAACCAGTCATGTAGTATTACTTTAATTGCAATGGAACATGATGTAAATAAATGCTTAAAAAAATACATACATACATTACATTACATACAATACATGCATTACACACACACATACATACATACATACATACATACATACATACATACATACATACATTAAAGTAAATGTTCCAAGCTCTCGACAGTATCGGAAGTCTAGACAGGATTGTAGTAATGATAAGAAAGCAATACCGCTCGAGCCATGCAGCTCTATAGGAAGCATTGGCTTATTCATTTCCTGATTCTTTAAAAAAAAGATATATATATATATATATATATATATATATATCATGTTGTAGCTACTATAATACTTAATCAATCGCGCTGTAACTTTTTGAATTGATAGCTCAATGTCTAAGGAAAGCATAGGAAAAAAAATCAAAATGAAAATTTGTTTGGAAAGTGAGAAAAAAATATTAACATCGATGGAGATTGATCTGTTCAGAATAGACATTTACACCTTCAACTTTGGTAAGCGGCAAACATTTTTGTTTTTCACGTTGGGAGGGGGGGCTCAAAGCGAGGGAAATGTTGAGAAAGGATGGAAATTACTTTTAAAAGTGATGGCCACTCAAAATCTTTACTGGTTTTCGAATAACGGCGAGTTAACCAAAGGAGCTGTTGGCGAAGGACTCATGACCCAAATGTTTGTTCCTTAAAATTGGTACGGAACCCTTCAACGCATGAAAACCCGTTATTGTGTGGATGGTATTAAATGGTATTTTAATGTAGGTAGTTGAAAATGAGGCTATATAGGCCAAGATGTTTTACACTTTACAGTGATTAGGCTATCTTTTATAGCAACAAAATAAAAAATTTGTAACACAATGATATGAAGCATGAAAATATTAAAGGCTGGTTCACAATAAACCGGGAACGTAACAACGAGAACGGAAATATTAAGTGTATTTAAATGTGAGGATTCACAATTACCTCTTGTGAATACTCACATTTAAATATATTTATTTTAACCTTATTTCCGTTCTCATTCTCGTTTCTGTTCCCGGTTTATTGTGAACCAGCCTTTAATATTTTCATGTTGCAAGTTATAAATTAATGTTACAGAACAATCCTTATTGTATTGTAGCCATGTTACAATATAAAATGATATATGTCTATATGGTTTACAATAATTAGCCTGTATATTATAGGAACAAGAATTAATAAGGTTTCTAATACGTTGTACCTAATGATACAAGGCAATAATAACAAATAATAACTATCATAATAATCCAGATAATCATAATCTTGATCATCCTAATGATTACGATAATGATAATGATGATAACAGTCATACTAATAATAATGACAAAGATATAATAATAATAATAATAATAATAATAATAATAATAATAATCCATCCCTGTAGAGTAACGGTTAGCACGCCTGACTATGAAACGATCGGGTCCCGGTTCGAATCTTGGTTGGGACAAGTTAAGGCCGGTCCACAAACCGGGAACGGAAACGACAACGATAACGCAAATATTGTTAAAATAAATGCGTTTATATGTGAGCATTCACAATTAACTTTCACGTTCCCGTTCCCGGGCTCCGGCAAACTTTTCGTTAATTGTGGATGCTTACATTTAAATACATTTACTTTAACGTTATTTCTCGTTGTCGTCTCCGTTCCCGGTTTATTATGAACCAGCCTTTACCTGGCTGAGGTTTTTCCCCTCAACCCATTGAGAGCAAATCGTCGTTGTTCCTACAATAACTCGTATGTGACATATTTATCGATTTTCAGATTTTTGTTCTATTAAATAAGTTATATAGTAATACAGTAAATAATAAAATCTCCTATATGTAATTATATTTCTTTGTTTCGAAAATGTAAGAATTCAAAATCTCCTATGTACGGCAGTAAACCTCCGGGTTCCTCAGAACGCATTTTAAGTAATTATAATGATCAATTTGTGAAAGAACCTAGTACTGTATTTCGTAATTTTGTCCTTCCTTTTGCAAAAGTGTTCCCATTTTGCATTCAGAATTATATCAGTAGGCAAGCAAAAATATCTTTTATCAGAACCTTTGGTCGTTTATAATAATATAAATAAATATTAATTATTTTATTTCATCCTTACACACCGCAGTAATTTCTCATGCTCATGAAGATGCCGTTGCATAACAGTACGAAACATTCATGTGTGAAGGCGCAATATAATAATATAGTCGTGTGATATCCATTACTATAGCGCATACAAAACACTATCGAATGATTAAATATGGAATGTCAACGAAATTCTGATAGCGAGAAAGTGTATCATAGCTCCAACCATAACTTGTTATTGTTTTAGACGAGCTTAGGATTAGGTAACGATTCAAAGTGCTGCATTATTTTGCCTCTCCAGAAAGGCAATAAATAGTTCATTGAAATAGTGTGACTTCTGTAAGAATGTCGACAATCACAATGTGCTGTATTATTGCGTACCACACTGCTGTGCCTTCTTAAATTACTTTATGAACATTAATATTTCAATAAGAGTCAGGAATTGCAGTGATTAAGCTGGCAGTCAGTGTACGCATTTCATAACGATAACAGTCGGCCGTGCGATAACAGGCCGAGTCCCGGTATTCCTCGTTCCCGAGAATGGGGTTATCGGCCAGCTAGTATCGTCTACGAGAACGATCAGGACTAAGAGGCTGTTTGCCCGGCTCTAATTGAGGGGAAATAAACTGACGTGTGCACACACACACATACACACACACTCACTCTCCCTCCCTCTCCCCTCCCTCTTCTCTCTCTCTCGCTCTCTCGTGTTTTGTAACAACTGTCAATAAGTCTGTTTCCTTATCTTACATTATGCAGATCTGTGTTAATACTCAAATGTCTGTTACAGTCGTGATGGATGTGATCAAGAAGGAACCGGAGTTCGACCCTTTGGCTGTACACTGGAGTGATGACACTGATACAGATGAGAAGAAGCCCTTAACAGAGGTACATTGAGAGTCACTGGTTCTATAATATCTATGTTCTACATGAATCACAATGTACATTATCTCATAATATTATGTTATACCTCCTAGTTTATAGTTAGCAAGCTTACAGTATAACCAACCATCTTAGGGTAACAAACTGAGATGAGCCTTTGTGAATGTGTAATTCACCTCGACACCTTTCACAGCAGGCCTGTATTTTGTACGAGATAATTCAATTGCAATTTCTAGTAATTAATTATGATTAGCAGAGATGATATGGCAGTAAAAATTGTTAATAGCCTTCCTATGGATATAAAAAATCAAATTCAAAACTTAAGATTGTTGAGGGCCAAATGAAAGAAGTATGCAATTTCTCTAATTCTCTAGGTGAATTTATGACATTCAACAACACATCATGAATATTTCTGTCTTGTATTATATAAAAAGGTAAAAGGTAAAGGTATCCCCGTAACATGCCATGAAGGCACTTGGGGGGCATGGAGGTAGAGCTCCATGCTTTCCATGACCTCGGCACTAGAATGAGGTGGTGTGGTCGGCACCACGCTCTGGCGCCTTTTACCCCCGGGAAAGACCCGGTACTCAATTTTATAGGAGGCTGAGTGAACCTCGGGGCCGTTCTGAAAGTTTGGTAACGAGAGTCTTGTATTATATATTGATACTAATCCCTTTTCTTTTACTAGTAGACTGTATTCTAAAACCCTTCTGTATATATGTGAACTAGGCTGTGACTATAATTGAGACTTTGTACTACTATTAAGATTTGTTTTTTACGTGTTCCATATTCGAGTTGTGAAGCGATATATGAATACCATGAAATATAAGTAAATAGAATACAATACAATACACGGAGACATACAATACAATACAATACATACGTGTCATAATGGTAATTTAGTTCGGCAATTAGTCAAGAGATAATTTTCTAACTTAGATTAAAAATTGTTGAAGTTCCGGCAGTCTTGACCTCAGGAAGCAGATAAAATGAATGTTTATAGCTTTAGAAATCGCTATTTCATGGGACAGTAGAAGTCATTTTGTTGTTCAAATATCAGATCTATGAAAGTGAAAATGTACTCTGCAAGTACTTTATGAAGCCAGGTAAAAATGTGGGACTATGGCGGAAGAGAGAATAATGAGTAATTAGTTGGAACGCAAACCAAATGTATTGCCATCAATGTTTTTGAGAATCAAATATTTTTCATGCTGGCTTGTAGATGTAAGAGCATCCATTAGTATGCACCAAGTTTGCATGTTGTTCCTTCTAATGATAGGAAACAGTGATTGTAACATTACATCTTATGCTGACTGGACTTTATTGAGAAGCAAGAAAGCAAAGAAATGTGTTAAAGCATTTGGGCATTACTACTTCATTGCCTCTTTGGCTAGGAAGGGATTGTTTATGGTCACGATGCAGTATAACTTATTAGTATTGAGCTATAATAATTAGGTTATCAATATCAGTGACAGTGCTTATTTCTTCTTTCATTTGATATCTGCTCCATGTACCTTCAAGTATTTTATGTTAAAAAGTTATGAACAAAACATGACACCGGTTTTTTGCCCCCTTTTATTACAAATTCTAACGCAGACACTTAATTCCAATATGTATTTTTACTTTTAGTACCTAATAAATATTTCCTGTTCTCTGTATTATTTAGCTGTTAATGTCTTGTTGTTATTCCACTGTCGATTATTTTCATGGTACTCTATATTGTGTGGGTGCCTTAAGTAGCTATCAATCCCTATTATGAGAACCAGGACCATGAGCACTTAGAATCACATTCTTGCACACTGTTATAAGCTTCGTATGTATTATGTCTCTGTCTTCTGCAGAAAGGAAATTTATTGGACCTCCACGTGACTGGAATAAAGACGGAATGCGTGGACCGCAGCTATGATCTGACAGAGATTAAAGTTGAGGAAACAGCTGTGCCAACTGATTTTGTTTTCATAAAGTGTGAAGTTGAGGTAAGTGGAGCCCACAGGGTGCGCTGACTGTTTCTCTTCCAATATTATTTTTTCCCTTCCAGGATACGGAATTTTCTTGTATAGATCTTATGTTGTTGAAAAGGAATTATTTTTATTCTCAATACAATTAATGTTTGACTATTTCCGTTAAGTTTAAGCATGTTACTTTCTGTAGCTATATCGTTTAACTATTAATTCAGTGTGACTAAGATGCTAGCTGCACTCCCTGCTACAGAACGAGGTTGATTTTAAATTTCAATTATCCTGAGTCTTCAAATTCCCTGCAGTCTCTTCGCTAGTATTGTCATAATCAACATCCAAGACGTTTTGTGCTATGTTCATTATGCCCATTAGTGTATTGCATTTTGTCTCAATTGTTTTATTGTACACCTTAATTGTTTTGCTGATTAGAATTTAACAAAATTGCTAAATCGTTAATTATGAAGATGTTAATATCTGTAGGAAACTCCTTTAACCCTTCCGTGCAACTCCAATGCCAGATACAATCTGCTGTCATATACATTTCATCGTATTACAGTGATTTTGTGTTCTTTAATTTCTTCTCTATCATCATCATCATCCAAAACGTTATGAGCCATGTGTCTTAGTAATACGTGTATGTTTCATTTGACACTCTTTTGGTTGATAGCAAATTATTTCTCTTGGCAATCTTCACAGTCTTAGACATAACATTTACAGTTTCTCTGACGATTGTAGACGAAAATTAGTGGTTGTAACTATAATTCCTTAATTACGCGTACATATTTTTATAGCCTTTTGTTTGACTCATATATTTCACTTGTAGATATATCGTGTATATTTCCATATCAGAAATGATAGCATCTTTTCTGTCACATTATTTTACTTTCAGGAAGAGAATGTTGGCGTGGTTACAATAAAAGATGAGCTCGAGCTGGAAGTAAAGACAGAGGACTCTGTAGTCTTGGCTGGCAGGTCAGAGTGTTCATCTTGTGCTTGTTTCGCTGGTCGAAGTACATACATTTACAATTTAAATTTGCCACTTTTGACGAAGCTAAATCATTCTTCAGGCCTCTGGACGGTTGAAGAATTGGTATTTAAATATATTATAAGTTTAGGTTCTGTTGCAGAGCATGTCTTGTTTGCAGAAGCGCAATGGCTCACTCAGACTTTTTTTTAAATTTCTGCTGATCAGATTTGCAGTATTGGAGTTAAGGAATGTCAACGCATAATATGGAATTTGAATTCTTGCTCTGATCTTCTATAATTTTTTCGCTGTAAAAAAATCCTAATGTATATAATAGCACGTGACTGAAGTGAGGCTTCATTGGCCGCTGTTTGGCGCCATAGATTCTCAGTACGTGTTCCCGCCTACTGTTGTACATTCTGTTTCATGTTAAACATTCCCCGTTACTCGTCAAGTAGGCCTAACCTCACTACTATGCATTCGTTTGCTTAGGAAACATTTACTTTGTAATTACTGTAATTAAAATTCATTTAACTTATATACATTTAAGACTGTTTTTCTCCGCTTTTGAGAGGGTTTCCACTCTTATGTTTAATAAACACACACACCGAGGATGTAGAAGCAATATTTCAGTACCACGTGCTTACGTGAACAACTAGGAGTTCAAGTGACGCCAGCTTGTTACAAGAACAGACTACCTCGGTATTACTTTTGGTATTCATCCGCGTTCATAGTAAATGACAAAATATAAAAGTAGCTTTTCTTTTACATATCGTTTTACATACGAGTGAAGTTATATGTTTCATTGTATTTAACAACTAGAATTCAATTTTTTATTTTCAAATAATACAAGACGATAGTTTCCAAATACGAACTATATTTTCCTGCGTCGTGTGAGTGTTTCGACTGTGAGCCAATCACGGGTATGACAGCTACGTGCTTGTGTTTACATTAGGATTTTTCTTGCAGTGAAGACAGCTTATATGTATAATGCTCCCATTTCGGTTCATTTACTTTCGAATTTGTACTTTGTACCAATTCGTATAATTTATGTTGTTGAGATTCGCAATTTTCACTGATGGTTATTTTTTGATTACAGCACTCTATACACTGACAGTATTCCAACACGGCAGGAGAAGCACACAAATCTCTCCACAGAGAATCCTTCCTCCAAAAGTGCGCTCGAGGCACAGATTTACGACGACTTGCTTACAAGGAAGAACAATTGCCAGTCACTGTCCTGCAGTAACGTCGACAAATGGACATACAAGTGCGATACCTGTGGAATAAGTTTCTTAGAATCGGAGCATTTAAGAATTCATGTACTTACGCACACCAAGGAAAAGCCTTTCAAATGTGATACATGTGGGAAAAGATTCTTAAAATTGGCTTATATTAGAACCCATGTGCTCACGCACATGGGCGAAAAGCCGTTCGAATGTGATACGTGTGGTAAAAGATTCTCGTATTCAGGACATCTCAGAACCCATGTACGCACGCATACGGGCGAAAAGCCATTCAGATGTGATACCTGTGGGAAATGTTACTCAAGGTCGGGGCATCTCAAAGGACATGTACGCACCCATACTGGCGAAAAGCCATTCAAATGTGATTTATGTGGGAAAAGTTTCTCTCTTTCGGAACATCTCAAAAGCCATTTACGCACGCACACCGGTGAAAAGCCATTCCAATGTGACACCTGTGGGACAAATTTCTCACAGGCTGGAAATCTCAGAATTCATGTACGCACGCACACGGGTAACAAGCCATTCAAATGCGATACTTGTGGAAAAAGTTTCTCACAATTGGGAAATTTTAGAACACATATACGTACGCACACGGGCGAAAAGCCATTCAAATGCGATACCTGTGGAAGACAATTCTCGGATCCGGGACATCTCAGAAGCCACGTACGTACGCATACAGGAGAAAAGCCATTCAAATGCGATATCTGTGGGAAAAGTTTCTCTCATTCTAGCTCTCTCTTAATGCACTTACGGACGCACAGAGCAGAAAGGCATTGATATGCTATACCTGTGGGAAAATTACCCGAATCATATTCTCACAATTAATATACGCAAGGAAAATAATATATTGTAAATTTTATTTCAAACAAGAATGCTACTTTTATTTCAAAACAATAATTAGTTTCAATAATTTAGTTTAAATATTCCTTTCAACAATGGGAATTCCACTCCACACAGTAACACAGTATTCGTTATTGCACTCCAGAGACGACAATGACAATTTACTTGGATAATTGAGGACAACAATGTACTGCTAATCTTTACTACTGTTCTCAAAGCAGTATTTACAACACAAAACTGGCAGTTCTGAGTTCACAGTTCGTTTGCCTTGGCTAGTTCTTCTACTTCAGTCGAGTTCACAGTATCTCGAACCCCAGACCTTCAGTGACAGGTCCACACCTGTGGAGTAACGGTTAGCGCGTCTGGCCGCGAAACCAGGTGGCTCGTGTTCGATTCCTGGTCGGGGCAAGTTAGCTGGTTGAGGTTTTTTCCGGGGTTTTCCCTCAACCCAATATGAGCAAATGCTGGGTAACTTTCGGTGTTGGACCCCGGACTCATTTCACCGGCATTATCACCTTCATCTCATTCAGACGCTAAATAGCTTAAGCTGTTGATAAAGCGTCGTAAAATAACCTACTAAAATAAAAAAAAAAAAATCAGTGACAGTCCACTGAACTTCGAACTCAGGTCCCCCAACTGCGGTCCACTGCACTCATACTCAGGACGCTCGCACAGCCGCGGACACACTCAAGTCGAATTCTCGTCTCGAAGCTGGCTTTCCTGCTACACACTGGACTGCAACTAACTAACTGCTCAGCTCGCTTGCGTCTCTTTATAACCAAACCGTAGTATCCAGAGAGTACGATTTCGCGATCAATCTAGAGAAGACTAGAGAAGATGGCGCCTCTCGATTTCTCTGGATTTCTTCCCTCAGTCGCAGGCGCATTACTTCCCCCTCTCTGCCGCGGAACAGCGTGTCGTTCCCCTTACGTCGCGCCTCGCCGCAGCGACCATCGTTTCGTCTCCCCTCCGCTCAGCGCTCCACGGAGCTCGCTTCGTCTATCGGGCCTCATGTCTTCTCGCGCGCCCCCTTGTGTGGGACACGTGATCGACATTCGACGTGGCTGTCACAATATATATATATATATATATATATATATATATGGTTGAGTGTTAGAGAAGGCCGTATGGCCTTAACTCTGCCAGGTTAAATAAATCATTATTATTATTATTATTATTATTATTATATATATATATATCCTGACCACCAAAGTATTCTCTCCGACCAGAATCAAATGCCTTGTACGATTTATATTCTTTTTTTTTTTGGTAAGTTATATGATTGTCTCGTGACCAGAATATTATACGAAATGGAAATATAAAAATTGGAAATTTATCTTTTGAAGAGGTGGAGAAGTTCAAATATCTGTGAGCAACAGTAACAAGTATAAATGATATTCGGGAGGAAATTAAACACAGAATATATATGGGAAATGCCTGTTATTATTCGGTTGAGAAACGTTTATCATCCAGTCTGCTGTCAAAAAATCTGAAAGTTAGAATTTATAAAACAGGTATATTACCGGTTGTTCTTTACGGTTGTGAAACTTTGACTCTCACTTTGAGAGAGGAACAGAGACTACGGGTGTTTGAGAATAAGATTGTTAGGAAAATATTTGGGGCTAAGAGGGATGAAGTTACAAGAGAATGGAGAAAGTTACACAACACAGAACTGCACGCATTGTATTCTTCACCTGACATAATTAGGAACATTAAATCCAGACGTTTGAGATTGGCAGGGCATGTAGTACGTATGGGCGAATGCAGAAATACATATAAGTATTAGTTGGGAGGCCAGAGGGAAAAAGACCTTTAGGGAGGCCGAGACGTAAATGGGAAGATAATATTAAAATAGATTTGAGGGAGGTGGGATATGATGATAGAGAATGGATTAATTTTGCTCAGGATAGGGATCAATGGCAGGCTTATGTGAGGGCGGCAATGAACCTCCGGGCTCCTTAAAAGCCAGTAAGTAATGTTATTTTACGACGCTTTATCATCAGGTTAGGTTATTTAGCGTCTGAATGAGAAGAAGGTGATAATGCAGGTGAAATGATTCCGGGGTGCAACACCGAAAGTTACCCAGCATTTGCTCATATTGGGTTGTGGGAAACCCCCGGAAAAAAACCTGAACCAGGTAACTTTTTCGCGGCTAGACGTGCGAACCGTTACTCCACAGGTTTGGACTATGATTTATAGCCCAAAAATAAAGGAGTATTAGATATACCATAACTGGAAATATAAGGTATAAATCATATAAGACATTAGTCAAAAGCTATTGAAATGCTACACCTTTCGAAAAAAGTTACTCAAAATTGATAAATTTTAGAAACCATGTATGCATGCACATTGGAAAAAGTTTCTCAGTATCGCTCTTTCTCAGTCATATACGAACATTCACAGATGAAACGACATTCATATGTCATCAGTGAATAACTCTCATTGTCTGGACTCTTAAAACCCAGAAACATAAACGGACGATCAAATCTATTGATATGTAGTACTTGGAGAAAGATTTTCCAAATTCACGAAGTCCCAGAACAGATTTAAGCACGCACACACGCACATTTAAACGCGATATCTCGAATAAATGTTTTTGAAAACTGGAATATTTCACAACCAAAGATTTTTAACCGTCGTGTAGTCAGTGATTCCACACATTTTCAATAGTCGCATCACGCAGAAAACCTCCGGGTTATAATACTTTGTAAAAGATGTATACAAAATAGTAAAAACATATGTTACTCTGTGATAGTCCGATATTAACACTTAATTATTCACTCTGTAGCAGTCTCGCTCTAAGAGTAATATCTATTTTTGTAATGTGATAGTACTGCGAGTTTCTGTATTTCGGAAGTCGGCTGGCTATTCTTCCATTGTTCTCTCGCACGTGAGCTAGAGTGTTTATTACATCTGCGGATACACTTGTTCAATTATAATTTTTCATTATTGGAAGAGCTGGAATATTACGAACCAATACACGAATTAGCAAATATTGTTTACTGATATATTAGGTCAGATGTGGGCATCAGTAGTACATGTCGAACAGAGTCAAACGCAAGGACGTGATCTCCGTCCCACCACATCCCTAGCTGGGGTACCTGTCCGACCGGTTGAAGTACTGGCAGTCAGCAGTGGATTTCACTAAAAAAAATGTCGCTCTCTAAGGAAGCTCCTGAAGTAAAAAATTCCAAAAATATTATTTCCACAAAGAATGGGAAAATGAATTCTTTTGTTGCGAAGAAGGGGAAAGCGTTAGGTGCTTATTATGCTACAAAATTTTACTAGCATGTTGAGTGGCATTATGAAAATACTCGTTTTAATGGAAAAAATATTTTTTATTTATTTTTTATAATAATAGTAGTCCACACCGGTGGAGTAACGGTTAGCGCGTCTGGCCGCGAAACCCCAAGTGCAAGTGCACAAATATGGCTGGTTTAGATGTATATAAGCTTAAACAACTTTGCAAAGTAAAATATTCACATCTTCGGAGTTTTTGTTATGAAAATTGCTTCTATGTTTGGCTCAACCTTTATTTGTGAACAATTTTTTTCTCAGTTGGCCATTGTAAAGTCCAAATCAAGATCACGCATTTCAGGCGAAAATTTATTCTATCAGCTCACAATTGCAATGTCTGACATAACTCCAAATTTTGAAACACTTGCTGATTTACGTGACGAAGAAGAATAAACAACAAAGAACTACAGTAAGAAGTTTAAAAAATAGCCTAATTGTTGTTTTTCTGTTTCTTAGTAATGTGCTTGATAATTTGTTAAGAATCTATTTTTCCTTAGTTTCTTAATTTCATTTTGAAAGGATGCAAATTAGTGACTGATGCCCTTTCAAAACAAATAGGTTCAGATTATTGCATTACTTTTTAACTGTTGTGGAATTGTACGTTTTATATCATTTTATAATGTCTTAACAGTAATTGTTTAAATTAGAAATACAGTTATGTTTCAGCTTTTTGTAAAATAGTTTGTATTTGTTTTGGAAAATTTGTTTTCTTTCATTGTCATTATTCATAAATATAACATTTGTAGAAAACTGTGTATTATTTTGTCCTGTGTAATTAGTTAACGTTTCGTGTTTCAATACTTCACGCGATCCACCGCTGAGTATTACGTTAACAGGTGATGCGTGTTGCAGCAATCAGAGTAGTACGGCGCATCTCTTTAAATGCCCGCATCTGTATTAGGTAATATTACAAAATGTGGAATCTTGGATGTTACATACATTATAATTATTTGATACACAATTCCAAGGATAGCATGAAAGAATAATCCTTCTGCGTTTTTTAAAATGAAATGATATTTTTTAATCACACGGTATCATCACAATCACTTCCCTCTTTGTGGCTGCATTTCCTACAGGAATGAACGGTGTGCTTTGATTGACAAATAAATCCGTGGTACTTGTAACATCTTTCAGTGGTTTGACGGCTTTTTTCAAGTACTAACTTCTTGTAATCTTCTTCTGGGTGCTAGCTAGGTAAATAATATAACTATTTATGCCACCAATTTTATCAACGCAAAAAATAAAGCCAATGGTAAACGCCAAGTTTGACGTGATGAAGAGTATGTTGCTTTCATTCCATCTGATGTGTCATGTCCTCCCTTCGTAGTGTAGAATGTCAGGATTTCTGTCTTTTCAGATCCACCAGAATCTTCATATTATCAGAGTGATGCATAGTCGAAAGCAACAGAACTATTCGATCCTTCCTAAGGACGTAAGACAACACAATCATGTGACGATCCTCAAAGCCAAAAACGCTGCTGTGGACCTTCCCCTATTTTCAGAGCAATGAATAAACATTTTCTTCTTCACAATGGCAATGAAGATGTAAGACTTATATGAGTGTCAAGCGATTGTTTTTAAAAATAATACCTCGAAGGCTTGGCTTTTCCGGCTGTAGAAATTTATATGAAGGTTCCGGGTCTTATTTCAAATGGAATATACGGGGGAAAAATCGTTGTGAAAATCCATTATCACTTGTTGAACCTTCCTGGTCAGAATCAATGAGCCGATTATATCTTCTAAACTATGGAAGTCTAAATTACTAAACTCTTGTGCCAATTACGATTGAAAGCCACCTATATACCATTACAATACTGTATTAGATTTTTGTGTTTAAATGTATAATCCCCATAAGCTCTTGAATATTGGCAGTTTACAGCTAAATGAGAAAATTTATAAAGCCTCTACTCTAAGAGTCCACAACTGTGGAGTAACGGTCAGCGCGTCTGGCTGTGAAACCAGGTGGCCCGGGTCCGAATCCCTCTCGGGGCAAAGTTACCTGGTTGAGGTTTTTTCCGGGGTTTTCTCTCAACCCAATACGAACAAATGTTGGGTAACTTTCGGTGCTGGACCCCGGACTCATTTCACCGGCATTTTCACCTTCATTTCATTCAGACGCTAAATAACCTAGATGTTGATACAGCGTCGTAAAATAACCCAATGAAATAAAAAATCTACACTAAGATCTATAAGACTTTGAGATCCACACATGTGGATAAATTCTTCCGAGGAAGGATTTATAGTGATGCAAAAATTCAGCAGTTACTGACAACATATTGATATATTATTTATAAGAATCACAGGTAAATACTGGTAATACAGTAATTAATTGGATCAGAACTAATTAAACCAATTTCCTCGATATTCATATGTACCCACTGTTATTTGTCACTAAAATCGCTAAATTTGCAACCATTCTGCAACATTACTTAAGGTGATAGCTTGCATTGCTGTTCATGACTCGACTGAAAGGATTGCACTATTGACCATTTAGGATCTAATCATAAGTTCTTCCAATGTAAATCGTAGTGTATATCTTCGACTTATGTATCAAGATTTATTGGTATTGTTACAATACGATTACTGTGATGCAGGGGCGAATTTAGGCCTAGGCAGCTGCCAAGCGCGGCAGATTTGAGGGGCCGATTTTTAAGCTATTACTACTGTTAATTTTTTTATATTTTTTAAATGTTATTCATACTCTTCATACTTTTATTTATACTCTTTTAGATCGAAAAAAGGAGTGAAAAAATATTGGAACAATTAGAAGTAGAGTCAATAGAAGAAAAAATAAATAGATACAAATTAAATTGGCTACACCATGTAAAACGAATGGACAATTCAAGAATCCCCAAAATGATGATGTAATATCAACCCACAGGACATCGACGGTTAGGACGACTCTTTAGAAGACTGCTAGATGGGGCCGAAACAGGTCTATACGGGCCTAATTCGTGACGGATGATGATGATGATGAAATTTTATTCACGACTCTTTAAAAGATTGCATGAATCTAAACGGACAAGATGTAGGCCTACATCTCACTTGATGATATGTGTCAAAGGAAGAAATGCATCTGAAATCTGTTTAGTGTAATACCAGTATCTATGCAATGGAGGAGGAAACTGGTCACCCTGTCCCAATATCTCCTGGCCTAGTTGCCTTATAAATGATGCCTTGATGGTGTCACCTGTTTGGTCCAGACATATCTTCGGACAGTTGACTAAACAACAATACCAGAAACTGGCGAAAGACAACACAGTAAAAAAAAAAAAGAGGAAATTGTGCAAAAATAGATGCGTTATTTAAAAAACAAAAGCAGCCAGTTTATTCCAGATACATCAGAGTGTAATCATGTGGCGAACAGTACCGAAAATAGTGGAGCATATTGTTGATTTATTTTATTTTATTGGGTTATTTTACGACGCTGTATCAACATCTCAGGTTATTTAGCATCTGAATGAAATGAAGGTGATAATGTTGGTGAAATGAGTCCAGGGTCCAGCACCGAAAGATACCCAGCATTAGCTCGTATTGGGTTGAGGGAAAACCTGGGAAAAAACCTCAACCATGTAACTTGCCCCAACCGGTATTCGAACCCGGGCCACCTGGTTTCACGTCCAGACGAGCTGACCGTTACTCCACAGGTGTGGACGCATGTTGTTGATCTGATCAGGCGTTTCCGATATTAGAAACAGTAATAATGATGCGGAATAAATTTTTTCAGTTGATCCAAATTACGCATATGGGCGAAATAATAATAATAATAATAATAATAATAATAATAATAATAATAAAAATAATAATGGTTGTGAACCTTGGACTCTCACTTTGAGAGAGGAACAGAGATTAAGGGTGTTTGAGAATAAGGTGCTTAGGAAAATATTTGGGGCTAAGAGGGATGAAGTTACAGGAGAATGGAGAAAGTTACACAACACAGAACTGCACGCATTGTATTCTTCACCTGACATAATTAGGAACATTAAATCCAGACGTTTGAGATAGGCAGGGCATATAGCACGTATGGGCGAATCCAGAAATGCATATAGAGTGTTAGTTGGGAGGCCGGAGGGAAAAAGACCTTTAGGGAGGCCGAGACGTAGATGGGAAGATAATATTAAAATGGATTTGAGGGAGGTGGGATATGATGATAAAGAATGGATTCATTTTGCTCAGGATAGGGACCATTGGCGGGCTTATGTGAGGGCGGCAACGAACCTCCGGGTTCCTTAAAAGCCAGTAAGTAAATAATAATAACATACATCTTGATTACACAACTTTTAACACTGTATCACTTCGGAATATGTTGATACAGCGTCGTAAAATAACCCAATAAAATAAAAAATAAAACTTCGGAATATGAATGATAGGAACTTTCTTGTGTTAAATATTATTAACGTACCTTGTTATGTTATGTTTCGACCTATTTTCGGTCATCTTCGGAACTGGTCGTTGTTGGTTTTGGCGCCTTATGAAATATACAGACACACGAAAACATCCCCCAACGATATTCCCAACACATAACTCAATTTCAAAACACACACACTCTTTGACTCTACACTACGAACGCACCCACATAGGAAACAAGAGGCGCCAAGACCAACAACGACCAGTTCCGAAGATGACCGAAAATAGGTCGAACATGTTAAGGTACGTTAATAATATTTAACACAAGAAAGTTCTTATCATACATATTCCGAAGTAATAATAATAATAATAGTAATAGTCGTACCTAAATATAATTAATCAAACTTGATCGTGGTTATAATTATAACTTCATTTGATTGCGTCCGTAAGAAATCGTTCAGCCGTTTCTTGAAAGTAGTTATTGTCTGGCAGCCCCTAATCTTCTGAGGAAGAGAATTTCATTCCGGGGGACTGAGACAGTAAAAGAGAATGAATTGTGGGATGTTGTATGGGTAGGAATTGGCTCTCCTGTGACCTAGTGTTTTGATTGTGATTGGAGGATACGTAGTTAAACCGGGAACGCAGATAATTTGGAGTAGAGGTGTAAAGAATTCGAAACAAAAGAGACAGCAAATGAAGTGTTCTACAGTTATTGAGTCGCAGCCGGAATTTATATTTGAACGAGGGTGTAATGTGTTCAAGTTTGCGAGCATTGTTGATGACTCTGACACACATATTGTGCAATACTGGGCGGAAATATTTTTCTCTGCAAGTAGCCTAACCAGATTCGCCCCTGGTGTGATGGCTGATTTGTTGGAGTCAACCCCAGGCTATAAGCTTCAAACGGTGGAACCAAAAAGGTGTACTAGTATGGCCGCCAAATTACCCATAGTTCACATCTTTTTCCGTTGTGTTAAACAGCTGTTATGTTCGTAGCATTACTAGCATTACGATTACGAATTCTGTTTTGTGTTGTGAATATTTTGAAAGTCTAGTAAAATTAAGCGGGTGTTATTTTTATAAAAGCTAATATCCTTTTCTGTTGGTGAATATAGTGAACAGCAATAAAAGAAAGTAGAAATGAAGTATTAGTCCATGTAACAACCATAATACGTTTAATAAAGCTACAGTGAAATGTACATTGATATAATAATCTACTAATTTACTCCTGTTCTCTCCACATCCATTCTAAGTCATTTACGTAAGACAAAATATAATTTTTGAAGTTTCATATGTTAGATAGAGCATAGGTGGACATATTGTGCTGTTGAGTCTAATTTTTTAAATACCTCGCTTTATAAAATACCGTAAGTTACTATACAGAAAAGTACATTTTTTATAGTACTAGGTGAAGGTCAACCATGTCAAATATAATAACGTAAGGCTGTTCGACAATAAAATATCATTATAGACTGCAGTATTTTCAAAGAGTGTAGGCTATTATATTTATCGTGTAGTTGCCACACGGCCTAATACTGGTAAATTACATTATTTTTTTAAATATAGGCTATAAAATATTTTACATTTTTATATACAGTACAAAGAATATATACAGTCCAATTATAATGCTAAATTACATCTATAATGATCAATTATTTTATTAATAAATGTTCAGAAAAGTGTAGGCCACATTTTTATATAGGTTATGTAGTAGGCCTATCTTGTATATATATGGACCATTATACGGCCTAACACAATACTAAGTTATATAGCTATAATTTATCATGTCTAAATTTACAGAAAAATTAGAAAAGTGTGTATTTGTTCCATAGGCTATAGCCAGTGCTTTTCTTCTGCAGAAAAAAGTGCTGGAATTCTGTGTAGAATCATAACAGACTGGGAGGTGATTACTATCCAGTGTCGTTTTTAACATCCTTTCCGCCCAACTTTCTTGGTGTGTCAGAGTTTGATGGCAGTTCTGATGTTGAAATTATATAAGGAACTTCTTTTAGAGTCTCTGGATTATTATGCCGAACCTCAAAGGGAAGAGAAAAAAACTAGGCTAATTTGTATATGAAATCTTATAGACTATAATTAAATGCACTGTACTTCATCATTGTTAAATTATATATATATATAGGTGGATGATATGCTTACAAATTTAAGTCTTTCACATGCAAAGTTGGAACTGCATTTGATTTCAGTCTAACACTAGAGCAGGAGGAGGACCTGTCAAAACATTCTTCCAGGAAATGTTGCGAACAAATAACGCTTCTTGCCGTTGGCTGCCAATTTGGCTTATTTATAAATTTTAGCCATTCATTTTTACGACTTAAATCTTTCGGAAATCTGTAATGAACGTAAGCCATAATGGTTAGGCCTACATACTATTATATCAATTCCATTCATTATACATAAATATAACAATATAATGCTTAGATATGAAAGGTCACGGATTTCCTGAAGATTTTGGTTTAGCTGTTACACCACAAACGCAACAACTAACCATTATTAAAATGTGAGTTAGACATTTAAATTTCATAATGTGACATAACAGCCTGTAGCAAAATTAAATACTTGGCGGTATTTCGCGGAGAATTATGGGACAAAAGGTGTAGTTAGACGTCACATCCGTCCCATCGCTTGCAAGCATTTCCCCTTGGATTGCTCTCTCCTTTCTTTTTTTATTTTTATCCTCTCAGGTTGGAGTAAAAAATTAAAGCACTATGGAAAGCCAGTCTGTGGCCAACAGAAATGTGACAAAAGTTCTCCATCCGTTAATGCTGCAAGTAGAAACGTATCGTTTTTTCCAGTTGTGTGTCATAATATTTTGCATCGATCTTCAATGTTAACTTAAAATTTTTATTTATTTTGTCACTTACTGTCGTGTCATAAAAAAAAAAAAAAAAAAGGAACAATGTGAAACAATGAAACGATTTCGTCGCAGACTTATTGATCCTGCCATCTGGATTTAGTAAATCCTCTGCAATTTATATTTCAATAAAATTAACTTCATTTTTTTAGTCGATCTGGGTTTCGTAGTATATTTTAGATTATACTTGTTTTTTTGAAAGATGGGACATGACAGTTAAGCGGCCGAACTTGGAACTACAGTGCTATGTTGCCAATATGGACTACCACGCTGCCAGCTGTTGGAAAGTATCAATTGACGTTGTTAAAACATTTATTGACAATTGACGCAAAGGTAAGAAGACAATACAAAAATCGACAGAGAATCAAAGATGAAACGTACCAATGCTAATACTGTGTGCACAATAAATGTCGCCAACACAGCTATTAAGCGCTCGCCGTGTGGGTATGGTAAGTTTGGCAACTCAACCGTTGTTACCATAGCAACAGGCCTACCACGCTATGTGATATTCAGTTGTTTTTCCGATCGCAACGCTCCTTTCTTTTTATCCTCTCAGGCTCCTGTCATGTCCCATCTTTTAAAAAAACAATTGTCCGTCATCACGGCCCCCTTGATCGTAGAGCAAGCGTTCGACTGGAATCTTGTATTCTACTATACATTCACTGAATGTCATTCAGAACGGTTAGGTGTTGATATTCGTAATTTGGTCCGTTTTCATTTTAACACTTCATAGAGGTAAGTATGTTTTCGTGTATTGCGAGTTTTTCCTTCGCTGTAATTATCATTCGAGTCTTATTTGCTTACGCTGCAGAAATGACAATGAGAAAGCTTGTAAATTGGTAATAGGAATTAATTCTTCAAATGCAATGTGGTATTTCCCAGACGCCCAGACTCAAATATTACTCATTGGTGAACTGAATAGATAGATAGATTTTTTCGTTCCATAATATTCGTACATTTGCTTTATAGCATAGAATAAAGAACATGTCTAATTCTTAGTTTAACAATAAAATGCAGTACATATAAAATGCAAATATGAAATATGTACAGAATTAATACCTTAATAACAATAATAATTTATAAAATGTAATACGTTTACCATTTAATAGTACTATAATATTTACACAGTGCTGTGAAATGTCAAGAATTCATCTACAGAATAGAAAGTGTGAGATATTAAGTAATTTTTTAGTTTTACCTTAAATAATGCAGGGTTTTGGCTATGATTCTTAATGTCTTCAAGAAGACTATTGAATATTTTTATCGCCATGTAACGTACTCCCCTTTGAAAGCATGATAAATTTGATGGTGGCGTATGAAAATCATTCCTTCTGCGAGTATTTATACTATGTATGGCTGAGTTAGTTGGAAAATTTTCTTTATTACATAAGAGGAAATTTATTGGAGAGTATATGTATTGATTTGTTAAGGTCAGAATCTCTAATTTTTTAAAAAATAATCTACATGATTCTCTAGCCTTTGCTTCAACTATTATTCTAATGGCTCTTTTTCGTAATAAGAATATATTTAACTATCTGCAGAATTTCCCCAAAATATTATTCCGTAGGACATAATGGAATGAAAATAGGCAAAATATATTGGCTTTAAGATACTGCTACTAAGTGGCTTTAAATTGAATTATGTTAGTTTTATTAATGTTTAATGCTAGTTTATTGGTTGTAAACCAGTCATAAATTTTAAGGAGAATTGTTTCTGTTTTATATTTGAATGTGGCAAAGTTCTTGTCTGTAATTATGATACTTGTGTCATCTGCAAATAGTATAGGATAACCTATTCCTTTTATTATGGGGCCAAGGTCATTTATAAAAATTAGAAAAAGAAGAGGTCCTAATATAGATCCTATATATAGGGTAATTCCAAGCAAATGTACACCAAGAGCTAATTTTGAAAAAAAAATCTTTAAAATGTTTTCATTGAAAAAATATCCCACAAATTTGGAATTTTCAGAACATAACTACAGAATTGGGATAGACACATGTTACTTTGGCCAAACTGTGAAGACAATGGCTGCTCCGTAAGGAACACATTTGCGCATGTGAAGTATAACGTTCTCAACTTGATTTCCAGGTAACTGGATAAGATTTTGATCTTTCTAAAACAGTTTCAGTAATTGTTAACCTTGTAGTTTTGAAAGATATAATCAGTTACTTCATATCTGGACCTGTTTTAGCACATCTTAATATTAAAAGTAAGGTGTAACATGTAGTGTGAGTCACTCAAAGCCAACGGTTTTCTTAATTAACAAAGTTAAAATTAAAACTAAAATGATATATATATTTTTCCTCCTACTATGCATTGGGCACAATTGTTGAACATAGTCACTTTCATTTAATCATCATTGGGAACTGTTTTTTATTATTAACTATTTGTGTAGTGTGAGTCACACTGCTGTAGCAAGTCACAACCAAAAGTTTGAATAAATTAGATTTCATTTAAGAAAGAGATATTATGTGAAATAAATTGTTAGTTGGACATTACTTTCCGTTCCTAACCGACTTGTAATAAATGCACATAATATTTTACAAAATTGATCAATAGTTTTCTGTCAATGAAACATGAATTGAATAATTAAGTTTAACTTTCTAAACAGGATTATACCTACCATTGATTTCTTTCAGTAACGGCAAAAACACCTGCTCAGCGTAAAGCAGAACAAAGAGCAAGAATGAGGACATAGGGACGTAGCGTATGAAGAATTTCGAAAGAAAGAAATAGAAAAACAGAACTTAGCACGAAAAAGAAAGAAGGAAACGATGACAATAGAGTGAAAAGAACATGTACGAAGAAAGAAAAGAGATGAAATGAGAAGATACCGAGAAAAAAAAAGAATCAAGTGCAAGTAAATACCAGTCCAAATCAATCAACTATTAAAGTTTTCAAGTCAGTAGTTCATATTATGGCAAAGCAATGGCCAAAGTCAAGAAAAATCTCCCTAATTGTCCCAAGAAACGTAGAGCAGTTTCTGCAAACCTTTTCATGAGTGTGCATCATGTACAGAACTCAGTCCTCAGAAACGTGCTTCAAACACCGTGTTAGCAAAAGCACGAGAGAGAGTTTTACAATTTCATAATTGTGACACAACATCTTACCAAGCCCAGGTTTGAAAGACTTTGCTGTTATTCGCAATGTGGATGGCAAACAAAAAGCGCAAAAGCAATACCTATTTCTTACATTAGGTGAAACTTACGAAGAATTTAAAAATCTACATACAGAAATTATTATTGGATGTAGGAAATTTTGTGAGCTTAGGCCAAAACATGTATGTTTAAGATCTGAAACCCCTTCGAACCTGTGTTTGTGTGTTCATCGTGAAAACATTAACATGCTTCTGATGATGTGCTCATTTTTGCCCAATTCAACATCTGATTTTGTACTCTCTAGGGAATGCATGTTACAGACCTGTAATAAATGTGGAAAAACTGGCGGACTTCCATAGCTTGATACAATCTGCCTGTAGTTCAGTATCAGATGACGACTGGAACACAGACATATCTTACCAACAGTGGATTTCTGATGAAACAAACAAAGCAGGCAGAGAAAAAATATGTTGTACTCTAAGATGATATCATTCACAAACTAGAAACTAAACTCCCAAACTTTCTCCAGTATGTATTTGTACAACAGCAGCAAGCACAAAATTTTAAAATGCTGAAGGATAATATTCAAGACAATGTAGATTTAATGCACATTGACTTCAGTGAGAACTATGCTTTTGTGTACTAGGATGAAATACAGTCAGCGCATTGGTCATCTAATTCCTGCAGACACTACACTTGCATGGCCTATCTAAAATATCAAGGCTCCTCTGCATCATTACCCATAGCTGTTGCATCCGATTACTTGCAAGACAATAAGTATGCAGTAGCAATGTTCAATGATACAATTATTGATACAATAAATAAGATGTTTCCAAAGTTACATATCAAGCAAATCATATATCAGTCAGATGGAAATACACATGATATTAAACACAAATACTCCTTGTGTCTTGGAACTGTGTGTTTTGATCAATTTCAATGACACTTCTCGGCTACTAGCCATGGTAAAGATGGTCTTGGTGGATCCATCAAACGGAGAGTCAGAGAGACCACTATGTCAAGAACAATAGGTCTCAGAACAGCAAAAGAGTTTGCAGAATGTGCTAAGAACATTTGTTCTAATGTTACCATTCTCTTTGTATTACAAGAAGAAGTCAATGCTGAAGTCACCGAGTTGGACAAGGTTTGGGGTTTGGGCTCCAAATGAGACTGAAATTGTGAATAGCCCTGAAACACGGAAAATGCACTTGTACGAGAAAATTTCGCCCTACAGAATTAAAGGTGCCATTGTTTCAGGAAACGCTAAACAGGATAAAATTGTTGATTTGAGATCCCGTAGAATCGAAGTTGTGAATCACAGTGGTTTAGAAATGCAAAGTAACAACCCTTCTCTCATACCAGAGAGACAGAGAATAAAAACATTGGTGAATGGGTTTTAGTTCCATTTTATGGGAAGAAAACAATCAAACAAAATCGCACAAGTTGTTTTGTCATCTTGTTCTTTCATTACAGTAAAATTTTTGAGATTTGAAAAAGAGTTCAACAAATTTTCATGACCTCAAATGGATGATATAGCTGATATTGATATGAATAACATCACAGTCAAATTACCAGGGCCAGTGTTTGTTCAGCGCATGAGATATGTATTTTCTAATTATAGTTTCATAGATTATGTAATGGGTTAGGAAGACTGATTTAGATATTAAACTGCTTAGGCCTAATAATAAAATGTTCATTTTTACTTATAATTAATAACAGTCCTTGTACAGATTCATACTGGCCTATGTCAAATCAGTGATGTCCCAAACAGGGAAGTGTAGTGTGATTCACAAGGGAGCTGCAGTGAGAGTCTCACACTAAGATTGAGTTGTGTGTAGTAATCAATTTCATTTTTCGTGTTCTTGTTTATTATTTGTAAATTACATTTCTTTCTGAATGTCCTACTCATATCAGAATATTTTTTTGAATATCTTTGATGAAGAAATACAAAGTTTTAAACACCTCTTAAAATTCACTTCCTTTTGTGTAGAGTGAGTCACATTTAAGTTTTAGGATGCATACTGCTGACATTGTGAAAATAAACAATTGCACAAAAATACAAAAAAATAAAACATTTATCATATAATCATATGCTATTGTCATATTGATGTTAGCTTGTTCGTACACTATTAAAATTACCTATACAAATGAATGTCTTGTCTCAAAAGTAGTGTGAGTCACACATGGAATTAACTTATAGACGTACAAACTAGGAGCTAATGTACTATTGCTAATTATAGCCCCATATCTTTATTCATAATAATGAGTAACTTATGCATAATAGATCATATCCTTATTTGGGCTAAACTAGCTCTACTTCCTTTCGTAGTCCTCTTATACCCGTTCGGTATATACAAATCTGTGACAGGTTAGGTTTGATTATATTTTATATATTATATATTATTATAATGTACCGAAGTACATATGATATTTCCATGCAGATATTCTGCGTCATCATACGATGAAAGAGTAATGGAACGGAGAAAAAGGGGGGCAATCATGCCGATTGTTAGTCACTGGGAAGATACCTTACATTTGGTTCATGTTCCCTGCGGTAATAATGGTTTAAGGGACTCAATGTGCTCTTTCATTTCAAAGTGTGGATCTTTATTTACAGCAGAGGATTTACCACGTTTATCTTCGAGTGGCTCAGTATTTCCCTTTGGAGTTTTACTGAGAAAATCATGTAGAACCCTATCATTGGTTTTTTTGCAGCCTGAAGTTATTAAGAAAAACACCTTACAGACTTCGTGACGTACCTCACCATCATTCAAGAAATATTATAGGTATTTTGGTTCCGTTCACTCCCTGTAGTTCGCCTTTTAACGTTCATGCGTTCACAAGAGTTTAATATAAAACTGCGTCTTGCAAACCAGAAATAACCCCAAAATTGTTTATTAATGTGTAGCTTATGAACTTCACTAACCTTTGTCACGCATGCTTTCTTACACTGCACACATGGGACCAGAACTTGTTGGTCTGCTTTAAGCCTTTTTTAGCTTTTGAGCTTCTTTTTCTGTCATATATACAGGTTGCTTTCTGCGTTTAACTGAATTACAGTTTTGAACATTTATTTCGCATTCAACATTATTGTGAATAATAGTATTGTTTTCAGTTACTTCAGCATTAACTATTTCAACATTTCGAGAGATACTGGGAGGTGCAGATATATTAAATACTTCCCTATTATCAAATTCAGTGTCTGCATTTTCAAAATTAGAAATTATCATATTATAATTGTCAGATGTGTGGAATGATTCCTCTGTGTTAATATCATCTTTCTTATCTTTCGATAATAAGAATAAGTTCCCATCAGTTGTGAGTTACACTACTTGCATGTTTTCTATGCATCATCATTACTTAATTCAATATGATCAATGTTAACGTACATAATGTCCTGCTGCAACGGTTGGAAGGAAAATTAAGATAAATGTACTAATTGTAATTCTTCAGTGCGTACCTCATTGTTAACTGCAGCTGTTACAAGCAGATCACCTCCAGTCTGGAATTCGTAAGTTGATTTGGAACACTTAAATTAACATTTTCCTTTTCTGTCATGTTGGATGATCATTTTTCCAAAGGTAATTTGAGTAATTGTTTGGATATAGAAGGAGTAGATATAATTCTAATTGTGTTTAATATAACACTGTCAGGTGCAGACTGAACCAGAAAGCGGCATATGGATAAAAAGGGTGTGACAATGCTAAGAAAGACCGCGCGCGGTATATGCTTGGTACTGAGCAACAATGCAGTATCTGCAACTCACATACCGCACTTCTGCGTAGCATGAAAGGCATACTGCACCCTTGCTAAATTTATATAGCGATTTTGTGCAGATACGAGCAAATAAAAAGCTTATATTTCATTTGTCATTGCAGATACAACATCGTTAATTACTCCAATGATTTCCTGACAGTACAAAAACCTGTAAAGTTCGAAAACCCCATTTTTCAATTTTCCTGCAGATTCGGCACTTTTGCTTAGCTTCATCGTACTCGTATGCTTTCTTGTTTTGCATTGTGTTATTGTCTTTATGACTTCCTCCCTAATTAGTGTCGTGTATGATTCTGCAGGCTCGCTTCTTGCTCCTTCTTGTGCTCTTCTTGCTTGCTTTCGGTTGAGGGTAATGCTGATGTGTTCTTTCCATCTCTCCATTGGTACTGCCCGTTACTCAGGAGAAGACAAGCGGAAAGAATGTGACCTTCTTGACTATCGCTGTTGATTATTATAAACATCGCTCAGATAAGCATCCCAGTAGCCAGGTTATTACTCGTACAGGAAACATGAGTAACAATGCGTATGGAAATTAAAGCTAAGTTGAACAGAAGGAGACCTATTGTTTCCGCTTACTGCAGTATAAATATTGCACATCCCTTCCTCCTCAGTCCGCTCTCGTCTTCTCCTGAGTCACCGACAGTATCTCGTTCGTTCTGAGGCGTGTTTCTTCTTATTGGATGTTGGGGTTCTTCTTTGCTTCCTTGGCCATTCTGTTTGCCTCTTTTTCCAGAAATTCAGTACTCTTTGTGTAGCAGTTCTCTGTATGTTCTTCTCTTTTGTGCATAGTGTTGTAGTGCACATTTTGTCTCCGAGTTTTTGATGCATGCAGAGTCTTGAATATTCTCCATGCCTTGTAGCACTCCTTGTCAAACCATGGTTGGCCTTGTCTCTTTCTATTTTTTAGTGGTTACTGCTAGTTATAGCTTTCTGGTGCTTTCTTCCGCGTCTTCGACTTTTCCTTTCCTTATGCGGTCTTGTGCCTTTTGGACATCTGATACGTTCCGTTTTAGGTATTCCAGGCCTTACTTGACTTCCGCCCTGTTGCTTTTCCTTGTTGCTTTTCATTCTGATTTTTGTTTCTATCTGAATGTGCTTACGTATGGGCGCTATCGTTGAAGTCCACAGTCCTTCTTGCTTGATAGGGATATGATCCCATCCGATGAGCATCAGGTCTATCAGCTATATGTTGGTGTATGTCTGCCTTGTTGACGAAGTAACATCCTTCCCTTGTAGTGTTTCCATTACGATTTCCGGTTTTGTGTTCTGCTTGGCGGTTCTACAGATCCCCAGCCATGATGACGTTTACATAGTCCTTTATATGTACTGTGACTCTTGTGGTCTTCTGTATGTCGCTAGCATTGATAGTGTGTTTGTCTTCAATACCAGCAGGTTTTCCTTTTTTAAGTTATAGTATTTGTTTCTAGAGTAGGCTTGTAGCAGCATACTCCTCCAGACGGTCTTCCTTTTGTTTGTACTGCCAGTATGTGACATCCGTAGAATCTCGTGATGTGGATGTTTCTGTGAAAACCATTAGATCATATTTCTGCTGGTAAATAAGCGATGGCGTTTGTAAGTTCTCCACATTCCAGTTCAGCATGTTGACGTTCGAGAGAGGCTCCCTCATGTTAATAGTTTCTCCGAAATCGAATCGTGGGTAATCAGACAGAGAATGAAAACATTGGCTCAAGTTCCTATATATCAAGTCAGTGTATTCGAGAAGCTGGATTTATGCTGCTGAATTTTCCTCAACGGCAACTGTTAATAGATTGTAGGCAGAGTAATATTTATTTATTTTTCAGTGACTGGTATTGAGACTTACATCTTTGCTCTAAATACAAGTTCAATATAAAATAAAATTTAAAAAAAAGGAGTGCAAAAGGAGAAGAAAATGCCCTTTATTGTCTCATTAAATTCCTCGCCTCCCAGTATCGGTCACACTCTTTCACTTTGGTTAAGGTTGGACAGCGAAGTAGGAGGTCAGTGTTCACGTGTTCTTGTAGAGGACACAAGGTACATATTGGGTCTGGTAGTAAGCCAAAACGATGGAGGTGTTGAGCTAGGCAGTCATGCCCAGTGCATAAGCGGAACTTTGTGACTGCTTCATTTCTTGGGCTATTTGGTATTTCTAAGATGTCCCTTTGCCAGTGCCTCTCTTGTATTCTGCTCTTAATATCTTCGGCGTAAGCTTCTTGCGTAACATTCTTGGTGTTTAATTTAGCTGTCAAATAAGATATTTGTTATTTTGTTCTTTGGGTTATCTGGGCAACATTTTCAGCGAATACGTCGGCCCAGTCATTTCCATATTTAAATATTGTATTGGCCAGGAATCCACTGTAGTGTTGCTTTTTTTCTGTAATATCTCCTTTATCTACTCGCACATATACGAGGGTAATTCGGAAAGTCTGTCGCTTGCAGGAGTCATCTTTGTTCCACTATGTAGCTTGGTTCAGTAGGCCTACGCTTCTGGCAGTGTCATTGTGAGATATTCGACGGTTTCTCTCACCAAGACAGCGTTAAAAATGTGTGCAGTAATTGAAGCTTTTGCCAAGTGTGAGGTACGTGCAGCAATACGGGTTCTGTGAGCAAAACAATGGCAGCTGCAATTCATCGTGAGATTACTGCAATGTACGAGAACATTATGAGTGACAGTACTGTTCCACATTGGTGTCGTGAATTCCGAGATGGACGCGCTAACATCCGTGACGAACAAAGTGGCCGACCATCTGTTCTGAACGATGAACTTGATGTGGTCAGACTCGCCATTTCTTAAGTTCGAAGTCTCTGAACATTTTCCGCACACCAGTTGGACCGTTCTGTGAGAAGTTTACGCTATCGCAAGTTTTGTGCTCGACGGGTACCACAAGTAAAAAATTGTCGAAACATTTTCAACCAAGAATCGCATGGCATCTGTCTTTTGGAGCAAGAAAGTTGTCTTGTAGGTGGATATCCTGGAATGTAGCACAACAATAAACTATGGCGTGTATTGTCAGACACTAACCAAATTGAGGAACAAACGTGACATATTGAGTTCTGGAGTTGTTTTGTTCCACGACAATGCTCGCACTAAACCCTCCTGCGACAGATCCAGTGGGAGGTGTTTTATCATCCACCCTGTAGTCC
The DNA here is from genome assembly GCF_040183065.1 of Periplaneta americana. Taxonomy (NCBI): domain Eukaryota; kingdom Metazoa; phylum Arthropoda; class Insecta; order Blattodea; family Blattidae; genus Periplaneta; species Periplaneta americana. The sequence continues at coordinate 4,083,519 of NC_091133.1, read as the reverse complement.
TGATTTGGCTCCGAGTGACTACCAGCTGTTCCCAAACATGAAGAAATGGCTTGGATCTCAGCAGTTTCAAACGGATGAGGTGCTCAAGGAGAGCGTCAATGGGTGACTACAATTACAATTAGGTAGCTAGTTTTTACGCAGAGGGAATTTCGAAGTTTGTAAAGTGGTACAGCAAATATTGAGAAGTAATTGAAAGCTGTGCTTTCACTTGCACGTAATATTACTTTCCTCTAAATTGCTTTCTGAAAAAAATTCCGCACCTAACTTTCTGAATCACTCCCGTATAGTACACATATCAAAATAATTGAAGAGCTGGATTCCAAACTGGCCTAAGTCCAAACGACAAGTTATGAGAAAAATGACAAAAATTAATGAAATAAATTTGACGCCCCTAGTATCTGCATATGCCTTCTTGAAACAGAACCAAATCAAGACCTAGGAAAGTCTGTCAAATAAACTTACAAAAATCTTTAATACAGGATTTAGGACACTTTGGAATCCACCTCTTCAATTATTGTCTGTCACCTTAATTTTTATATAGTCCCCAAATTTGCAGCATAGCTTGTTGTCTATTCTTATGCATAAGTAGTGGATTTCAACACTCAATTAAAACAGTAGCAATAAATCATAAAGATTCATAACAATATTTAACGGGTTAATATCTTTATATTTGTTTCTTTTAAACATGAGGACTTACAATATCGTAACGAATCAAGTGATGATTTAGAACCACTTTGATATCACTAATACAGTACTTATGTGGTGTTCCCACCTTTTTTATTTTGCACTTGATTGTCATTGAGGAAGTGAGATGTAATATTTGATCTTGATCGACATTTTGGAGACGTGCGAACACCTGCGCCATTTCTCATTGTTATCCATTTTCCCTCAAACTGTACAATGCTATGTATCCTGCAGGTTTTTAATCACACATTTATGATGTAGACTATTTTTATTCCACAGGAAGAGATATCAGTGGAGTCTAACGTTTCCAGCTGCTCTGTCAACTGGGCAGTGAAAATGGAGGAATTCCCAGAGCCAATTACGTTTCCTTCCATGAAGTCTGAGCCTGAGGTGGGTGATGTTATTGGTTGTTCCCCCTTCAACCCTCTTAATGTTAGTCTTTTGTTCTGTTCTGCTACTAAACTACAGCCCATGAAACTTCACTGGCATTGCTTTATAGTGCTTCATTATGCCTTGAATATTAATTAAATCTTATATGGATGAAATATGATTTGATTTTTAATTTCGGTAGCATAAGAACTTTACAACTTTGTAAGCAATGTGTATTGATGCTCAGTTATTTGCCCTGTTATTTATCATGTAGTAAATTTCTTTCGAAGAAATATAATACAATTGGAAAATCTCTATTTTTATAATGCGTGTAGCTTGTTGAGCAACTGTTTCCATAATATGGGATCTTCTTCTAACAATTATACTTGTAGTAAAAATGAATTACTTGGTGTCATAGCAACGTGTTTGTTTGTTGTAGTAACCTGTGTTGGTTTTCTGTTTATTAAAGCCTTAAATTCTAAAAGGTCTTTTCTTTACAAGAGATGACAACTTGAACTGTCGTGTTATAAATACGATATAGTTTACCGGCATGGACGAGAAAATGCAGTTGCTGATGCATTCTCCCGTATATGTTCTGCTACAGAAATGCCTGGAGAAAAACTAAGAACATTACATCAAGCACTCTGCCATCCTGGAATAACTCGTCTTTATCACTGGATAAGAAGTAAAAACTTACCATACTCGCTAGATGATATTAAGAAAGTAACTGCATCATGCAGTGTATGTGCAGAACTTAAACCTAGATTTTTCAGACACAATGGAAAATTAATAAAGGCAACCTCACCCTTTGAACGATTAAATATAGACTTCAAGGGACCAATCTCTTCAACTACTAGAAATCGGTACATTCTGACAGTTGTGGACGAATATTCTAGATATCCCTTCGCATTTCCTTGCTCAGATATGAAGTCTTCGACAGTAATTAAATGTTTACGACAACTTTTCTCCATATTTGGTATGCCCTCTTACATCCATTCAGACAGAGGTACATCCCTTATATCGTATGAATTGAAAGCTTTCTTAGCAAGTTATGGTATAGCATCTAGTCGCACTACTCCGTATAATCCTCAAGGCAATGGGCAAGCTGAAAGGTACAATGGGATACTATGGAAAACTATTTTATTAGCTCTGAGAGGCAGAAAGTTAGAAGTATCACAGTGGGAGACAGTTCTCCTGGATGCCCTTCATTCCATAAGATCGTTGCTGTGCACTGCAACTAACCAGACTCCCCACGAACGTATGTTTGTTCATCCCAGGAGATCATCTTACGGTTTTTCTCCACCAACATGGCTAACAACACCTGGACCAGTGTTGCTAAAACGTAATGAGCGTCCTACAAAATATTACCCTTTGGTTGATGGGGTTGAACTTCTAGAAGCGAACCCTGAATATGCTCATGTCCGCTACTCGGATGGTAGAGAAGATACTGTATCTACAAAGCAGTTAGCTCCATGTGCCCAGGAATCGCTATCTATGTTACCACATGAGAATGACAACACAGAGCGGGATCTCATAGAAAAACACACAGAGTATGTCAATGATGAACAGAACAGCATCCCTGTAAGACAGGACTCTACAGTTAATGGTGGGAATGAAAACAACAGTGATAATGGTCTACAAGAACAGCGGCTTCGTCGTTCTAATCGGACAAGAGTATCACCTAAGTACCTAGATGACTATGTTAGCAAGTAACATCAAAGAGGGGAAGAATGTAGTGAAAATGAATTACTTGGTGTCATAGCAACGTGTTTGTTTGTTGTAGTAACCTGTATTGGTTTTCTGTTTATTAAAGCCTTAAATTCTAAAAGGTGTTTTCTTTACAATACTGATGTAGAAAATGAACGTTTTATTTCCATTCATGTGATCGAGAATTTAATGTATTTATTATTAAACCTTCTATTCATTCTTATTAATTACAAAAGTATGATGTGTTCGTATTCTGCAGGAAGTGACATCATTGCAATGTAATGCCCCCAACTCTGAGGTCAAATGGGAAGTGAAGGTAGAGAAATCCCCGGAGCCAATTGCGCTTCCTTCCATGAAATGTGAACCTGAGGTAAGTGACAGTTATGGATTGTTGCCACTTCATGTTAATCTTCTGCCATTAAACTCGATCTTCATGAAATTCACTGTCAATCCTGTGTTCATTATTGTTATCATTATATTAACCATTTCTCAGCTTGATGGACTGTGATTGGCATTGGCCATTGCCTCAGAATTATTAGAACTGTTATGTCTCGCGTATACGAGATTCTTGACAGTCGAAATTCAGTTAATTCTTCTTTCTTGTCCTCTCCTTGTCTTCTGTCCCCCTTGCTACACTATAAGCTCTTTTTCGACCAGTTATTCTATCATAGAAAATGAACTGGATACTTCTTTCCATGTCATACATTTTTAAACTTGATTCTGTTCTGTCTCATTAATTACGAATTCGTGATTTATATTTCGCAGGAAGACATATTATTGAAGTGTAACGCCCACAACTGTGATGCCAAACAGGAATTGAAAATTGAGGAATCCCCACAGGCAATAACATTTTCTTCTATGGTGAAGTGTGAATCTGCGGTGAGTTATGTTAATTATTATTCCCGTCTGAACCCTCAAGATGTTTTGTACTGCCATTAAACTACATCGTCATAACATTTTTCCCTCACAAATTTTTAATGTGTGTCGTTAAGCCTTCAGTGTTGTCTTATTATTGGCACAGTATTATTGACCACCATGAATGGTGATATTCGATCCCAGGACTCTTTCATGAATTGTTTTGCCAACTGCAAACTTGTTTATGGTAAAAATACCTTTATGAGGAAAGAGATTGGCAAGCATTGTTTTGAATTTGATGCCATCTGAAGAATGAAGTGTTACTTAAATACTGTAAAGGCCCATTCACAATGAAAATTAAACATAACCGTAACATAAACACAGAATGCAAATCTAGCTTTCAGGTAGTAGCTCCCTGTAAAGCAGAAAAAATTGTGACGGTGTCGGGTATAGTTCCTGGGGTAGCTCAGGAACAATTTTTCCTTGAAATTATTCATAAACACAGAAGTTCGCGCCCAGGCTACCAAATTGGATGATTTACAATTATTCACATAAGCATTGACATAAACATTACCATAAGACGTTAACATGAAAGTTTGCAAACTCCAAACTTTCATGCTTATGCTTATGTGATTTGCAAACAGAACAAAATCGAGGAGCGCTGAAGTATACGACAGAATATGAGGAAATGGCGTCGTTATGTTTCCATGGTTACCCAGTATGTTTGCGGTTATGTTTATGTTCCCATCGTAAATGATGGTATGACTTCTTGATTTTACTGTAACGTTTACATTCTTAAGTTAACGCTTACGTTATGTTTAATTTTCATTGTGAATGAGCCTTAAAGGCTGGTTCAGAATAAACCGGGAACAGAAACGATAATGAGAACAGAAGTAATGTTAAAATAAATGTATTTAAATATGAGCATTCACAATAGTTAATTGTGAACCGTCCCGGTTTATTGTGAACCAGCCTTAAGAGTGGATAAATTGCTACCTATCACTATTCAATGTAATGTACCTACAATTTATTATCTTTTAATTCATTTATTTCCTTTTTAAAATTTCTTCTTGTCACAGAATCAAGAGGAATGATCTTCCTCACTTCTTACAAGTAACTTGCCTCAAGTGCACAGGACAATAAATTTTATTCTATAACTCGTGCAAATAAGTTATTAATCATCGGGAGCCCCACTTTTAACATGGTAACTAATACTTTTAAGATTTAAGAAAATTTTTCCTTTTCTTTGTACCTGTTGTAGTTTCTCACAATTTGGAGAATTTGTCTTTGATTTGTCAAATACGTTTCATTCCCGGCTCTTTAATTTGTGTATGCCTCACTCTTGTTTGCAATATTTGTGTCCAAATTCCATTTTCTTCGCGCTTTAGGCACTGTACAAATCGCCAAGTGGATGGATGTACAGCCATCACGCGTTGAAGAAGATTGTGCCAGTCTTCTACCGCGTTGTTTGTGTGCTGCATGCCTTCCAGGCTTGGGAGGTTCATGTTCCTGTATCGCCAATATATTTTTGTCCTATCTCTATTAAAGTCATGATGTTGGTACAGGTATCCATGAAAAGAAAGAAGCGGCTTACCCTTCTGTGATGGCACTAACCGAGGATTTTGTTCTGTCTTTAAGAAGCTTGGTTCTGATTACTTCTGCATTTTAAAATTTTTACATAGGTTACTATAATTACCATGAACAATGGATATAGTGTACATTATAGAGCTATGGACATTTTGACTCTGAACATCAGAGTGAAGTGGACATTATAGAACTGTGTACATTTTGACTCTGGACGATTTAACATTGACATTTTGAACGTGGACATTATTCCATGGACATTATAATCCTGGACTTTATGTCTGGTAACCAAACAAGCGCAGTGCAATACTGAAAAGTTGTATTAGTTTTCAAGGAGGTAATGTGGCGTCATTTAATATCACCACCACACATTCTATTTGAATGCGAGAGAACACTCAATAAATGCAAACTGCAGTGGCAATAAGGTCACTTCGGCAGCTAGTCTGTATTTGAGTCGCTTTTCAACACCCCTACGTGTGTCTTTATCTTCTCTGTTGTATTTAATATTTTCAGGAAGAGACAACAGGCATGGTCAATGGAAAAGAAGAGAAAGAGCTGGAATTAGTGTCAGGGGAATCTGAAGTCTTGACTGGGAGGTGAGTGTGGTTAATTTGTACTTCATTTATCAGGTGTAATTAAATAATAACACAGAACATTAATTCTTGTCATTATTACATAATTCTGGGTATGTGTCTGAATCCATAATTTAACCTTCACAACCTGTTTAATTTATTTTCCGTTACATTAGGTGTTTTAGATAGGTATTCGTAACATTAGACGCAAGTACAGTAAAATATATTTGCGCTTTTTCTCCTCCAATCTTCAGATTTTAATATAGTTTTTTCTACCTAGTTTTAAGATCACTAGTGCCTCTTTAAACCCCTGTGATATAAGTTGCTAGTGCTTAACATCCGTGTCTAGTGATCATTGTAATGGGACTTATTCGGATAAGAAGTATTTCTCGCAAATCCTTAACATGGTAACACAGTTTTGTTCACCACAAACACGAAATAAAGCTGCCATTATTCGAACTGGCCACCGTTACCGACATGGGAAGCCGATGTTGTAGCGTTTTGGCAAACCTTTCACAACACAACACAAAAGCACTATGAATGTGTTGTACCACATATCTTTAGCAAAGAAGGGCAGCACTGCTACTTACAGACCTGTTACTAAATCTACGTATTACTCTGTGAAGAGATTTATTAAATCTACATACTTAGACTTCAACAAACAAAATTTGATAACTCAATCCCAAGGGAAAAAATGGAACTCTCTGCATCAAAATCCACGATTCCCGATTTACCACGAAAATCGTCTGTGGCTGCATTTAGATTGGCAACAGGCCATGATTGTTTGGCCAAACACCTGCATAGAATTGGAATATATCAGTCCCCTAACTGCCCATTGTGCAATTCAAACCAAGAAATGGATTCGGAACACCTCAAAATCTGTGCTTCAGTGGCTAGTCATGATAATATCTTTGAAAAATATTGGAGTGCAAGAGGTCAAATGACTTTATTGTCAAACGCCTGGCATTAGAAAACAACAACAACATATCTGACACCAGTATTTATTATACCACATCTGACACCAAAATTTATTGTTCAGCCCTGTCATATCTGACACCAGTATTTATTATACCATATCTGACACCAAAATTTATTGTTCAGCCCTATCATATCTGACACCAGTATTTTGTCGTGCCACTTGCCATGACTTGCTTAAGGATAGGAGGGATTCCTACTTAGAAAGTGATCTCAGGCTTTCGAAATAATCACAAGTGTAGAAATTCACTATTACTAAGTTTATTAACAAGATATCAATATACTACAGATAGAATATTGAATATTGAGATTGAACGATTTAGAAAGTATGAAAATTTCTGTTAATTTTAAAGTACCAAAATGAACTAGTTAAATTTAAAGTACAAAATTGAACTGTTGACTTTACTTACAGTTGACTGTAGAGCGAACCCTGATGCTGTTCGCAAATGATGCCATTTTCTGAACTTCTTTCTGGACGTCGGGAAGTTACGACCGCTACTGCCTGACCGCTGTCTTGACCAATAACTAATGACCGCGATTTGGACGTTTCATGTCCATTTATAAGTTCTCGAACCGCGTCCTTTGTGACGTAACAGAGTGACGCCATTCTAACCGCGAATCTTCTAAAAGACGGTATTGCACTCACCAAACACCACGCTTCTGGTTCTTACCATTATTTCAGATCGGCATTTCCTGTTGTCACTTGGAACAATACAGATTTAAGGATCTCTGACGATCGAATCTCAGTTTTTGACTTGACCAATAGAAATTGAGACTTCGGAATGATTCGCCAATTAAATGTCTCGCGAGAGACGGTGTATAATCTATGTATTTGTCAGCTGTTGCTAAGAATGACTTTGTGCTAAAATGCAAGCGTACGCATTTCCTGTCTTGTTCAAGGACTGGACTCTGACTTTGATGAGTTAGCTAAACTGTAGTCTGTAATCTGTCGAAACAAGAAGCGATCTCTGTCATATGTCAAAGCATATCTGAATGCTTTAATAAGTACGATTTCATTACTTTCAAATAAAGTGAAAATATATTGCTTATGGTCATAACAATGTTATGATTGCTTATCATAATCCTTGGGCACAACAAAAGTAACACTTACTTCGTAGTAAACGCAAGCATCACTTTCAGGTCCGATTTAAATTTTGAGGTTCAGATGATTCGCGTGTTCATGTGGTTTCCCTATTTATCTCCAACTGTCTGTATTTTTCATTAATTCGCTGGTCTGGTTCTAGCATCATACCTGTCCAACATCCCTAAGAGTATGTTCTCTGCAAATCCTTACATGTTCTTAACAGTTTATTGTAGGGCTGCGTTTGTTTAGTGACAATGTTGATTCCCTTTATTGAAGTGATGGTGATAACTATCACTAAAGAGATGTTTTGATTACAGCTCTTTGAACATTGAGGGGAATGGAACGTCACAGGTGAAATGTAAACGACGTAAAAGTTCTCTTTCCTCAGAGAATCCAGTCAGAGGAAGTGGACCTAAGTACGAGAGTAACGAACAATGCTTCAGAAGAAAGAGTCACTTGAACACACAATCTGATGAAGGATCCTTTAAGTGTAATATTTGTGGCAAGGCATTACGGACTCTCCAAAGCCAGAGAATGCACTTGCGAACCCACACCGCCGAGAAGAAATTTGAGTGCGATACCTGTGGGAAATACTTTCTACGTAAAAAGTATCTCAGATCCCATGTAATCTCTCACGCACAAGAGAAGCCATTCACTTGTGAAGTTTGTGGGAAACGTTTTACAAGGAATCGTCAACTGAAAATGCATACACGCAGGCATTCTGGCGACAAGCCATATAGATGTGATGATTGTGGAAAATGGTTCTTTCAGATGCGTGATGTCACACTGCATGCACGTAAGCATTCTGGAGTGAAAGCATTCAAATGCAGCGTTTGTGCAAAATGTTTTGTACAATCTGGTGATCTAAATAAGCATGCACGTACGCACTCTGGGGAGAAGCCATTCAAATGCAATGTTTGTGGCAAATGTTTTGGGCAGTCGAGTCATTTCAGAAGACATGTTCGAATACATTCTGGGGAGAAAACATTCAAATGCGATATTTGTGGGAAATGTTTTGTTGAAATTGGTTATCTCAAAGGGCATATACGTACGCATTCTGGCCAGAGAACATTCAAATGCGTTGTTTGTGGTAAGTGCTTTGCACATTCGGGAGATCTGACAGTGCATGCACGTAAGCATTCTGGCGAGAAGCCATTTAAGTGCGGTTTTTGTGGGAAATGTTTTATAAAGTCGGGAATTCTCACAGAGCATGCACGTTCACATACCGGCGAGAAGCCGTTCAAATGCAATATTTGTGGGAAAAGTTTTGCTCGATCGAGTCATTTCAAAAGGCATGAACGAATACATTCTAGCGAGATTCAAACGCGATGATTGTGGGCTATGTTTTCCAGAGTGTTTTGTAGAGTCAGATTAACTCAATAGGTACCCATTCTACCGAGATGCAATTGAAGTCTCCTCATGTTTGAGGGAAATATTATGTAAAGTCCCTGATCTCACAATTCACGCTATTCTAATGAAATATTTTGGGGAAATCTTTTTTTCTCGGTAGTTGTGACATTGAATGCACGTGCACCTACTGTCTAGACAATGATTCTTATTCGATGTTTATAGAAAATGTTTTGTACAGTCAATAAGGTCCGCTCCACTTCGTGGAATCGAACATCTCCAACGATCGAACCAGATTAAAAAGGATCATATATTGGCTGTAGCACAGTTATGTGAAAAGACGTAAAGGGACGAAATAAATATTCATAACGAGAGAAGGAAATAATGGATGCATGGAGAATATTGATTTTGTTTGACTATATTCTCAGAGATAAGAAAAATTTCGTTCTTTAGTGCTGCTTTGGATTTTAGTCTTTACCTGGTGTTTCCGTTAATTTACATATTTCGCGTCAAGAATTATCACGGGGATAATTATTACATTAGTTCTTTTGTGTTTTGTCATACTGTAGTGGACATTTCTGAACAAAATTTATTAAATGTTCTTCGTTCATGTTATTGAATTTGTAATTTTCTGTACACATACTATTTCAGTTATAGCTTTCAATAAAAAATTGCTCTACCAAAAATGGATATGGCCCTTTTTTCACGAATGCTTCACGAGAACATACGGTCATACCCGAAACAAATTCTGTTCCAGCAGTGGAACAAATATTCATGAATTCAATTAGATTCGATTCGACGCGCTGCTTTCTGCTATCTTCCATTTACATATGTACATTGTGAAGAGAAATTCTGTTCATTTCGATTCTGCCAGAGTAGAATTTCTTGTTTCGGGTATGATCATATGTTCTCGTGATGCCTTCGTGAAAAAAAAGAGCCATGTCCATTTTTGGTAGCGTAATAAAATGTGTTTATTGGAATGTATAGTACGTAGGATATACAGAAAACTACTATCTAATAATATGAATGAAGGAATATTAATAAATTTTGTTCAGGATTATTCGCTGTTGTACAACAAAAAATTATTACTGCAATAATTATTCCCGTGATAATGCTTGACGCGAAATAAGTAATGGAAACATCAGGTAAAAAATAAAATCAAACTAAGTGCTATAGAACGGAATTTTGTTTCATCTCTCGGAATATAGTGAAATAAAGTAGATTATTCTCCATGTTGGTTATATCCCTAAACGAAAATATCATTACTCCAGTATCCCCTTTGATGTATTTTTTCTCTTTCCGTCTAATCACATAACTGTGCTAAAGCTTTATGCGATCCATTTTACACGACAATATCCTTCGATTCGGTTCGATTCTGGTAAGTGGGGGCAGCCGATCACAGTGCAATCGGAATATAAGACGAACGTAAAACATATTTTTTATGTTAAGGTAAGATGGACGTGACTCCAATAGAATGATAAGCAAAAGATCCTCGGATTTTCGATAATTATCAATTTATGTATCGATTAAACGCATCGATAAACAGTCGCATGATTTGGACAATAATTGTTTTAGTTAATAGCCGTTATGTGAAAGCGAATTGTGCCAGAATTGGTCTGAATTTTGTGGTGATCAACAAATGTACATTTAATTCAACTTGCGCTTAGGGACATAAAACCAGAATGTCGCACTAATGACAAATATACCAATAGTTGGACTGAGAAAGTTTTTACAAATAAAATAGCAAGGATATTAGAAAGTGGACGTCCCTCTTGCAGTAGTAAGCAGTGTGTTCCACAAATTGCAACGGACTTCCTTCCCTAATAGATACCCACTTAAACGTTCCACGTCAATAAAGAAAACTGAAATAATATCCCTCAGTTTAATTAAAATCGTAATATACAGAGAGGGGAAATTGAGGAGAATGTATTTGAAGATAGGCTATATATTAATGAACCTAGTGACCAACTACATACAGTCATTTGGGGTAACTTTTCATCAGTTCACAATTTTACTAGAAGATTTAATTTTGCATTTCCTAAGTGTGATATATCTGGACTGAGGGCAATTTCCATAATCTACTATCTCAAGTCATTATGTTCATTTCCTCAAGCATATTTCATCTGACAATGCTGTTTTGATTCGACTTCAGGATTATTTTGTACCGCTACAAAGTTTGTTGATAACATTCATTCTATTATAAGCTTTTAAATTTGTTTATTAAATAACATGAGACAATTATTACATAAAATTAATATAAAATATAACTACAAGATCAACTAAAGACACATAGTTTTAAGTTTATGTTGAATTCATTTTTTTTACTAAGTACCACAAAATTGGATTACACAGGCCTGCAATGGAAGAATTGTTTTGACAGTAATAGTTGATTTCTACAGACTTATGTGAGCTGACATCAGAAAAAAATACTTAAAAATTTGCATCACCCACCATTTTCCCACAAATTAATATTTTAATTTTTATGTCTATGGAACAACTAAATTTTTCCGACATAGGGGAGCCGGGGGTAATAACGGTCAGTGGGCAATACCGGTCAGGCACTTATTTCAGCTCTGACTGCTCATTCTCGCTTCTGACAAGTGCTGCCATCTCCGTTACCCCTCGAAAGTTACCACGAAAGCGACTGGCAGTGCTAGGTAAACAACGATTGTGTTGGCGTCACGAAAAGTGTTTTCTGCAGTTTTGTTATAATACCAGCCCTACTTAAAAGCCACAGTAAGTACCGAATACTTTAAATTTACAGCTTGTTAAACATTTTCTTTTGAAAGATCATGATGTGAGATATATTTTAGTTTGTGAATGATTTCATTCGTAAGTTGCTGTTAGGCTTCATATTCCGTGAAAGTGAAAATGGCGCGCGGGGGGAATGCCGGTCACGGTGACTGGTATTACCCCGCGTGTGACCGGCATTTCCCGCAATAATTAACCCTAGTAGAATCAATTCATTTTCAATCACATACAATATCGACAGGCGATTTGTATTAAAATTTAAACAATTATCAATATGGCGAAAGACGTATAAGATAACTAATTAATTCATTAGCCAATCCATTCATTCACTGATTCAAGTTTTATAATTTATTGAAGGATAATTGGTATGACAAAGATTTCAAAATTATTTTCACAGACAATTAGGAGTGATTTTATATAATATATACTCTTTCGAATTGATTTAGATGCCTCGAAATTACCAAAGAAAAACAGAACGAGGGAAATGGAGTCAGGAACTTCTGGAAACTGCCATAAAATAAGTCCGCGAAGGTGCCTCGATCCGTGCTGTTTCCAAAAGTACTGGAATCCCCTTCAGTTCTCTTCAGGAAAGAATACAGAAAGGAGTTTTCAGTGAACCATCACTTGGACGGTCGCCTGTGTTCTCAAGACAAGAGGAGGAAATCGCTAATCATTTAAAGGTATTAGCGAATATGTTCTATGGTCTAAGTCCTCCTGATCTTTGTCGCGCTGCATATGAATTCACGGAACGCAATGGAATCAAACACAATTTTAACAAGCATTCCTGCATGGCTGGTCGGGACTGGTTAAATGGATTTCTTCAAAGGAATCCAACTATTTCCGTCAGGAAACCTGAAGCCACGAGCATGAGTCGTGTGAAGGGCTTCAACAGAACCGAAATGGGCATATTTTTTCCAATTTGGGAGAAGTGATGGATAAATATAACTTCTCTCCCGTCAATGTATATAATATTGATGAGTCGGGCATCGGGACTGTCCAGGAACCGGGAAATATTATGGCTCCAAAGGGTCAGAAACGTGTGGGATCCGTCACCAGCTGGGAACGTGGAAAAAATATCACGATTATCTGTGCAATGAACGCTGCTGGTACTTTCGTACCTCCTATGTTCATATTTCCACGAGCGAGAATGAGTCCGACACTGGAAAAAGATGGACCACCTGGGGAATTTTATTGCTGCTCAAAAAACGATTGGACCAATGAGCACCTTTATTTGCAGTGGTTGGAACACTTTTCAAAATTTGTCAAGTGCAGCAATGAGAATCCTGTCCTCCTACTCCTCGACAACCACTATAGCCACATGACACTCGAGGCATATGAATTCTGTAAAAAGCATGGCATAGTGGTAGTTTCCATTCCACCTCACACTTCTCATCGGGTCCAGCCTCTGGATGTAACGTTCTTTGGGCCTCTGAAGAAGGCATACAGCCAAGAGTGTGATCTTTTCATGAAAAGTAATTTTCAGAAAATGATCAGACCCGATAACATTGCTGGATTGTTCAATAAAGCCTACTCTAATGTAGCAACTATTGCAAAGGCTGTGTCTGGGTTTAGAGCGTCTGGAATATATCCTCTAGACCCAAACATATTTTGCGATGAAGACTTCATCGGAAGTAGCATTTCCCAACCAGATACCAATCAGCCGGCAAATACTTCCGAACCACTTCCTAACCACTCTAGTTCCAGTTCACAATTAGTTCCCAATCACCCTACACCCTCTCTACAAGCTATCCCGAACCACATTGCAGCCTCTCCACGCCCAGTCTCAAATCAATTTTGCTCACAAAAAATTCCGAATCTGCCGGGAGGGATTCCAGAGTCAGATCGTAAAGATCCCACAGTCAGTCCTCAACCAGGTCCCTCTAAATGCTATCTTCCGTTTGAAACAGTATCGCCATTGCCTTCCAGACCTAACAAAAATAATGTCGGAATCTGCAGAGAACGAAGCAAACAGCAATCCCAGATTTTCACAAAAACTCCGGTGAAAGCTGTCTTAGAAGACAAAAAACGGAAGAGAGAAGAGAGAAATAAGAAGAAAGTCTCAAGTCAAAACAAAGTTACTGTAGCCCATAAAACCAAACAAAAGAAGCGTTACCGTAGAAATCTAAACAAAATATTTGATTCTGACAGTGAATTGGACGAGGAACCAGTTTGTGATGACAATTCGGATGATGATATACCAATAGAATCAGAATGTGAGCAATGTTTGATTTGCAATGAGTTTGGTAGAGATGGCGAACTCTGGTATAGATGCACAACCCGCGGGCTATGGGCACATTCTGAATGCAGTGGGTGGGTTGATCCAGAGAACTACATGTGCGATATATGTCTCAAAAAAGTAAAGCAAGACAATAAACTTTCTGGTAAATAACAAATGTAAATCTAGCATGTTCTTCATATGGTGATTAATTTCTCATGTTTTTTTTTTAATTATTGTAGTAATTACTGTATTAATTGCATTATTGTACATTTATTATTGTATATGTATTATTGTAAGTTTTGTTAATTATTTTACTAACTCTTGTTACCTTATTTGTTGTGTTCAATAATTATTTCTTCCTAGATATTGTAAATTTAACCATTTGAACTTTGTTATCTTAATTGTTTTGAATATGTTAATTAATTATTGAACAAATTTGTATTTGATCATAATTTTGTTCTGGTACGTTCATTATAATGCTATTCACTTATTTGTAGCTGATAACTGTATTATTAAAACAAAATTACACTTAATGTTGCATATAGTTCTTTATTCTTATGTATTGTAATGGTGACCGTCATTACCCACAGGAGTGGGTAATGGCGGTCAGAGCAGCGTTTTGAGTTTCTATATTTACTCAGTTTTTTAAATTTGAATGAAGTCATGTAATTTATCATACCAAAACTACAATAAGCGAAGAATATTACAGTGCATTTATTTTACTTCGTCAGGTAAAATACATGCCGTAAATGACTATTCTGCTTAAGTGACCGTCATTCCCCCCCCCCCCCCCCAGTTCCCCTAATACTTGTGTTTCTTAATCTTCGTTTTTTGCACAACAATGTGAAAGAATTCTGACTGTATATGATGCACTGTTGTTAACGGCCTGTGCGTCATAAACCAGGTATACCTGTACCTTCTTCACCCCTGGATAAACTAGAAGACATATTTGATGACTCTGAGAATGAATCTGGGAAATCTGACGAAGAGTTCGTAGTTATAGACAGTAGAGAGCCCCAAATTTATTCACAGACTGAATTGTATAACTTGGTTAGAGGCTTAGGTCCCTGTAAAGATTCAGCAGTTGCATTAGGTTCCAGGTTAAAGAAAACTGTATTGGCTCCTGGAACATCTTTCTCATGGATCAGTTATAGGAAAAAGAAATTTCACATCTTACTTTTCACAGGAAAATGGCCTGGTGTACTGTAGTGATATTATTGGACCGTTTGTTTTAGTAGGTTATTTTACGATGCTTTATCAACATCTGAAATTATTTAGCGTTTGAATGAGATGAAGGTGATAATGCTGGTGAAATGAGTCCGGGGTCCAGCACCGAAAGCTACTCAGCATTTTCTCATACTGGGTTGAGGGAAAAGCCCGGAAAAAACCTCAACCAGGTAACTTGTCCCAAACGGGAATCGAACCCGGGCCACTAGTTTCGCGACCAGGCACGTAACCGTTACTCCACATGTGTGGACTGTTGGACTGTTTAAGGAATTTAACATTCATTGTGATGTCAATGAATGGAGGTTTTTTTATTGATTCCTCTAAAAGGAGCCTCAAAGCAGTAGGCCCACTTCTTTGCAATGAGAACAAGTTCGCCTCATGCCAGTAGGACATTCTGTGCTATGAAAACTTAGCATTAATTCTCTCCAAACTGAAATACAATGATATGCGGCAATTTAAAAGTTATTACCATATTTATTGGACAACAGGGAGGCTACGTTAAATTCCTCTGTTTATGGGACAGAGGTAGCAGTCAGCACTGGATGAAAAGAGAGTGGCTACCTAGGATAAATTTAGAACCTGGAAGCGAAAATAACTTACGAGAAAGTTTGGTTGATCGAAGAAAAGTTCTCCTTCCACCACTTCATGTAAAGCTTGGACTAATGAAATTGTTTGTGAAGGCCATGCCACACGAAGGAGAGTGTTTTCAATACTTGCGCAGTAAATTTCAGGGACTCAGAAGCAAAAGTGAAGGGGGTGTTTTCGTGGGTCCAAATATTCGGAAACACTTCAGACGAAGTATTCGAAACAAAAATGGAAACTATTGAGAAAGAAGCTTGTAGAGCATCCAAATAATTTGCATAGCAATTTCTTGGACACTACAAGCACCATAATTTTAAGTGTATAGTGGAAAACGTTTTGATGAAATTCAAGGATTTGGGCTGTTCAATTAGTCTGAAGGTACATTTCTTGGATTACTTTCCCGAAATCTTGGTGCTGTAAGCGAAGAACAGGACGAGAGATTCCATTAAGATGTCAAAGAAATGGAACACAGATACCAGGGTAGATGGAATGTCAACCTGCTGGTGGAATACTGTTGGATGTTACACAGACAACTGCCCAAAGCAACTTACATGAGGATACATACCAGACAGAAAAACGAAAAAGGCATTATCAGGATCTATGAAGGTAAATAAACATTGGGAGTGACTTCTGATGAAAAATATGCATTTGATGCTATTTTTAATTTTCTTTTCAAAGGACATGTTTTGATCATAATGTGAAGTAATCTACTCTTTTCACATACGATTTTCAAATTAACTTTGTGAAAAAAAACCTTACATGATGGAGAAAAATGGTGGTTATATTTCAATTCAGCACACCGAATTACATAAAATTGAGTTCAAATTTCACAGACAATTTGCAATGACCTCAATTTTTCAGTAACAATAGGTGTTTTGTCAGGATCCGTCTTTGCTTATCTATTTAACAAATATTATTAGTTTACAATATTTGTCACATTTATTTCGTGTTTAACGTTTTCGGCTTAATCAAGTCATCGTCAGGAGAGTTTATGCCTATATACATGAAAGTAGTACATGTGTATGTGATACAAATAAATAAACCAATTAAAATAAATCTCTGTAGAAGTAGGTGAACATACAATGAATTGAAAACATTACTGTATTAAAGCAGGGCTATGTGAGCCAAAAACAAAATTATTAAAAGTATTAAATACTAAAATTAAATTAAAACATGTGTGATTCAGTTGCAATTGAAACAGGTTGGTTCATATGTAGTGATGTCCAGATCTGACTAAATATGGTGAATCAATATCATAAATACTGTGGAGACATCCCTGTACACACTGAAGGTAGGAAGACAAGATTTATTTTAATTGGTTTATTTATTTGTATCACACATGTACTACTTTCAGCGAAAACGTTAAAAACGAAATAAATGTGACCAATATTGTAAACTACTAATATTTGTTAAATAGATAAGCACAGACGGATCCTGAGAAAACTCCTATTGTTATTGTATCAGCTTATTGGCCCCCATCATGCCTTTCAAATTTTCAATTTTGCAGGCCTGTGTAATAAAATTTATGAAATTTCTATGACTTTATTGAACTTCTGTACTAATTTTTACACTCTTCTTGGATTTTCACAATGCGTTGAAATTTTTGGATGGCAAGAGGTCAAAAGGATCCTCTAGACAGAAGGCATTATGCAATGAAGGGAAGTAATTCCAGTGAAATGCTACAGCAGACACTAGATGATTTAAATACTGGCAAACTTGGTCAAAGAGAAGCTGCCATTCCAAGGCAAACACTAGTCAATAAATTGATAAATAAATGCAGAAATAATAATTTTCGGATGCCAAATATATTTTCACCAAGAATGTTCGTACTCTTTGCTATGATGACTTTGTAATAGCTTCGTATAAAGAAGGAAAAATGATAGAACAAGTAAACAATTTTAATTATTTAGGCTGCAGTGTATCATACGTTAAAAATGATGTAATAAAAAAGATTAATAAATTTAACTATATATGTGGAACAATAAAAAGAAACCTCAAACAAACTAGGGAAGAAACTAAATTAAAATTTTATAAAGTAATGGCAGTGCCCATGTTCCTATGCGGCTCAGAATGTTGGACATTAAGAAAAAGTGAAGAGAGAAAAATAGAGGCCGCCGAAATGCGATTCCTAAGGAGTATACTTTGTTAGACAAAAGGAGAAATGATGACATAAGAAAGGAATTAGGCATCTTTAAACTAATAGAGACGATACACCAATATAGAACTAAGCGGAGGGAACATGTGGTAAGAATGGAAGAATACCGCATTCCAAAACTGCTATTAGATTACAGACCAACAGGCAAAAGAAACACTGGCAGACCAAAGAAAAGATGGACTCAATAAATGTTTAATGCATGAGAACGTAACAAGCCTTTAGAGGCTTAAACCTTGACGACGACGACGACGACGATGATGATGATGATGATGATGTGATGATGATGATGATGATGATGATGATGATGATGATGATGATGATGATGATGATGATGAAAGAGTCACTGTTCCCTGGCGGGCCTACAGTCAATGGGATTGAACTGCATGGTCTCATCTCCAGATACGAAGTCAGTTGTAAGATCGAGACGAGAATGCATTGGATGTGGCGTGACCAGTTTGGAGTAATAAAGAAAGTTAATAAGTTGTTAGCTGTTCCTCTTTCCCTCTCCTTATTTGTGTTGAGAAGTTTTAAGTGCTAGGATGTTATCCTGTGCAGCTTAATGCCGAAAGATAACTGTGCAACATCTATGCTGATCCAGCAATGGCTAACAGAATTTCCACAATTCACTTTCGATGGAAAAATATTCTCTGAGATTTGTAGCAAAAAGGTATATAACAACAGTTGAAATATTTTAATGAGTACGCCTATTATAATATATATACATTGACTGAGCTATGCTGAGATGAAATTCTTTTAAAGACAACTGTACTTAAGCTTTCAAATTCTGATACGTAGTTAAAGTATTTACGGGTCATTGAGATTTTGGGTTTTCGAACAAGTAATCGCAGTTTGTGATAGAATTACGGCAATACAACATTTATGATTTTAATTCAGTTAACTTCTACACTTTTTAGATTTCGCATGAAAGAAATGCCACCTGCAAGGAGCAGGACATGAGGCAAAAGCTCAGCAGAAAAATCAAATGCAACAAATTATTGCTTATTTTGCAAACAAAGATCTATAGTCGTTATACTCTGACAATATAGATGATTCTAAAGTTCTTTTGTTTAGTACTGATGGTGTAGCTCCACTTCTTAAAACTTTTAATTCTAACATCATTGATATAATCTGTTTAGCTCATGCCCTTCACAGATTTCTGAAACAATCAAGAACAAATTTCTTCTTGTCAATATGTTCATTTCCAATATGAAAAATGTTTTTGTAAAGGCCAAACATGATTTCAGTATTCAGAGAGAAATGCCCAGATATTCCACTCCCCCTCAGCCTGTGTCAACATGATGGAGAACATGGATTTAGTCAGTGGTGTACTATTATAAATATTTTAAAGAATTGGTCACAATTATTGAAGACTTACCTTAATCCGATACTGCAGCGTGTGTGAAAGCAGTAAAAGAGTATCTATGACATGTAAGTGAAAAAAAGATATTGGCTACATAACATCAAACTTTTCATTCATCCCTGCAAGCAATGAACAATTATTAGAATGTAAGAACAATCTCTTCGTAGCCAAATAGCAATAGTAAAGGTTGCCCAGGTGGACATATATTATGCTTTAGGTGAAACTGGGGAAAATAGCTAAAAGTGTGACAATGTATTAATAAGAATGTAGGATTTTCATTGCTTGACAAAATATCCAGAGTGATATTGGGAGAAAATGTAAATGTTCCAGTACAGACAGTATTGATGTTTCTACTGTAGCTAATTTAAAATTTCACATCTGCTTCAGTAGAAGGAAGGTTTTCTGCTTGCAAAATGATTCTCATTGACAAGAGGCAAAGATTAACTGTGGAGAACTTAGAAAACATTCTGGTGATGTACTATCCAGATAATTATGAAAAAATGAGCATGGAACTAAATTTGAACCACTTTAAAAGTGTAATAATTATTTAATTTGGTTCTTCATTTTTCTATATACACTTTTAACACTTATATATCACTGATTAAATTTCCAACTTCTTTACTGTATTAATATGTAGACAATGAAAAATGAAATACAAGACTTCGAAACTAGTCGCCAGACAAATTCTAAATATTAAACACCAAAGAAGTTGAAAATTATTTTTTTTTTCATTATATTACATTTGTTCACCTGTGTTTATATAACATACAGTTGTCTACCTTCATTTCTCAAAAATATTTTTTGTGTCAAGGTTTGTATAGTTTAATGTATAATTTCAGTGAAATAAATAGGTTTGAAGCCATGATCATATGTGCTTAAAATGTATAGCTCAAAATTTAATAAATTAAGCTTATTTTAGGCAACTAAAACTGCAATTTTTAGTGCCTAAAAATTCGATGTCTGTTAATAATACACAATTGTTACGTTATAAACTTCCTTGGGCTACCGACCAGTAGTCGCAAAATTCGTCCCTGCTAAGTACCTGTTCCCTATTCGTTGTACAATCCTTCTGCCTCTTTCCTCATGCTCATGAAGTCATGACCTTATTGGTTCTCAGGAGCAGAACAGCGGAAGGAATGTGACTTTCTTGACCATGGCTGCTGATATGAACATATATACTTCCACTCGGTAATGGGTTTTGGAATAATAATCTGGGGAAATTCCACAGATAGTAACAATATATTTCTATCACAAAAAAGAGTAATTAGAATAATAGTAGATGCCAAATCTAGGGAATTGTTTAGGGCTATTTAAAAAAAACTACAAATAATGCCCATGGCTTGTCAGTATATCTTTTCATTAATAATCTTCCTCGTATGTAATCGTGAAAACTTTGTAACTAATTCAACAGTTCATAGCATAAATACACGTCAAAAAAATGACTTTCATACTCCATAACAAAGTCTATCGTGCTACCAAAAAGGAGTGCGATATAGGGCAGTAAAAATTTTTAATAGCCTCCCTATCGATATAAAAAATGAAACTCAAAACATAAAATTATTTAGGGCCAAATTAAAGACGTACCTAATTTCTCACGCCTTCTATTCTGTAGATGAATTCATGACATTCAATAACACTTCGTGAAATTGATACTAAAACTTTGTGTTGTACTAGTAGACTATATTGTAAATCTCGTCTGTATATATTTCATCTAAACTGTGACTATAAATGAAGATTTTATAATAGTATTAAGTTTTTTGACTTGTTCCATATTCTAGCTGTGAGCATGTATGAATACCATGGAATGTTAATAAATACAATACAATACAACATCGCTCAGAGACAGGTTATTGCTCATTTCAGAAACATTAGTAACAGTTTTCGTACGGAAATTAAAGGATACCAAGCCTACTAATTATTTTAATAAAGTAACTTCATCAGTACTTAATTACTACGAATTGTATGTAATTGAACAACTTAACTTCTCATTTTCTAAGCACAAGCAATCACCAGCAACTAATCAAGGCTACATATTTTTAGTGAATAGCATCCCTGCTGCACCACATAACGTAAGCATTGATATCACTGACATACTTTCTTCCATCTGTCTACCGCCTCACCTCCCGCTCTTCATCTCGTAACGAAGAGAAAGTTGATAGAGAAAGCTCGTTGGTTACAGATTACTCTTGAACGTTATGTGATGCCCCTGATCACTATATTGTGGAGCCGTGTTGGAAGACCTATTCGCGTCGGGGAAGTTGCGCGCGCATCTAGTGCGAGGAAAGGTGCGCGCGCATCTAGTGCGAGGGAAGGTGCGGCGTGACGTGGAGCAGAAGGAGCAGGGGGGAACATCGGGAAGTTTTGCAAAGCCACGCGAACGATTGTTGTAGAAGCTACGCGACGCTGTACATTCGAGAACGTGTGATCTAGTAAATAAAAGGGGTAAGTGAGCCGCAAAGGAGGGCCAGTTTAGTTTGGTCAGTCAGTTTGTGAATCAGCCGTGAGCGAACAAGGAAGCCAGCCTTCGAGACCGGGGTTCGACGTTCAATGAACTTGAGTGGCACCATCCAGGCGGAAGCAACGCGTCCGGAAGTCTTGGGTTCGACGTGCAGTGAACTTTATCTCAATGTCTTGGGTTCGACGTACCGTGAACTTGAGTGAGTGAGCTAGAAGAACTAGCCAGGGCGAACGAACTATGAACGAACGAACATAGTGCTTTGTAAACATTTGTTGAGATTAGGAGTACATTGTTGTTCTTCTCAATAATACATGTGAATAGTCATTGTCGTTCTGTGGAGTGCAATAACGACTACTGCATTGAGTGGAATACCCATTGTTGACTGTGTGTGGTTGAAAGCTAGAAATAAAAGTAACACTATTGTTTAATAAAAGTTACAATATCTATAACAGATTGCTCAGCTTTATAGGTTTGACGGCAACAACTTTTGTCAAGTTTACTATACTGCCATCTAGCGACAGTAGAAGGAGCCATTTCATAACTCCCATAACTCGTATTTGAATTGCATGGAGCAACTGTACTTCCATCTAGTGGTTGTTTTAAATCAACGGTGGTGATCCAGGTGGTTGTTCTCTTTCACATGCTATCGTATTTAAAATTACGACGGGCAATCTGTTACTATATATGTGATCAAGGGTAATGCCGACATTTCCCAATCAATTAAGGTTTAAGGTTAATTAAATGAAAAATCAGAATAAACCAAATACTAATGTTGGGTGTCAATAACCCCAGATATATCACCAGACTTACTTTAAAAACACCAAAGTTTCGATGTGTCGTTAAATTACATTTCTTTTGGCACAAATAGATTTCCAAAAATACCGGATCTGGTGACAAAAACATCACATTGATTACACTGATAGTCTTCGTAAAAAAACTGAAATCAGTGTTCCCACGTCGTTTCCAAGAAATTATAAAAAAAACAAATGAATATTCTGAAAGCCTTTAAAAAAATTACTGTTTTTTGCACATTTTTTTTACACTAACAATATTAATAACAAATATATAGAATAACTGAAATATAATCTCTTGCCTCTTTAGTAGTACGTTATTTGATAAGTGACTAACTACAATGTAGGCCTATTCTAAGTCATTGAGCTCTACACTAAAACGGAGGAAACACCATATGTTAAAACATCGTGCCACTAGGTTTTTGCGTCGCCATGTTCGTGAGGAAATCTCTCTCTTTTTCTAACACAGTTGCTACTGTGATGTTACTGCCCAAGTCCGTGTATGCATATTGAAATTATTTATATTGTGGGTTATCTTGAACTATTTGTTTCAATTTAATATGAGCTATGAATTCCCTAAACTAGTACATAAACATCATAAACGAAATTAATTATATAATGTGCTTTTCATTACTTCTAACTTAAAAAAAAATACATACCGTACAAATATAAAAATATGAAAGCCTAAGACAAATGCAGTATATAAAAGAAATCTCTTGCCTTATATATATTTACATGCACTACTCTCGATCAGGATAAATATGGGTTAGGAATAGTAAAGATTAAATTAAAATAAAAGTTAAATACGATATAAGAAAAGTACACAATTATATTCATAGAGTTTTAAACATACACTGTACTGTAGTACTGGTAGTAAACCGGAACATATATTTTGAACTAGAAAAATTTATTCGCCATTAAAATTGTATAATTTTTGGTTTTGTCACAAGTTTAATTACCTTACACCCAATATAAAATAGTATAACTAAATTGACCTCAGAATACAAAACCTGTTACCGGTATACTTAATTGTATGTGACATAAAAGCTGAGTGTCCTTTAAATTTATTCTCTTGTTACCGTAACAGAGATAAACTAAAGTAAAAAAGCCAAGTATAAGCATCATAAATCCTAAATAACGGTACATAAACAGTAGAAGAAAAATTCATTACATCAATTTATCAAAATAACAATATACACAAAATATGACATCATATGGTATCGCACCAAAAGATCAACAGTTAAGTTAAATATGAAATATATAAACATTATATAGAAACAGCGGCGAATTTCTGCCTAAGCAAACTAGGCAGCTGCCTAGGGCTCTAACTTTGTGCCAGGAATAATAATAATAATAATAATAATAATAATAATAATAATAATAGTAATAGTGTTATTTGCTGGCTTATAGCAGAATTGTTTCGAACGATAGTACTTGTGTGTCGATCTTCTACCGACGTTGTCCAACAAGGGATCCAGCAACTTGGTCAACAGAACAAGACACAACTTCTCGTTGTTACACTTATTGCACGCTAGTTCCCTAAAAAATCTTAGTCGACAAAAATGTAGCAGAACTGATCTTATGCCTTTTCCTGACATTACCAATATTGCACTAGAACAAAAGTCAACAATACTAATCACTAGTGACACAAACGTTGGACTTGGGTATCTCAGTCCTCCTCTGTCCTGAGTTTTACTCAGCATATTCGAGGCGCATTACTAGCAACTCATGTGATTTTGTTTAGACATGTATCAAAAGTCTTGTTTTCGTCAGCCACTCTCCCAAGGTAATCACATACAAAAGAAACAGATCCAGTTTTCATTGACACAGGAGAAGCTGAAAGAAGTAGAAAAGTTAAGAATTGAGTTACTGTAAGCCTATATGAAAATAAGTGTAGTCTACACATAATATAAAATTTAATAACATTAATACAAATTTTATTTACCAATTAGGGGACGATGTAGCATCTTCATCACGGAATCTGGCAACTGAATCTCCGTTAGTTTGATGAACCTGGTGCTGTAAGGGTCACTTGCTCTGAAGTTACGTTTTTATTTGCTTCCACAGTTCCATCACAGATGCTCCTACGATTCCTGTTTCTAATGTGGTCTCTATAGCATGCATACAAGAACGAGCTCCATAATATCATTGAAGCCTCCTAATTGTCTGAGGTGACTGAAAAATAGCTCTATGTCGTCACTGGAAAAATTACGCGTCAGAACATAGTGGAAACCTAAATTTAGTAGTGATGATCAGAGCATTGTATGTTTCTGAACTGAATATCTCTTGTCTGTTTCGCCCTTCCCTTTGAATTTGCGCGATATACGGCAGAAATATGTCTGAGAGCCATTGGAGACGTTCATCACTAAGTGAAAAAAAAAAAAAATGCAACTTGTCCTCATTGCGAGAATGGTAGGCCTGTGTTGGATAGCATACGTCGTGAATATCAAATCACTTTTTTTATCATTCTCATGAACTTGATAGTTGCTTGTAGGCTCTCTTTTTCACCGAAGTGTTCGCCTTGAACAGAACTGAAAGTTTCAAGTGCAGCTATGATAGAATCCGAGAATAATAATTTCGCACGTTTGACATTCATTTTCTCAAGATTGGATGGGTATACCATTTTCCTTGACAAGCAACGAACTGGAGTGAAAATCCAGTAATTTCCCTTCCGTCTTCACGAAACATTTCTCCAGGGACTGAGATCGCACGTTCTTTATGATGTGACTCTGGTCGAAGCTGAGAAATAACTTGCGGCTTTCATCCAAAGGTGTTGTGTTTCTGGTGCAGTATTACCACCACACAATTTTTCATACAACGAAACATTTACTATACAATTATCTGTCACAATCCGCAAGACCGAAAATCCTGTTTCTTCAACAGCTGCAATCACTTCTACTGTCTTCTTGTCCAGATTAGAACAGAAAAAGAATGCCACCGGAATTCGGTTTTTTGTTGAGAGACCTCTGAATATGAAACAGGGTAATCTGTTTGCTAATTCTTTGCTGCCTTCATTTACCTGTTCATCAAACAGTTCGTTGCTCCCATGAAATTGGTGGGTCATTCCATAGATAAACACAATAATGGTATTTACAGATTGGAATGTTTTACATGTAAGGAAAAATATATAGGACAAACCAAAAGAAATTTTAAAATTAGATACAATGAGCACATTTCTGATTTCAAACATAACCGTAAGAAATCCACATACGCATCCCATCTAATACTGGACATGAATTAGGCCCAACACATAAAACTTTGAAAATATTAAAATCAGGAATGGATACTAAATTGATAAATTCTGCAGAGCAATATTATATTGCAAAACAGATTCAAATAGAGAACAGCATTCTTAATGAAAATTTGACTCAAATCCGGAATCCTCTGTACAACCTCTAATCCCATCACTACGCAATATCCTTCCGCGTTTGTTGCTCACACGAATACATACTTCCCCCGCGTCATACTAGCTACAGTTCCAACAGCAGCAGGTCGTCTCACGTCTACGTAAGTACGTCCATAATTTGTGTCTTCCAATTAGTTTTTCAAATTCTTCAAAATGTTTATTTATTTATTATTTTATTACAGATAACGGCTTCAAACATAGGATGTTTTATAGTGATCTATACAGTTGCCACGTTCAAAAGACGTGAGTACTTTTAATTATCCAATCCGATTACACTTTTACATTTGATAATTTCCTATTTCTATTTCGTATTTATTTATATATTTCAGACATAATTCATCACTCATTGGACTCTACTGAACAAGAGTTTCACAGAATATTATGAAGTTTAATTACAACAGTACGTGGTTTTTAACATATTGTTTTATAGTGATCTATACAGTTGCCACGTTCAAACGACGTGAGTACTTTTACTTATCCGATCCAATTCCGATTACACCTTTACGTTAGACAATTTCCTATTTCTATTTCGTATTATTTATATATTTCAGACATAATTCATCACTTATTGGACTCTACTGAACAAGAGTTCCACAGAATATTATGAAGTTTAATTACAACACTACGTGGTTTTTAACATTATTTTAATTTATGTCTTGTAATATTACATTTTAATTATGGAGATGTTTTGTACACCATTAATCTTAAACAGTTTATCTACCACCAATGTAATAGCTACATAGTTTGATATTGAGATATTGTATAATTGTGCCTGAAGATGCCTGAATGGGCGAAAACGTTTGCAATTTGTAGCTCATGTATATAAAACTTAATGACCATATAAGTCATTATTTTTACATTGATTTGTCATTTGACTGAGTAACAAATATTATATTGTGTTTATCTATATTAATTGACAATTTGAATATTTCCAACATGCTTTCTAAGGGTCATTCCATGATAACTCATGTTACAATTTGACACTAATCTGTGGATATAAACATTAATAACTCAAACATTCTTACACAACATTTTTTCTTCATTAGCACATTAAAACCTCTTAAGCTTAAAAAACATTTACATATAAAGTGAAAGTTAAATTTTCAGCAAACAGATATAAAAATAATTATTATAGATCGGTAACTCACGTTACAGTTCTTGGACAACAATTTCAACACACTCTTCAATTTGTCAAATTTCTGTTCTGTTAAACATAGAATAAGCATGAATTTTAAACAGTATTATGAACACAAGGTCAGTATACAAGGAGAAAACGTCAAAATTTAATTTAGGAAAAATGACTGTCCGAAAATAAACAAAATTTGTGGTAACTCATGTTACTTCAAGGTAACTCATGTTACACAGTCAACTAAAATTTGAAATGACCTCGATCATTAACAGGATTTATCACTTTTAATACACGTTTCTTTAGTTAAATATTGCGTACATGGATACAGTAATAATTATAATAGATCGGTAACTCACTTGACAATTCTTGGACAATACTTTCAACACTTTCTTCAATTTAACAAATTTCTTCTCTGTTAAGCACGGAATAAACATTACTTTTAACAGTAATATGAACACAAGGTCAGTATACAAGGAGAAAATGCCTAAATTTAATTTAGCAAAAATGACTGTCAAAAAATAAACAAAATTTGTGGTAACTCATGTTCCTTGGAAGTAACTCACTTTACGCAGTCTTCTAAAATTTGAAATGTCCTCGAGCATTAACAATAGTTGGTGGATTTATCACTCTCAATACATGTTCCTTTGTATAGAATATCTCATCTTTGACTTCAGGCCATTTCCAGAATTTACCATCTCTCACCATAACATTAACTTTATAGTCCTCACCAGCTATTTCAGTTACAATTCCTGCAAATCTAACACCATCATACTGAACATCTACCCAGTCATCAACTTTAAGTTTTTCCTTAATTCCTACTTCTTCCTCATTCTTGTCAGGGCTATCTTTTGCCTGTAGAAACTGTTTAGTTGTGGTATATCCAATAATATTGTCATCTACAACGTTTATACAGTGGATACTTGCAATACCCACTAATGTTTTGGCATTCTTAATTACCGATGTTAACTGCAAGCATTTGTTTCGCTGAGAAATCTCTTCATTAGTAACTTTTATTACATTTATTTTAGACAGTGGATTTGTGGCTTTTACAAACTCTGATGCATCAGACACTAAACATTTTCATCTCTTTACTGCTTCCCATACTTGTCGCTTTATGGAACCTCCAATTCCATCAACAGGTCCCTTGCCATGTGACGTGGCGAAGTAATTCCTTATGATCTTTTTGCCATGTTTCTTTTCAAGAATTTTGATGGATTCAGCAATATATTTATTTTTGAATTGAGAACTTGGACCATCAGACCATATGTGCACCTCTTGAATGGATTTTACTGACTGTTCTTCAAGTAAACGATCCATATAAGTAATAACAGTATTTTTAGTGTGATCAATGTTGTCTGATGCTAGGACATATGAATGAATATCCTTTGAATGCAAAATAGCAGCAGTGAAAAGACTAATCTGATTCTGTTGCCAGTGTGCACTTTGAATTTCATCCTGCATCATGCATGTGTAATTCTCAGAAAAATCCACTTGAATTAAAGCCATATCATGTTGAGATAAGACAATAGTTTTCTCTTCCTGGTAAGTCTTTGCTTGTTCCCTTTTGATGTAGAAACTGGGGCCCAATAGCACAAATATATTCAATCAGCTCTTGAACAGTTCCTTCTTCCTGTACCTTGGCAAGTCTACCATCACATTCTTTCCACACAAACCATGATGCTTCTACTGTATCATCTTCACAATTTTCCTGCAATACTGTGTTCATTAAACTTTTACATTTTTCACATTTTCCAATCCAACATTTTTCTGTAGCATTATTGCACAGGAAAAATGCAGGCAAACTGGCTGTTTATTCAGGAAATTTTGGCACTGACTTATGAAAAGCATTTATTGCACCGATGAAATTTTCATGGTACCTACAAAGACACACATTGTGGGGAAGTTTGTTACTTAACATTACATGTTTAGGGCGAAGCTCAGCAAACTTGCTTTTTCCAACCATTGGTCCATTCTCATTACAAAATATTGCATGTGCTTCTCTTACTGGAAACATTAAATGTCGAATTTGTAGCTTGACCTTCCCTTCTTCACTTTTGACAGATACAGCGTCTTTTCTCCCTGGGGCTTGTCGACTTATATCATCCCTCAAATAAAATTCACTGACTGCGTTTACAACGGTGGGGCTGAGAGCAGACATAGTAGGCTTACTTCGTTTATCTTTAATTGGTTCAATATTGTCTGCATATAACTTTCTTATAACTGCACACTTCTTTCTTGGGAAGTTAGGTAGTGCTCGCCTCACTCTTGCTGCAGCTTTTCCTAAACTTGAAGATGACTTAAATGGTGGTGTATGTTCTGCCATTTCTTTGAGAGTCGTGTGATTTTGTTCCCTTTCTCGTTTAAGCCTTCTATATTTCAACTCTTTCTCTGACACTAGCTTTCCTTTCAGTGTGAATTCTGTTCTGGACATGTTTTGGCAATCTCTGCTCTT
Source organism: Periplaneta americana (assembly GCF_040183065.1). NCBI lineage: Eukaryota > Metazoa > Arthropoda > Insecta > Blattodea > Blattidae > Periplaneta > Periplaneta americana. Next base: position 4,053,813 of record NC_091133.1, on the reverse strand, counting down.
TTTCTTGATGTTTTTTCCTACTTTTTTTCACAATTTCTTTATGCTTTTTCTTATAATCTTCATAGTTTCCTTCTTCTTTCAACTTCTGTCTTCTCCTCCTCATTTTTTCAGCCGCTGTCAAAGGCATCTAGAAAAAAGATCACAAAACAAAGTCATAATGAAATTGAACAAAATTACCTAACTTAGGCCTATCTTCTGAATTTGATACATTACAACGAATTTATATACATTTCATAGTATTTTATAGAAATTAATATATTTATGACAGACTGACTACTTTAGATGCAATGTATGTTTTTACGGTATTATTGGTAACTCACGTTACATGATTTAATAACTGTTATATTGTTCGTGCTTCTTACCAGAATTTTTGTGATACGTGTTTTAATTAATCATATAGTCAGTAAGAAAAATATGAAATATGAACGTTTTCTTCTTGTTAAAAAGGGCAGAATTCTAAAAATATAGTAATTTGGTAACTCATGTTACATATGAGAGGTTATGTTTAAAAGCATATAATTAAAGGGGAAAATATTAAATAAGAAATAAAATAATTGTAGCACCATTCAGAGAAGTCATAACATTTCAATTTTAAATGTACAAAATTTGTCATTTATTATAATAATAAGCATTTATCTTACCTTGAAATCAGTGTATATTTTGTCTGAGACTCTTCTGCATGTTGCTTTTAACAAAGTAGCTGCCATATTCAAATCACAAATTGGAGGGAAAGAATACAGTGCTGACAATGAAGTATAATAAATCAATAATGAAACTAAACAGAAATAAACTTCCCTCTGTGAAATTTATTTTTTTCATCTTATGTCCACATTTTCATGGAATTGCCCTGGTCTAGTTGCCTGTCATATTGAAGACTTTGTTCGAAAAGCAACTCCACATCTTCAGTCGTTTGTAGTTACGTTTCAGGAAAGAAGATTATTCTAATAATGAGAAATTTAGATGATTAAAACCAAATGCTGTGCCAACAATATTCCCTCATTATCCTAGGTATAAAATGACACATATCAAAAAGACCATGACGAAGAGTTACTAAAACTGATCTCCTTCCACTCAAGAAAAGCAAATCTTCTAGTAATATTGGTTTTTCACTATTTGAACAAAATGTTCCGAGTGCCTCAGCATTAGTTAATGACATTCTCTTCTTCCCATTTGAAAACGACCACAAAGCGATGCAAACAGACGTTGTCAACTTTGAGGAGCTAAAAAGAAATATTAACAGATTGCATGTGAAAAATACACGACTTAATTAGGTGTTACGAGAGAAGCAAGATGAGATAACAAAAGCAACCGAAAAATCCAACTAATTGAAAGAGATCTGTTACATAATGAACTCGAAAATGTAAAGAAAGAGGCTGATGAAGGCAGTATTCATGCAAAATTTATTCTAGATCAGCTGCTTTGTCATCGAAAGAGAATACCAAACAATAATATATTAGAAAATTTGTGTTCAGAAATTGAGCCATTACTGTGTAGATGCCCTCTCTTGTAATGCCAATGTGATGAAGAAGGCCAAAAACGACTTGCTAATATCATTACTGTGAAATTTGTTAGGCCACTTCTAGATAACATTGCAGCAGCTTTAACTGAAAAACTTGATTCTTCGAAGAATGCGGCTTATAATCCACCGAGTCGCAAAAGTCGGCCGTGGGTACTAGAATGTTTCATAAAATCAATGAAAAATGATTTCCACGGTCACGGCACACTTGATCGGAGTGAAAGCCGTTCATACCCTGGAGTCTGGAACAGTGTGTGTTCTACATCGTGAACGGGAGTGTGAGGTTGTCACTAATAAAATTGTGGTTCATTTTGATTTTAGTACTGTATAGCCTACATGTTAATTTGTATCTGTGACTATTGCCACGTTTGTTTGTCCTTGGTGTAATTATTGTTAGAGTATTATTTGTTTATCCTCGTAATGTGCTCTTGGTATTCATTCATTAAGGTCAAGTTTTAGTTCCCTACGGCCACTTCCAACAGACTCCTAACGAATATTCACACGTTTATCACTGGGATTGTGGCGCTGGAAATCAATTTAGAACACTTTTATCTCAGCCACGACACATTTTAATTTTTATTGTACAATATAAATGCAATTATCACTACAATGACACTATAATTCTTGCAAAACAACACAGAAACAACTTCGGAAACGTAATTAACAGAGTCGTAGTTTCACTTCACTTCCACTAGATGACTCAGAATTCCAGCAGACCATACGGTACATGTGTAGCAGGGATGCCAATATCGGCAAACGAAGTGAAACTGTGAGGAATGTTACAATAGGTGTGTAGCACGTTAGGTTAGGTTAAGTTTTGTTAGGTGTGTAAGATAATATGAATGGTTAACACAGTTGGCGGTACTGTTATCATTCTCCCACTCCACTTCAAATAACGTCAGAACGACGAAATATGGCCGCCTTCTTCCTTCAGGTACGACGATTTTCCTATATAAGTAAGGAATGTATTTAAGGCGGGTTGGGTGGGACCACAGTTCTCCCAGTGATCACATCGAGTTTCTACTACTCCACACTACAAAACAAAGGTATTTTCAGTGTTTGTTTTTAATTCCCTGTACTGGCAATACCGAACTAAAACTTCACCAATTAAACTAGAAATTTCAGATACAATAGTTTTATTGCTGCCTCTGGCCTCACAATCAGCTCTTCCACAAATCCAATGTTTATTTTTATCTTTGAGCAACTTAATGCATTGAGTATGAAACCATTCATTACAAGAACTTTCACACTGTAATCTTTCTTCCGTTTTTTGGACTTAATTTCCACAGACTGGACAATAGCTTACAACACAGAGAAGTAAAAAATAAAAATTGTGAATAAAAGATCATGATAATATAAATAACAATAGAAAAATTGTTATAAATAACACAAAATAAAACAATATATTAGTTGGGAATAGTTCATTGAAGTCTAAGATTGAGAGGTTATTCAAGAGAATAAAGATTTGTCTAATTCCATGCAGTTTCTAAATTCTGAAATTGAATGCGTGAAGACTGAAATAGTGAGTGTGAGAAAGGATCAAGATTCTTGTTTAGATAAGAATAACATTGAAATGGATAACTGTAAGCGGTATTTGACAAGAAATAATCTAGAATTTCATGGTATCGCAGAGAATAGTAACGAAAAAATATATATGACATTATTTGTAAATTACAAGATGTTATTCAGGTTAAGTTGGACAACAATGACATTGATGTTGCACATTGATTACCAACGAAAAAACAAGAAATGTCTAGACCTATATTAGTGAAATTTGTAAATAGATGGAAGAAAGATGAAATTTTGCGGGCAAAGAAATCCTTCGGAAAATTAGATATGCAGAATATTGATATGGATCTTCCAAGTCTACAAATATATATTAATGAAAATCTTATGTCAAGAAACAGAGTCTTGCATAAGAAAGCTCGTGACCTAAGACCACGTTTTAAGTTTGGACAAAAGATTGTAAGATTTTTCCCGTAAAATATGTAAAATGAGTGAAGATGATATTAAAAAATGTACCCTATAAATTGTTAACGGATAAGTTTGATAATTTGAATTCTTATTGCAGTTCGTTTAATATATCTGAAATTAAATATGCATATTTAGATCAATTTATATCTGACAATATTATTTCAATGAATGGGGTGACTTGTTTATGCCTGAATGTGAGGAGTTTAAATAATAAACTTGAAGATATAGAGATTCTTGTTAATAGAATTCGTCATGTCGATGTTTTAATTTTAACTGAAACATGGTTGAGATCTACAGAAAATAAGTTTTACAGCTTGAGTCATTTTAAAGCATTTCATTTTGATAGAGATAATCAAATTGGTGGCGGAGTTTCTGTTTACATAAATGAAATCTGGGAAGTTAATCTGATTGCAAAATTTGAGGCTTTTCATAGTATCTTTTCTGTCCAGATTATGCACCAGAATATTATAATCCTAACAAGAGGAATGCATCAGTCTGTCCATGCCTGTGGAGTAATGGTTAGCACGTCTAGCCGCGAAACCAGGTGGCCCGGGTTCGATTCCCAGTCGGGACAAGTTATCTGGTTGAGGTTTTTCCCGGAGTTTTTCCTCAACCCAATATGAGCAAATGCTGGGTAACTTACGGAGTTTGGACCCCGGACTCATTTCACCGGCATTATCTCCATCTCATTCAGACGCTAAATAACCAAAGCTGTTGATAATGCGTCGTAAAATAACCTACTTAACCTGCATCAGTCTTCCTTAATGATTTAGACGGGAATTTGGCACCATTATCTAATCACTCAATGATTGTTGGCGTTGATTTTAATATTCTTGATAAGTCATTTGAACAGTTAAATAATTACAGACTTATGACTTATTCTTATGGATTGATTAATTGTAATAATAAATATCCAACAAGATTGTCTTCAAATGTTTCGACTCTTATTGATCATTCCTTGTATACAGAAGAGAATTTAGCCCTACTTATCAAATTTTTAACATAGATTTGGATATAAGTGATCCTAACATATTAATATTGAAAATTGTAGATGCTTTTGTAAATTGTAAACGGCATCAGTTTGAATTTAAGCCAAATATTTCATTGAATATTATTGACTATGATAAGTTGAATTACTATTATAGGCTAATCACAATTTATTTTTACCCGAAGGGAATATTGGTAATTGTTATGAAGGTCTTTTAAGTTATATTAAGACCGGAATAAGTAAATCTGCGTTTTCAAATAAAGAATAAAAATTTTAAACGTTTAAATAAAAAACATGCTCCACGGATTACCAATACATTCGTAACACTATTGAAAAGGCGCTATATTCTTCATTCACATATGAAACAATATCCTGGTAATGAATACTTAATATCTGAATATATAAGGTTAGGAATAGAGTTACTAAAGAGAAACGCCAACTAAAATGTAATTATTATAGTGTAAATTTTTAAAAATAATATCACAGATGCAAGAAACTGTTGGAAGATAATAAACTAAGTCATCACAAATTCAAGTTATTCACAGAGTAGTTCAGATGTTAAGCAATTACAATTAACGATATTGTCTTCAACCATCCGAAATACCTCAAGCTTTTAATGACTTTTTCGTGAATATATTTTCTAATTTAGCAAACTTAATACCAAAAAACGAATCTTCACACCTGCAGAACATTCATACAGAAGAGGATTCGTTTTATCTGGAGCCGGTTTTATCTATTGAAGTTATAAATAGCCTTAAACATAAAAATAATAAAACAAGAGATGGTTTAATAAGTTCTATTATAAAGAAATGTAAATCTTCCTTATGCTTGGGACTTTCTGAATTTATTAATTACTCATTTCAATTAGGTTCTGTGCCTAGAGGTTTAAAAATAGCTAAAGGGGTTCCTGCCTTTAAAAATGGTGATTGTAATGATCCTACAAACTATTGTCCTATTTCAATATTGCCTGTTATTTCTAAAAATTTGGAAAAAATATATGAAAAAAAGAATATATAATAATTTGACAAGAATAGAATTTTTCTACACTCATTAATATGGTTTCTGGAAATCATCATCTACTTTAAATGCTGCTGTTGACATGGTTACTTGTATAGAACAAGCTCTGGACGAAATAAATTTTAGCAGATTTATTTATTGATCTTAGAAAAGCATTTGATACAGTTAATTTTTCAATTTTGTTGCGTAAACTGGAATCTATTGGTATTAGAGGTGTTGTTTTACTGTGGTTTCAGAGTTATTTAAGTGAACGGTATCAATATGTCTCAGTGAATAAGTTGGAAAGTGATACGCTGTTATTATCATGCAGTGTGCTGCAAGGATCAATTCTGGGACCTCTTCTCTTTCTAATTTATATCGATGACATAAAATTCCTTCATTTACATGGGACTGCCACTCTTTTTGCAGATGACACTAGTGTATTTTATATTACTGACTCCATTGAAGAACTGTTTGAAAAGTTTGAGGCAGACATTATTAGTCTTGAAAACTGGTTAAGTGCCAATAGGCTTTCTTTGAATTTGAAGAAAACTGTGTACACGATTTTCACCAAACCTTCATTTTATTATATTAACTCCGAAAGAATTAAAGTTTAATGATACTGTAATACAAAAACTCGCATCAGTTAAATTTTTAGGTTTCATTGTTGGTGAACATTTAACATGGGATAAGCATATTTTGGCTGTCTGTGAGAAAATTGCTCCAATGTCTGGTATTTTGAAAAGGCTTAAAAGATCTTTACCTATATCTTGTCTCTTGAATGTGTAGGCTATTATGCTTTTATCCATTCTCATTTAATGTATATGTCATTTATTTGGGGACATAATAAGAAAACTACTTTGAGATCTTTACAAATTATTCAAAATAGAGCTTTAAGAAATTTATTGGGTTTTCATTATTTGACTCCAGTTAAATATCTATATCAATTTTCTTTCCTTCTACCAGTTGAATCAATGATCAAATTAGGTGCTGCTATTTTCATGTACAAAGTTATTAACAATTTAATACATAGTAATATATTTCAGTTTAATAAAGATATACATACTTATTTAACAAAACAAAGAGACAATATAATTTTTTCTCACCATAGCTCAGTAACTTATGGAACGAAAGGACTTAACCATTTTTAACAACAACTTTTAACCAACTTCCTTTTACCAAATTGCCGGTGTTTTAAGAATTGTTTAAAAATACATTTTTGGGAAGATTATATATTTTAATTCTCAGTAGATTTATTTATTTCATGGTTTCAAAGTTTTTCTTCTTTCTGCTCAAAACGTTACATTATCTTACTATTTGTTCTTATTTTGCTTTCTTTCTTTAATAAATTCTTGTGTTATTGTTTGTTTTTCACAGACTGTAGCTTCATGAATTTTTCAATTACATTCTATAACATATGTATGTGTTCTTGTATAGCCCCTACATATGAGTTATACACGTTGGAGTATACTCAGTAAATTAAAAAAAAAAGTTTTTTCAGAAAGTAATTTTGTTACAAATAATGATTAGTTTAACCTTTTTTCGAAATGCTCGTTGTAGTATAGGTGGTGTTCGAATACAGTACCTATGTTAATTTGAACAAATAACTAAAATAAGATTTATTATTTTTTTACTTGGTTATTTAACGACGCTGTATCAACTACTAGGTTATTTAGCGCAAAGGGATTAGCGATAAGAGATGGTATTTGGCGAGATAAGGCCGAGGATTCTCCATAGATTACCTGATATTTGTTTTACGGTAGCAAAAGAAAACCTCGGAAAAAAACTGAACCAAGCGGGAATCGAACTCATGCCCGAGCACAATTCCGGGTTGGCAGGCAAGCGCTTAACATACTGAGTTATATCGGTGGCAATTGTTTATTTTCATGGTTTTATAAATTAATTTTTATTTTACTTTATTATAAACAAATATTATTGAGTTGCTCATGGTTGTACAGTATGTATGTTATTCTAATATTTAATTTTCAATAACTAACTGAAATGATTTCCAATTTATATTAAAGTACTGTGACATTCATTGCTTGTAAAGGTAATTTCCACCATGTCAAAATTAAGAAGTTTGTCTTCAAATGGAAGAGAGGCAAATTTGAATTTACCTTACAGTGTCAATAGTAACATACCTTAAGTTCATTAATTTTGGTGCACGTTTTCAACAAAATGGAACATGGCTTTTGAACCACCCTGTGGTTTTAAAAATGGGATGATTATTTAATATTTTTACATTTTTTTTTTAGTCTATGATCAATAATGGGCGGCCGGGTAGCTCAGTTGATAGAGCAGCTGGCTACGGACTGGAAGGTCCGGGGTTCGATCCCATTTGGTGACAGGATTTTTTCTCGTTGCCAAACTTTCAGAACGGCCCCGAGGTTCACCCAGTCTCCTCTAAAATTGAGTACCAGGTCTTTCCTGGGGGTAAAAGGCAGTCAGAGCGTGGTGCCGACCACACCACCTCATTCTAGTGCTGAGGTGATGGAAAGCATGGGGCTCTACCTCCATGCCCCCAAGTGCCTTCATGGCATGTTACGGGGATACCTATACCTTATTACCTTTACTTATAATCAATAATACATTGGTTGTTTATATTCCAAATGCTGAACTAAGATTGATGTATGCTTTTGATTGAATAATATGACATGAGTGGAGATGTACCATGACATTGGTTGTTTATATTCCAAATGCTGAACTAAGATTGATGTATGCTTTTGATTGAATAATATGACATGAGTGGAGATGTACCATGACATTGGTTGTTTATATTCCAAATGCTGAACTAAGATTGATGTATGCTTTTGATTGAATAATATGACATGAGTGGAGATGTACCATGACATTGGTTGTTTATATTCCAAATGCTGAACTAAGATTGATGTATGCTTTTGATTGAATAATATGACATGAGTGGAGATGTACCATGACATTGGTTGTTTATATTCCAAATGCTGAACTAAGATTGATGTATGCTTTTGATTGAATAATATGACATGAGTGGAGATGTACCATGACATTGGTTGTTTATATTCCAAATGCTGAACTAAGATTGATGTATGCTTTTGATTGAATAATATGACATGAGTGGAGATGTTATCCCATGACAGCATTCCAGAAGAAAAGTAACTGTTTCAAGTAGATGTAGTAAAATTGAATGGAAGGTCACGAGCATCGGTCCTTTTAAATCTTTTTATTGTTTGACTATTATCCAACAAATTTAATGCATAATGATTGGGACATTGATTTAATCGGTTGAGGTATTTTTTACTGAACTTAGAGATCTCGTCTTTCACAGTTGAAATGTTTAGGTCATGCATGAATGACATACCTCGGGGCAGCGACAATGCAACATAAAGTTTTAGACCGATACCTCTGCAGTATTTTAATGCCGGAGTTGCTAGCGGTTCCCTCCAGGTGGATGCCTTATGTACAGATTGCTTTTACTATGATTTGATAAACAAGAAGTTTATTTTCTAATGACAATTTTGATTTAGGTCCCAGTAACCAATAGATTTTTTATGTTTTCAAATTTAATTCTTTGTGTTTAGTTTCAACATGTTTACAGCAAGTTAATCGGCGATCTAAATGCAAACCTAAGTATTTAACATCATCTACTGTAGGAAGTTCCTGGTTGTAAGGCATACAGGAGAACAGTTCTGGCTCCGAAAGTAACATGAACTGATTTGTTTTCCCTCGCTTGCATTCTCCATTTAGTTAGCCAGTCTTCTGTTTCTTTCAATTCATTCTGCAGGTTTTCAGATGCTGTTGACGGATCTTCATGTGAAGCAAGAATAACAGTGTCATCAGCGAAAATAGCCATTATTACTTTATTAGAAATTGGAAATTCACCTTTATAAATTGTAGGCCTATTTAGTATAGGGCCTAAGACTGAACCTTGAGGTACATTTGAATTTATATCATAGAATGAGGAGAAATGTTCTTCGAATTTTACTTAAAAATTCTCGAAGCTAAGTAAGAAGGAAGTAATAAATAATAGGGTTGCGGAAGTATGACTTTAAACTTGTGAAGTATACCAAGATGCTTTCGAAGGCGTGTTGAATGTCTAAAAATACGCAGAGCAAAATTTTTTTTGTTTCTATGGCTTCTTCAATTTTATTTACGGCTCTATGAATTTGTTCTATTGTAGAATGTTATTTTCGGAATCCGAACTGATGGTCATGTATAATATTGCTGTCAGTAAGAATTGGAGGTAATCTCTTAGAAAAAAGAGCTTCTAAAATAATTTAGACAGTATTGGTAACAGCGTAATTGAACGATAGAAAGTCACTTCATTTGGTGGTTTCCCTGATTTTGGAATCAAGATAATTTGAGATATTTTTCACTGTGCTGGATAATAAGAAGTTCTAAGAATTCCTTTAAGGAGAGTTGTAATAAACACAATTGCTTTTCTGGGGAGTTCTAAAAGAATTTTAGCAGTTATCAAGTCATAGCCAGAGCAGTTCTTTGGATGTAGTTCTGTTTATATTGCTTTCTTGACATCGTTAGAACAACAACTCGAAATGGATAAACATGTGATGTGGGATACTGAGAAATTTGTTAATTTCATTATCATTGCAATTCACTGTGGGTGCTGGATTTGGAGTCAATACATTTGCTAGATGACTTGCAAAACGTTCTCACCCAATCACCATTGCCTTTTCTAATTGAACCTATCAATCTCTGAAGACGTTTCAGTTTCTTAGTTATTTTCCACAAGGAATAATCATCTCTGTTTGTAGCACTTAGATTTACAAGATAATCGTTAAAGATTTCATTCTTTATTTTAAACAGATGTTGTTTTAATTCTTTGATGCTTCTTTGTAAGATGGATGTGTTATTTATAGAAAGGAACTGGTCACCGTACCCCATTATCTCCTGGCCTAGTTTCCTCATAAGTGGTGCCTTATTGGTATCACTTGTGAGGTTCAGATCTGTCTTCGGTCAGTTGACTAAACGACAACAGCTAACTACTGGAGGGAACTTGTAGAAATGACAAATAAATTGAAAATTTGCATATAGTTAACAGGAATTATGGCTTTTCTATAGCACGTGATACTGAAACTTGCAACTTGCATTTCTCTGAGTTGTACTAGAGGTGCTAGACACTTAGGTTAGGTTAGACTGTAGTATGCCATGTATAAACTAAGAGTAGTGCATTTAAGCATTCATTTTTAGGTGTTATATATCTTTACTTCCCGTGTTAAGTAATATTTTTATGCTCCACACCTGTGGAGTAACGGTCAGCGCGTCTGGTTGCGAAACCAGGTGGCCCGGGTTCGAATCCCAGTCGGGGCAAGTTACCTGGTTGAGGTTTTTTCCGGGGTTTTCCCTCAACCCAATACGAGCAAATGCTGGGTAACTTTCGGTGCTGGACCCCAGACTCATTTCACTGGCATTATCACCTTCATATCATTCAGACGCTAAATAACCTAGATGTTGATACAGCGTCGTAAAATAACCCAATTAAAAAAAAATATATTTTTATGTTACATACACCGTTGAATTCTTTCCAATTCTTAGCAATTTTCTAATATGTTTTCAAGTCAACTGACATACAATATGAAAATTCTTCACATTCCAATCTACCTCGCCTCTGAAAATTGTACCATTCTTTCGCTTTTTCTTAAAAATCTCTAGTGTCGCGTGCTATAGAAAATCCTGAATTATTTTCTCAATTGGTGAAACTTCGGTATGCCCCCCACAGTACACACAGGAGAGAAAACGAATTTAAAAATAAATTTCATATTCCTCGGCTTCGTATCACTAAATAATCCTCTCAACTAACCGACTAACTTTGTCGCATACCTCGGCTTAATGTCGCTTAGCTGTCCCCCTCATTTAACCGATAAAGAAACTTATAAACCAGACTACAGTTCCATGAGCTGTGTGGGGCGATATGGAAGGTAGGCCAAAAAATATGGCTGCTAGCAATGGCGACATTGTTGAAATGTTTTCAATGCCATCTATGTGTCAGGCCACAAACTTTTCAAACGCACCTCATATTGTAACCACTGCAGATATATCAACACTTAATGTCTGTTACAGTCGTGATGGATGTGATCAAGAAGGAAGCCGAGGTGGACCCGTTGGCTATACAGTGGAATGATAACACTGATTCAGCTGAGAAGAAGCCCTTATCAGAGGTAAACTGACAGTCACTGGTTGTAATTCCTATGTAGGACGTGTTTAACATTGTAGAATATGACATATCTCTTAGTTTATAATGAGCAGACTTTCAGTATAGTCTAGGAAATTTCAAATCTAGAGTCCATGTTTCATTTATACTCTTTCATAATATTTTAAGAGCTGATACTGGGCGCTGGTTTAAACTGAGTTTTAGGATAACCTTCAGTCAAAATAATTTTCATAAATTCTCTTATTTTTTAATGAATATAGTATGTAAGATCAAAATCTTGAATTCTATATACAACTGAGTAGCTACTTGCATATGTCTCAAATGCATGTGTTAGGGCAGATACAGCTCTAGAGTTGAACCATTGCAGCGATCATACGTCAGTCCTTATGATGGTATCATACAACTATTATGGAAACGCAACACATTTTTAATAATTTGTATACACAAGATAATTTAATCGTACTTTCTAATAATTAATTGTGGTTAGGAGATGTTCCAAATCCGTTACACTTTATTACTTTGCTGGTCAGGTGTGTTATCTATATGCAATATAAATCTATGCTAATACAAATGTAACCAATTATTTCCAACAGAAACAGTAGCAATAATAAAGTATGTTATGCTGCTTGATACTATATGCCTCTGTTATTGAATAGCAGTTGATATGCAATATCATGTTAATGTATTGGCGAGGAATAAATAGTATTGTAACGTTTTTAAAATAAACAACAATGAAATTTTATTATCTCAGCAATAGGATTTGCTCTCCACACCGTAACACAGTATTCGTTAGTGCACTCCACTGACGACAATGACAATATACTTGGACTATTACGAACAACAATGAACTGTTAATCTTAACTAATATTTACAAAGCACTATTTACAAATCAGAACTGTCAGTTCTCAGTTCATAGTTCTTCTAGCACAGTCACTCGAGTTCACAGTATCTCGAACCACAGACCTTCAGAGACAGTCCACTGTACTCGAACTCATGTCCCTCCAACTGTGGTCCACTGCACTCGAACTCAGGCCTTCGGATGCTGACACAGTTGCGGACGCACACTCAAGTCGTACTCCGGTACACAAGACTGGCTGGCTTGCTCTGTTCACTGGTTTACTGACTGAACTAATCATGAATCACACACTGTCCGAGTTCCCTCGCGTCTCTTCTTTTATAACCACAGCGACGTAGCCTGGAAAGTTCGAATTCGCGATTTTTCCACTTCGACGGACTTCTCGGCCTCTTTAGGCAAGCAGAAGATGCGAGCGCAAACTCCCTCGCCGCGTAGGCCCTTTCCCCTCTCTTCTCTCCGCCGCGCGCCGTACCTCAGTGCTCCGTGGAGCCCGCGCGATCTGCTCTCTTGCGGGACGCTGGTCGTGAGTTCGAATCTCACGTCGTTGTCACAGTATAAACCTGAATTCTACTTATTCTACTGTTATTGAAAGGAAACATATTCATCACAAAAGGTGTGCTTCAAATAATAGTCGAAATTACAAGAATAGAACCTGTCATGTTATCATTGATACTGTTTGAAACATTGCCATATAATGGTGTACATGTTTGTGACCTTTACATTAAAAATATATTCACCATTATTGCAACAGAATATTTTATGGAAGGCTGCTGTATTGTCAATATTTATGATATAGAACACATTATCCCACAAGTCTCCAAGACTGATATTTATCTTCAAATTTCGACACCTTTGAGACTGAAAGGACATAGATAAATGTACTTGTTATTTACGGAAATACATATATACATACCTTGATATTTATAAATACACACAGACATGCATATTACTAAGGACATAGGAATGCTGCTAAGCAATATAGCGCTGCTATCGTATTTACGCCCATATAGGGTATAGGTACTAGCAGGTAGTGAGGAGAGGAAGGTAGAAGTAAGTACATTGAAACCTCGGTTCTTGATTTTTCATGGGACTGGACAGATTATACCCAGAATCGAGAAAAACGCAAAATAGGGGTTTTGCCAAAATTGAAAAAGAAACACATCAACATATTTAGAAACTAATTTTTATGGTCTAATCTCAACTAAAAGAAGAAAAATGCTTTAAAGAGCTCCACAACATTAAGTACACTGGTTGGTTGCATCAAGTTTATCTGCCACTTCTTGAAGAAATCAAGAATGGATCTCTGTTTTGCTGGACATCTTTGACAGAGAAAGTGTAACTCCCTTTTCACCTGGATTCATCAATATTGAAGCTACGCATGTATCTTCATACGGCTTCCAGTTCTGCTACCGTTCATTCTCCATGCTGTCACCACTGATAGCCTTCATAGAGCTTACTTTTCTGAAGCAGTTGGTGATGATGGCTGCTGACATTTTCTCTCATGCACTGCAGACCTTATGCATGGCAGTGACGATGGAGATTTTGAAAACGGAATCTCCAGTTTGTCTGTCCATGGCAGCAATCTGTTTCTGCACCAGTGAACGTCTATACTTCCTCATGAGGGCATGAATTACACCCAAATCCAAGGGGTTGAAGACAGCTATACAATTAGGTGGGAAGAGAGCAACCTTCACATTCTTCAGAAATAACGTATCAGGGGATGTGCCAGACACTTATCCACTACAAGGATTATCTTCCTGTTAGCAGCCCCCATTTTCACGTGCAGTTCTCTCAGATAGCTGCTAAATATGTCCATTGTCATCCAGGCAGGCCTGTTCTTGTAACTGCATGGCAGTGTGCTGACATTTTTAAGACACCTTGGTTTTTCATATTTGCCAATTACCAAGGATTTCAGCTTCTTGAATCATCTGCATTTGTACAGAGAATAACAGTGAGCCTCTCCTTACTTTTCTTCCCACCATGGCAGGTCTCTCCTTTTATGTGAAGCCTCTCATCAGAGAGTAGAAGACCCCCGTCTCATTGGTATTAAAGATAACTTTGGCATCATAGCCTTCCATGAGATGTGGAAGGACATCGTCTTTCTGATGATCCACTGACTCATCTGAAACTTGCACTTTCATCACACACACTTTTGTATGTAATGTCATGCTGCTTAAAGCCATCCATTAGAAGCCCTAAAATTGTCCACTTTCTGCCTTAATGCGATGCTTTGTTGTGAATTGATTCTCACGCACCGCAGCACATGATTAACACGTGGTTTCTGGCACTGTGTTGCATCAGGTATCTCACCTGGGTACGCATGGTAGATAAGGAGAGGGGTAGGAACTGTTACTGAAACGATCTTGGACAAGGAAATAAGATTTAGGGCTGAAAAAACGCATAATAGAAGCTAATTTGCTTTGTTGGGACAAAAAATTTGTTTCTTAAATGCTGGTAAAACACTAAATCGAGAAACATTAAATCGGAGTAAAAATAGCATTGCGTATATGGGACATCTGCCAGGACTGCAAAATAAGAACGCAAAATGCTGGTAAATCTTAAATCGAGAAACCCAAAATCGAGGTTCCACTGTACCATCTATATCAACATTCGATACTGTCTGCATCATGAAACGCTGACAAATGATCTGGTTTGAAGGCAATTGATAGTTTCTGCAGAGTATACTGACGACGTCACTGTGGAGGTAATAGTTCGTAAACTTTATACTGGCAATGATATTTGTTCTGAGTAGTACATACATGCATACATACAGGGTCATACTGAACAACATCTAAATATTTCACTGAATATAGAGGGATCTAAATAAAAATATGGAAACCATGTTCACTGACGTGAAATGTCTAGTGCAGGACATTGAACAAATTGCATTTCGATTCTCATTAATTAAATGCTGGTAGTTTATTGAGGCTGTTGCAAGTTTCACTAAATTCCTGGCTAATACTGCTATACAATGTTTCTCCTTGGCCTAAACACCCTGTAAGAATATATAATGAACTAGATAATAATAACAGTTTTAATATTCAACGACAATATTTGCAATCCAATGATCCCAAAAGGAAAATAAAACATGATAGAACTAAAGGACAGTCGCATTCCTTTGCAATTTCAATTTCATAGCCAGCAAAGGAAGACTGTTCGTGATGTACTTGGCAGTGAGGGCCTGCAATGTAATATTCCAACTACGGAATTAGAAGATCAATTCCACAACCTCTACTAAACTAGGAACGACTGGGTCAGAAATAATTATGCTAATGCACAATTGAATTCCAATAGTCACATACTTGATGATCCCTTCTTCTCATCATATCAAAAGTGGAAGTGTTACTGATTGGCATTGAAACATGTCCAGATTTTGATAACGTCTTAATGAGAGTCGTTAAAGACATCATCGTGGATGATGGATTATTCTTAACTCATATTGAATAAAATAATTAGGTTACCAGAGTCAGTAATACCACTGTTTTCTTCTTTAAGTTAGTATTTCTTAAGTATATCTTGAGATATCTTGATTTAGAAAGAATATGTGCAGGCACAATAACCCTTGAATTAACAGTACAACAGCAGATACGTATTGCTCAATTCTAGAAGTAAACTTTTAATTCGTGTATCATATGTAGCTATTAATGTCTTGTTTTTGTTTTGTTATCAATTATTTTTATTCATTCATTTATAGTGTATGCGCAAGGGCAGGTCTTTCACTGCAAACCCAGCATTTTCCAGTGTTTCCTATTTTCTGCCTTCCTCTTTGTCTCCTCATATGACCCACATATCTTAATGTCGTCTATCATCTGATATCTTCTTCTGCCCCAAACTCCTCTCCCGTTCACCATTCCTTCCAGTACTTCCTTCAGTAGGCAGTTTTTTCTCAGCCAGTCACCCAGCCAATTCCTTTACCTCTTTCTGGTCAGTTTCAGCATCATTCTTTCTTCATCCAGTCTTTCCAACACAGCTCTGTTTCTTACTCTGTCTGTCCATTTCACATGCTCCATCCTTCTCTATATCCATTTCAAATGCTTCTATTTGTTTCTATTATACTGCAATAAACCCAGTATGAGGACCAGACTGCAGCATGCGGCACTTGGAATCGCATTGTTACATATGTCTTATGTCTGTCTTCTGCAGGAAGGAAATTTATTGGATCTCCACGTGGCTGGAATAAAGAAGGAATGTGTGGATCGCAGCTATGATCTCACATCAGGTTTTAGCGTCGAGGAGTCTGCAGTGCCAACTAATTTTGTTGCGACAAAGTGTAAAGCTGAGGTATGTGGATGCTATAGAGTTTGCCAGCTGCTTTTTTTTTCAATATTAATCTTTTGAAACCATAGCGAGTTAGCATATGAATTCGCATTAATATTTTCTACGTAAAATTATATATTCAATTTTTTTTTTCAAAATATTCTAAATTTAGATTATGGTTGTCTGTATATATACACAGGGTACTTACGAACATCGTGCAATATTGTAGGATATGATTTCTGACATGTCTGACGATAAAAGTTCATATAAACGTGTCATACTTCTAAAATTTTGTGAGCTACACCCCCCCCCCCCCAAATTAAAGATATAATTGGACGTTATTAAGGTTATAATTATGTATGAAAATGGTAGTGGGTGTATACTAAATTTATTACAGAATATTCACGTTATTACTCCCTCGAAAAATCTCCATTAAACCGGTTTTCAATGACTCCACCTTCTGCACCAATACACATATTTACTGGAGCGTGAACTGTACACTAACTTACAAGCAAACATTCACATGGGGACAGATAAAAAAGTTATTTGTTTTCCCGCCATGTTAATAATGTCAAAACTGGTATTTATAGAAATTTTGGTCTCTGGAGCGCAATTAAGCGGGCTCTCCAGAAAATAAGTATCCCTGGGGCCGTTTACACAAAGAAAACAATTTTATGGAAAGATTGGATCACATACAGCAATTGTTGAGCTATTTCTCAACACATGCACCACAGGAATTAGGACATTTCTCGTACCGTGGGATCAACAGAGAGTTAGGTGTAGATGGCTGTCACACACTGGTTGCATCCCGGGCAGCAGACTTCTATGACACAAGTTGATCCGACTCTATGACTAATGTCTCAGTTCCGTTGGGGAATATGGTTTTTTTAGTAGGTTATTTTACGACGCTGTATCAACATCTCAGGTTATTTAGCATCTGAATGAGGTGAAGGTGATAATGCCGGTGAAATGAATCCGGGGTCCAGCACCGAAAGTTACCCAGCATTTGCTGAAATTGGGTTGAAAAAAAAACCGGGAAAAACCTCAACCAGGTAACTTGTCCTGACGGGGAATTGAACCTGGGCCACCTGGTTTCGCGGCCAGACGTGCTAACCGTTACTCCACAGGTGTAGACGGAATATGTTGAAAAATAGCTCAATAATTGTTGTACTGTTCCAATAAATCTTCCATGAAATTGTGTTTTCTTTCTGTAAACAGCCCTAGGAAATCTTAACCTTTTGGACAGGCCTCGTAATTGCACTCCAGTGGCCAAAATTTGTATAAGCACTTGTTCTTTTATTAATAACATGGTGGAACAAAAAAATTAACATTTTTATCTGACCCCATGAGAATATTTCCTTGTACTTGTATTGTTGCTCCATCTTTCTATTCAATTTTCTCTTTATATTACAGGAAGAGTTGTGTGACCTAAACGCAGTAAAGGAAGAGGTGAAACTGGACGTTATGGCAGAGGGGAATGAGATTCTGACCAATAGGTGAGTCTTTGCACTGTCCTTAATATTAACACATAAAACATCAGTTTGCGAAGTGTTGCTGTATGGCCATACACGAACAACTAGTTGGAAAGAAGCCCAACAGCCATCTACGACACAGCAAAGATAGATCACGGAAATTTATGGAAGGAGGAAGTCTTTATGAAGGCAATTCGGGATAAGATCGACAAGTCTGAAGATAGGGAGTGTAGATGTATAAAGATGAATAGATGTCCCAGTATGTGATTGTTATTGATATGAAAGACTCAAGGTATATTAAAATTAATACCACCACTATTACTAACGTCAGACTCTCACTTTGAGAGAGGAACAGATGTTAAGATGTTGGAGAATAAGGTGCTTAGGAAAATATTTGGGGCTAAGAGGGATGAAGTTACAGGATAATGGAGAACAATGCACAAAGTAGAACTCCACGCATTGTATTCTTCAGTTGACATAATTAGGGACATTGAATCCAGACGTTTTAGATGAGCAGGGCATGTAGCACACATGAGTGAATTCAGAAATGCCTATAGAGCGTTAGTTTGATGGCCGGAGGAAAAAAGACATTTGGGGACGCCCAGAAATAAATGGGAAGATAATATAAAAATGGATTAGAGGGAGGTGGGATATGATGGTAGAGACTGGATTAATCTTGCACCGGATAGGGACCGATGGCGGGCTTATGTGAGGATGGTAATGAACCTGTGAGTTCCTTGAAAGCCATAAGTAAGTTACTAACATCATTATCATTATCACTGCCACTGTTGATGTTGCTTCTGTAGCATTCATTTGTGGTCTTTGCATTGCAATGTCTTCTAGTTATCCTGTTTTTTTTTACTTTCTACTTTCCAGATCATATCTGGGGTACTGTTACCAAATTACCATCCCACCATTCTTCTGTTTCATTGCTGCTATTACAGTCTCTCTAAATACACAGGTTGTAACTTTAATAATGGCAATTATTTATTTATTACGAATATACAAGTGATACATCTGTGAAACTTCTACGGTCCTTCAATGTAATAACCGGCATTGTCTACAACTCGTTGTCAGCAATGTGGAAGTCGTAGTATCCTTGTAGCAGCTCTTGTTTTGTTGATGTTTCTGATAGACGCCCTACTGCCTGCAGAATATCAGGAACTGTCCAGAATCGAACTTCTCGAAGTGGTTCCTTCATCTTTAGGATTAATTCATAATCACAGGGGCTTAAGTCCGGTGAATGTGGTGGATGGAAAAGCACTTCCCACCCCCAGCGACGGTACAAATCAGCTACGGAGTGTGCCGAATGTGCCCTTGCGTTATCCTGCAAAATGATGGAAGGATTCTGCAAAACTTGTGGGCGCTTTGTTCGCAACGCTGATCTCAGATTATGTTCCAAAAAATGACGGAAATACTGTGCATTAACCTTCTGTGTTTGCTTGACGCCGTCACAGTCGTACACAACCATCAACATAACTTTCACATTGTAGGAGTATAACGCACCACTGTTTTGCATGGTGACCCGTAATGACACCCCTCATTTGAGTAGAGGTTCGTATTACTTGGCCTATGTCTCATCAAGCGCAACAGTAAGCCGTAAGAAGGCGTCTCCTTCACGATCATAACGCTCCAAGTGAGTCTGAACGGTGTCGTATTGTATCCATCGCTGCGCCTCCATAAAATCCCAGGGAACCCACCGAGATGCAATTTTTCTCACTTTCAGGCGATTCTTTAGATACGAAACACAGTCAAATGCGATATTCCTACCTCCTGGGCTAACTCACGTACAATCTAATAGCGAAGAAACAGCTTGCACTTCCTCTTCACTAACACTCGGACGACCCAGCCGAGCCATGTTTTCCACGCGGTCACGCCCCTTGTTGAAGGCTCGAACCCACCTCGCCACAGTCCTGTATGGTAACGCCGTCTCTTCACTTGCCTCAACAAGGCCGTCATGACATTGTGGTGTATGACCACAGGCAGATCGCTTTGTAAACATGGCGAGACAACCGCTTAGAGCTGTAACTAACAGGAGACTAACTTCAACTCTCCACAGCGCAGTCGGACGAAAGAGTTGTTTTAGGGGGGAGGAGGGCAGACATAGACCAACATGTGGTAGAAGTGGCAACTCCGTCTCATTTCGCTTTTACAGCAGTGTTGCCACTATTAAAGTTACACCCCCACATATTTTGTTCAATCCGTCGTGTAGTGCTATCCTCCAAACATGATACTGATCTTATAATTTATAATATCAGGAGGTATTTGTGGTTTTCAATTTGGCTAAATTTTATAGTTTCAGTTGCTATTGCCTCTAACTACCAGAAGTTGCTCATTCCAAATTATGAATTAATATAAACTTATGTTAGTGAGTCTACTAAAATTAGTTCCTTTGTGTCAACATACAGAGCCATTATTATCAAAGGTCCCAGAAACCGGTGGCCGGCCAGCCGTACTCTGCGTGGTTTCCAGCGTGCCCGTAACCTCGACCTCCAGTAGCCATATGGCATTCGGTGCGCTTAGAAGTCGAGTAATGAAACTCTCGATTCTTCAAGTGTACAACGTTAGTGTATAAAGTTGAGTGATTATTGTGTATTTAGGTAATGCCTAGCAACAAATTCTCATTGCGTGAACGTATGCATAGGTACAACAGTCCACACCTGTGGAGTAACGGTCAGCGCGTCTGGCCGCGAAACCAGGTGGCCCGGGTTCAAATCGCGGTCGGGGCACGTTACCTGGTTGAGGTTTTTTCCGGGGTTTTCCCTCAACCCAATACGAGCAAATGCTGGGTAACTTTCGGTGCTGGACCCCGGACTCATTTCACCGGCATTATCACCATTTCATTCAGACTCTAAATAACATAGATGTTGATACAGCGTCGTAAAATAACCCAATAAAATAAAAAAATAGGTACAACACGTACATAAAAGGCAGAAGGTCGTGTGCGAAAACAAGACGAAAATTTAGAATAAAGTTTCCAAACAGACCTGTGCCTTCAGCCAAAACAATTAGACGACTCACTAAAAGATTTAAAGAAACAGGCTCGGTGAACAATCGAAAATCAAACAGAAAACGTTGTGTTCTTACAGAGGAAAAATTAGGTGAGACTGGTGAAAGATTAGAACATACCCCTCAAAAATCTCTAAAGCGTTTAGGACAGGAAACTGGAATATCTCAGTCCTCTGCAAGAAAAGCAATAAAACTATTGAAACGTGAAGCCATATAAAATTCCTGTAGTACAAGCATTAAGTCAGACAGACCCTGATAGGAGAGTGCAATTTTGTTAGAGAAGGTGAATTCAGGAGAGATTGATTGAAAATTAATTTTTTGCTGATGAAGCATGGTTCTATTTAAATGTACACGTGTGTTCTGAGAATAACCCATATTGGAGTCAGGAAAAACCGGATTTAGTGATTGGAATGCCCTTGTATGGTGATAGGATAGGGGTCTGGTGTGCAATTAATGGACATTGCATTATTGGGTCTTTTTTTTTTTTTTAGAGTACAATTAACAGCGAAAGGTATCTCCAATTACTTCTCGACCCCTTCTTTGCGAACTTACGTATGCGGAACGTTTGTCAATTCATTTCCAACAAGATTTTGCCACTGCTCATACAGCTGCTGTGCCAATGAGGGAATTGAGGCGTATTTTCAGTACGATACTAATCAGTAATAATTTGAGGCCTCCACGAAGCCCAGATGTAATCCTCTGTGACTTTTATTTATGAGGAACACTAAAAGGTACCGGTATGGTTTATAGGAAAAATCCTCATTTTCTAGATAAACTAAAAGACTGTATACGATTAGAAATCCAAGCTATTAATGATCTGGAACTTCAGAGTGTTGTTCGTTCATTCATTCATCAGAAGATGTTAGTTGTGTGTGGTGACAAATGGGGGCCATTTTCAGCAACGACTGTGAGCATGGAAAGTCCAAATTAGTGAACATTTATTGTCAATACTGTTATACATTGGAGAAGCGCCGGAGAAATGGTTAATAATAATAATAATAGTAATAATAATAATAATAATAATAATAATAATGTTTTATTTTCGCTGGCAGAGTTAAGGCCATAAGGCCTTCTCTTCCACTCAACCAGCCTTAATCGATACAATACATAAATTTAAATTACAAATATTTACACTACACTTAAAAGGTTCTCCAGCAATATTCTTCACTATATATTTATTTAAATTTAGATAAATCTATAGGGTAAAGTAGTAACTTAATTTATGAGCTAATTTAATTTAATGAATTATAATTAATTTAATATTTGTAATAGCTAGTAAAATGATGAAAATTAATTTAATATTAACTTACTAGGACTATGTTACAGGGAGAATATATATATATTTCTATTTCTATAATGAGAATATTAATGTAATTGCCATTAGAGGTTTTGTAAATCTATTTAGAGAAATTAATGATAATAATAATAATAATAATAATAATAATAATAATAATAATAATAATAATGGACAGATGTTAGTTTCATTATAAGTAACAAATATTAATCAGCAATTAATCTGTTAAGTAAGAATTTATGTAATTTTGACATAAATGAAGTTATTGTCCAACAACCCCTTATATCACTCAGAAGCGAGTTCCAGTTTCTAGCAACTGAAACTGTATAGGATGAAGAATATAAAGATGTCTTGTGGTAGGGTATAATGAATAAATTGTTATGATGAGATCTTGTACTTAGCTGATGATATGCGGATAAATTTTGAAAACGAGAAGCCAAATAGATTGCGGTAGCGGTGCGCAGAATTTGAAAAAAGAGAACAAGAGAATGAGGGCTCGTCGATCGCTTAGCCTTAGCCAAGACAGAGTTTGGAAAGACGGGGAAACATGATCATACTTACGAATATTACAAATATAACGGACGCACGCATTATGCACACGTTGTAGCCTGCTGCTCAAATTTGCATTTAGGTTACACACTCAGTGGAAACCATGCAGGCGGCCGCTGTTCTGGGGCCATTGATAATAATTAGAGCTGTCGATCTAATCGATTGATATTAAAATCCGAGTAACTGATCAAATATGTTTTAATCAATTAATTGAATGGGTTAAAAATTACCGTTTTATGAAGGGAACATAACTGGCTTGTGAAGTCTTTGTAGCACAAAATCTGTACGCATATCATCTGTGTGGTAGTGTTAAGCTATGAGCGACAAGTTCTGGTCTTCTTGCTTCAGAAAGCTAAAGGCAGTAATTATTTTATTTGTCAAAATAACCACCCCTGTACCTATATTTTGGCGATAGTAAAAGAGGGTTAATGATTTTGGTAATGTTATTTGAATACGTCCGTTTCGTCACATGGAAATGAGTTTGCCCATTAGTTGTTAATGAAACTGTGAGAGCCCAGCTTTCGGAGGTTCTAGATGATCAGTTCACTTTCAAAGATTGTGCCTGATTGCTGGTTATTCAGAGATCAGTGTTGTTAGTTTTATATACTTTCATCTTTAGTTAGAAATATGGCTTACAAACCATTGTGTGGAAAACTTGGTTAAAGTTTGGGATTCAAATTAAACGATTGTGTAAAGGTGACTGACAGGAAAACATGTGTTGTAAGGAATGTGGAAAATTGTTCTGATGTAGTGGAACCCTTAAACATTTTCATCTTTTCCAAGGTGGATCTGCGTATACAAACGTTGCTATTTCATCTTTTCTAGAGCACCTAATGGTGATGCCTGTATCCTCTGTTCAGGAAAGAGAAATAACGAATAAATTTGTGAAGTATTGTTAATGCAGTGATGTGTTGGCTGGAGCAGAGAGCTGCGACTCTAATGAACTGTGAGCAGGGAATGTTGGCATTTATTCCTTCAAACTTTTTGTATAAGTCATCATCAGTGTCAGTTGATTCTTAATAATTAATAATATGTGTCAATCCAATTAAAAATATTTGTGTTCATTATAGCATGAGGAATGATGTTACATATTATTCGGTTAAACCTATTTCAAAGAGTTCAAAATTTTATTAAGTGGATGATTAATTTATTAACATATTTTTGCATGATTTATTTTTCATTTATAAATTTTATAAATTATGTGTTCATCTGTTTATTTCTATCTCAGAAGAATATTAAGATTAATGTAAAATTTATAACAATGCTTAGTGTTAACAATAGAGGGTGAGACAAATATGTCACGCTAGGCAGAACATGGATTTGGAATATAGTAGGCATATACAGGGTTAGTTAAAAGTCCTGCACCACCTAAATAACTTTTGAAGCATACAGTTCAGTGATATGAAACTTGGTATGTAAGGATAACCATATACTAAGAACTCAATAATGGTATTACCGAGTTTTTTCTACTTCCGGTTTAACCGGAAGTAACTCCAACTCATTTTAAATAGAACACCCAATATATTATTTTATTTTTGAATAGTACTCATTAAGAGCTTTTCCAAAATTACCCACACTCGATACTTCTGTACAAATTCAGTGTTGCTAAGTCAAGAAAACAGAAAAGTGTATCGAATATTAAAATAATAAAATACTCCTTCCTTAACAAAAACAAAACAAAGCTAGCTCACCTTCTGAATTATGTGTTCAAATTGGTGGCCCTCAGAGGCTTTACAATTTGTCACTCGATCATAGAAACCATTTAAGGAATGATTTAACCAGGCTTTAGGAATATCTTGCACCACTTCCATTTTTATTTAGCAACACTGAATTTGTACATAAGTATCAAGTGTGGATACTTTTTGAAAAGCTCTTAATGAGCTTTATTCAAAAATAATATATATATATATATATATATATATATGTATATATATTGGGTGTTCCATTTAAAATAAGAGAGTTGGAGTTACTTCCGGTTTAACCGGAAGTAGAAAAAACTCGGTAATACCATTATTGAGTTCTTAGTATATGGTTATCCCCACATACCAAGTTTCATGTCACTGAACCACATGCTTCAAAAGTTATTTAGGTGGTGCGGGACTTTTAACTAACTCTGTATAAGATAGAACCAGAGAATGGAATGAAACGTGCATTATTTGTGATTAGTCAGCTCTGTCCACTTTCATTTTTTATGGTATGACGCAAAACATTCCTATGCATAAACCAACATCAAGCTTAGCAAGAGTATATTTGTTGTTGGTTGGGCTACTTGCAAATGTACGTTTGTGTGCCGAACTGTAACACTAGAATGGAAATTGAAGCTTTTCAACTATTATCATGAACTACCGATCGGCAGTGAGCAAGAAACATACATTTTGGGAATACTTCAGATTACAGAAGTAAATTGCCGGCATCATGGCACATAATATGACAATCCCGTCCAGAGCCATCTGTAATATTACATTAACATATAGTAAGACAGTAGAAAATTTAGGAGTATATTTAGATTTAAATTTAAATGTTCAAAGTCAAGTGACCTACATATGTAAGAAAACTTTTTCCATAATTCATTCCCTCAGACACTTAACCAAAGTTTTACCTATCAACCTTAAAAAGAACCTGATCCAAACTTTAGTGATGCCCCACTTCGATTATTGCGATTCTCTGTTCACGAATCTAAATACTGATCTTGCCCATAGACTACAGCGTGTTCACAATATCTGCGTTCGTTTCGTTTGTAACATTAGAAAATTCGATCATGTAACACCGTCACTAGAATTGTTGTCTTGGAGTCCACTTAAAGAAAGAAGATTCTTCAACTCTCTCTTATTACTATTTAAAATCATCCACACCTCCACACCCTCTTACCTAGCATCTCGTCTCGTTTACCTTTCACTACCTCGAACCCGGAACATGTACCTTCTCTCTATTCCTCTGCACAGAACATCCTTCTAACCATCATCTTTCAGGATATTTATTCCACGCCTCTGGAATTCTCTCCCTGACCATGACAGAGACTGTCGGACAATATCAGAATTCAAATTTAAATTAAAAAATCACATTCTAGTTCATGGAATTGCTTGTTGAACATCTGTCAGGTTGCGCAACTTCGCCTTAACCCGTGACATATAGTAAATATTGTAACTATGCTGTTGTAAAATTGACAATTAATATGTAATGTATTGATTATTATTACTATTATTATTATTATTATCAGTTATCAGTTATCACTATCATCATTGCTATCTCTGTTTTCTTTCTTTTTTCTTGTATTAGATCGATGAGAGCTCTATAGTGTTCTTTTGACTCTGTTGACCCTCTATAGCGCTTTAACTTAATTTGTATTATTTTCATCAGTGTTTCTATTTCTTTTTTTGTATTTATATGTGCTATCTGGCAGGATGGAAGAGAAGGCCTTATGGTCTTAATCCTGTCAGATTAAATAAATAAATTATTAATTAAATAAATTATTAAAGAATGCACTACAGGCTGCACTATTTCGCATAATTTAGGCCGAGTAAAACAAGTATTTAAAGAAACTCTCCAAGACATTTTTGGCCTTCAACATAGATTTTTGTAATTTCTATAACATTACAAAAGGGAAGGAGCGTCGGTGTACAAGGATCATAGACACAGAAATGTCCGCTGTAGGGAAATTTCTGTTACTGAACTTCAACTAGTGATAGACCATATTACAGCATTCGCAGAGATGCAAGCCATCTTGACCATGGATGTTCATGTAAACAGTACCGCAGTCCTGATCCGAATTATACAAGGTTATTCAGTATATTCAAACAGTTGCATCCTTGAGCTGAAGTGTTAGGCCTATAAGTCTGTTTCCTAAAGAATTTCTCTCATTAATCTTTTCATTGGCCTAAAGTGGACACTTGCCGCAAGTGTGATGAATTCATTCTAAATATAGCAGCAAAAGATGAGTAGTGGACCTAGTCCTTCATCACAAATGTGCAATGAATATAATGGCTACACATATGACAGATTCTGAACTACTGACTTGTGATATCAGTTCACTTACTACAAGTGCTGCCTATTCTGTAGTAGACAACTTCGGGGTGCATCGCAGTAACAGTAATACTGCCTACATCTGTATGTGGGACGAGACATATGTGGGGAATATCTGAAATGACTTCATGCCTAATGTCTCGTCAATCAAGGTTTTATAAACCGCAAAAAATAATTATTAATTGTTCGAACAACTCTGCTGGCCAGAATTGAAACAAAACATGTTTTTGTGTTGTTTCTCGTCAATATAGCGAGTTTTAAAGAAGTCACACAAAAATTCTTAGTGAGTGACCATAGGAATCTTGCGATAATAGAAAAGAGGCGAAAGGTATAAGAAAAAATGTTCTCTCATATCACAGTCTACTATATACAGTCGCGAAGCTTGAGGTGATTTTTTGCAAATCTCGCGATAAAGCGCTGCAAGCGGTTAGCAACTAGAAACAATAGACTGTCCACGGTCGACTTTGGATTTAGAGTGGACTGAGTCGTGTTTCCATCGAATGCTAGGTCATTGCGTATTTCGCATTGATGCTCGTGAAGAAAAATCCTAACATCTATTTCTTATTTTACTTATAGATGCAAGAAGTGGTTAATAAACAGCAGGAGGGAAGATCTAATGACAAAGAATGAAGCATATCTTTATAATAATATAAAGTTTTACTCTCTTCATTTCGAAAACACACAATTTATGAATGAAAACAAAAATAAATTAATCTGGAATGCAGTTCCAACTTTATTTGATGTTTCAAATAAACCTGTTCTGTTATTACCTACACCTGAGAAACAAAACCTTTGCACTAATTCTACGTCTGAATCAGCTGATTCCTTGAATAATTGTACATTTTCAGACAACTTAGGCCTACTTTTTTTTTTTCAAAGGATATGTTTTTAATTATAGCTGTTAATTTTGTTGTTATTTTTATTTGTTACTTTACTAGAGACGTAGAAAAAGTAAGTCTGTTACAATAAAATTTATTGGTCGCGTTTTATTTCCAATTCTGGTGTGATTATTATTGCTTAACGTCATCCCACTTTGTTAACTACGTTAGCCTTCACTACACGTACCGGTACACGTAAGTTACTCCATTAATTCATATTTCCATTATTATTGTTATTATATTATTGTTGTAAAGAGAAATGCAAATTAATATTTATTGGTTTCATAGTTCATTATCGCTATAATCTTGAATGAGTGAAGCGATTATACTAAATTTCAGTTCGTTTTGCACAAACAAAAATAATATTAACCTATTTCTTGCAGGTATCTTCGAGTTTATGGTGGAATTTAATATACTTCATTAAAATAATAAATGAACTTTATGCATTTAATATTTCAATAATGGAAGGAAGGTGTTAATTTTTCCAAAAGAACACGACAACGAAAGTGTAACATATTTTGTCATCTGCTAGGAGAGATCTGTGATGATGAGGCGACAGTAGCGAACCTAGTGGTGGGCAACTACCCATGTTTGCATTTTTACTACATATTGAGCTTCGCGACTGTATATAGTAGACTGTGCTCATATCCTCAACAAATGATACAGGAGACAAAGCTCAGTAACAGCTTCCATGTGATTCCCATGAACGGAGGTGACTTCCGTTCTTCCAAAACTATTGCTGATCATGTGCTTCACACTACAAAATTGCCAATATCTACACGTTCAGTGATAAAGGTTATTTCTGAGTCACTCATAAAAGTCTTCTATAAGAAGACTTTTCTGAACTTGATTGGAAACAATGTAATGTTCTGGGAATAATCTGACCCAATATTCAAGAGTGTGATTCCAAAACTCTTTGAGTTTATTTGGCCATTTTAATGACTTATACATATATGTGACATATTTTAAGCGTGTTTTCTTCCATAACAATGCCAGTCTTATGCATGACACTTGAAAACTCGTTCAGTCTGTAGACCAGTGGATAAAACAAATAGCCCAATCCTTTCATAAAAATGGACTTAACGCGTTTTGGGATCACACTTTAAAATTAGGTTTAAGTCATTCTGCAATACCTCCAATAAATAGATCTCGTCTGTTAGCTGATAGAAAAGCACTTCCTTGCGATGGTGCCCTTTTGTCTGCAGAGGGCTGTTAATCCTAAGTGCACAATGCATCTTAATTGCATACTCCTTATTCACACAATAAGTGTTACAACTCCTTTTCGTAAAATTACAACGAGTTTAAGTTTTTCTCAGAGAAGGACTTTATGCGTTTACATCAAAGTATTTCCAAAGACATTCATAACATTTTGTAATCCATAAAGTTCTTAGAACTCACGGAAATTTTACATAGCGCACAGAACGGTCTAACTATTGTTTTATTACTGGTATTTAAAGAGAAATTGCTATCATGGAGAACTATATTTAGAGATTGAAATATTTCGCAGATTTTGAAAAAAAAAATATATATATATATATAACCTAAATAGAACCAATTTTAGAATACTCTTTCAAATTTAAATATCGAAAGGGGTGCCATGTTAAATTTCAAAGGGGTGTTAAGTTCTGGCGAAGGAGTTAAACCTAAAATGCAATTACCTCTGCTTTTGAATTTCTTATTCTATATTGAAATTGACGTGCTAACAAACGAGGGTGCAATGTGGGTAGCCAAACTGTTACTACTATCATACTAACAACACTTTACAATAATAGAACGCTAGAGTATGTAGCTTACTGTAAGTCAGTCATTCATTTCAGTCTGTAACTTAAAACATTGAGTTTGCAAAAGGATGTTATATACAGTAGAGTGCAAGAAGAGGGAAAGAATTGCAATTTTAATTTGTGGAACATAACGACGTCAATGTTATGAAACAAATCGAGAGTGTAAAAAAACAAAGGAAGTGTGTCCCGTCATCTCACTTTGTTTAATAATAGTACATTATGCAACGAGCCTATAATGATAGTAATTAAGAATCGAGTATGGATATTTATGAAACGAGCGCAAGCGAGTTTCATAATTTTCATACGAGCTTCTTAATTACCATTATAGGCGAGTTTCATACGACTTTTTATGCTCGACCATATTTCTAACTTGAAATTACCGGTATTCAGATGTATACATTTTATTTGTAACTGACAAGATCGGAAGTGACCTTGTTCTAGGTCGTGAATTGTGAGATGTGCGCAGACGCGAAAGTATTGATTTTTTCCGAGGAACAATAATGTCATTGACCTTGACGTAGTCCCGTTAAACTTGATAATATTATAATATTATAACCTTGATTATTGAATTCGACATTGAAAAACGAGATGGCAAATTGAATTTATTTGAATATTATTTACAATTAAGGGGAGTTGGTCATTATCGCATGCAAAATAATGGTAAAAATTGCCTCTCTTCAAGCAGTCATAAATATAATACTATTTATCACAGCTCTTTCATTTTTTAATGATATATGTATACACATTAAGCTTTGAAATGAAAAAGAATGGTTACTCTAGAGTAAATCTTTATCCTTAAATTATTTTTTTTAATTAAGCACAATTTTTTTTATAAATCCACTACATGTCTGTGATTAGGTACATTCTATTCACTTATTATAGCACATATTGAATTGAAAATTTGACCACTTACTGCTAATGGATACTAAAACATACCCTACTAAAATTATTCATGTATCTATAATATTATGGGCCTAGGGCTTATAGCAATCATCACCGTCAATAAATTAAAAAGGAATTGAAGATTAGTATAAGCCGTATGCCCATAATATTACAGATATTTTAATAATTTTAGTAGGGTATGTTTTAGTATCTATTAGCAGTAAGTGGCCAAAATTTTAATTCAATGTGTGCTATGATAAGTGAATAGAATGTACCTAATCACAGGTATGTAGTGAATTTATATAAAAAATATGATTAAATTCAAAAATTAATTTAAGGGTAAGATTTACACTAGATTAACCAGTCTTCTTTCATTTTAAAGCTTAATGTGTATACATATATCACTAAAAAAATGAAAGAACTGTGATAAATAGTATTACAATTCTGACTGCTTGAAGATAGGCTATTTTTACCATTACTTTGCATGCAATAACGTCCAATTCCCCTTAACGCTAATTATTATAGTAACAGAACATAACCTTCTGCGACAGTATTGGATTTCCAGCCTCCGTGACTTTTCGCTAATTCTCTTTCTATTGCATATCCGAGAATAATCGATACTTGCGGTTTTATAACGGTAGAAAGCTGACCTGTCATTGGCTGAACAGTTGTAACCTGAGTCGTCATTGACTGAAAGACCTGACCTTTAATGAGTAGGTGTACTTTAATGACATGCATTAAAGGTCTGCTACCAGGTGTATAATTACTACATTTCGGCATG
The DNA here is from genome assembly GCF_040183065.1 of Periplaneta americana. Lineage (NCBI taxonomy): Eukaryota > Metazoa > Arthropoda > Insecta > Blattodea > Blattidae > Periplaneta > Periplaneta americana. The sequence goes on along the minus strand of NC_091133.1, from coordinate 4,022,415 downwards.
GTCGAGCATAAAGAAACAAGAATGCTTTACTAATAAGGTATTTTACAAAACAGACCAAGAGAAGAATTCAGTTTTCTTCAACACGCGTTCTTATTTGTGTATTTTAATTGTTCTACATTATAATATATTACCCGGAGATTTACTATTTTCTACAATCCGGAACAGTTTTTTCTAGTTGTAAAATAATAAAAAGCATCAATATAGTTTGGATATTTACAGTGATTATAGTACTTCACGCATTACAAGTTCAACTATTATAGCGTATGAAGTACGTAATAATGTCAAAGTATTTGTTATTCAATATTTTATTATATTTATTTTAGTTACACTCGCTTATTTGCACATTAATTTAATGCCGTTGTTCATGCTGCAGTCAAAGTGGACCATATTGTATTGGAAAATCACTTTAGTGTTGCAAGTTATATTGAACTGCGAATAGCAAAATTCAGGCCGGGTATGATGATTGGCTTTGCCGTCCATTTAGTTCCTGCTGTCTTCTGGTTTTCTCACACGTAATCTAGTCACCCTGTAATAATAGGGTATCAGTTAAGATTAATACAGCTGGCATTGTCTGGAATGCAGCTGACCACTAATGATGAATACCCTAACATTAAATAATGTCCGACTTACTGCAGGTAGGAAATAACATATCACGAATAAAAATCCCTTTGCACATTGCAGAGCGTAACATAACAATGTATTATTATTATTATTATTATGATTATTATTATTATTATTATTATCATTATTATTATTATCATTATCATTATTATTATTATCATTATTATTATTATCATTATTATTATTATTATAATTATTACCATTATTATTATTACCATTATTATCATTATCATTATTATTATCATTATCATTATTATTATCATTATTATTCTTATTATTATTATTATCTTTATTATTATTATCATTATTATTATCATTATTATTATTATTACCATTATTATCATCATTATTATTATTATCATCATTATTATTATTATTATTATTATTAATATTATTATCTTTATTATTATTACCATTATTATTATTACCATTATTATCATTATTATTATCATTATTATTATTATCATTATTATTATTATTATTATCATTATTATTATTATCTTTATTATTATTATCATTATTATTATTATCATTATTATGATTATCATCATTATTATTATTAGCTTTATTATTATTATCATTATTATCATTATTATTATCATCATTATTATTATTATTATTATTATTATTATTATTATTATTATTATTATTATTATTATTGTTTGGAATGTGATTCCTTCTATATTTCTATATTAACTAGGGGCTTGTGCAGCCAATGCTGCAAACTAAGTTCATTAGACGTTCAAATAAAAACTTTTGAGATTTATTTTCAATGGAAAATACCAGACATTTTGAAAGTTATTTGCTTCCATAATAATGAAACATACTCCCTCTGGATGGTTTTTATGCCAAATACTTTTTCCTGAACCTATGTATCCTATGTATCTTGAGATTTAACGCGAAAACGCAAGTAACAATGTCAGGACGATCAGTGGGTTTTTCATGTGGGAGTAAAGCAATAGCTATTTCAGGTCATTGTGGATTGTAGAAGTCAAGTTTGCTATGCTTTCGAACAATAGACATAGCATCTTGGTATAGCTGGTGAATGTAGAGCTTTAAATGTAGGGGGTAAAATCATTTTATCTTGCTAAGAGATCTTGCTCAAATGATCGGAAGACTACAAAATTTTGTAGGCCTCTTATTTTATAAGTAAGTAATACCTTTTGCTCTCTCGAGCCAATACTGAAGATAATGACGCATATAAATATCTACACCACACCGTCATTAAGTAGACCTATATGAAAAAGACCCAACCCCACTTGATTAAAAACTATAAAAATATTTGAATTTTAATAGCAATATTATTATCTTACGAAAGTTTCGTTGTTATATATACTGTATAGCCGCCACTCAGTAAATTATAGAAATGAAGATCTAATTTAAGATATTCTCTACATCTACATATATAACCCCAAAACGTTTAACTTTCATATCATCAATATAGCATTAATATGTATAATTATTAATTAAAAATAGTCACATCATGGCATTAACTATAGTAATATTTAATTTCTAATGGTAATAATGTCATCAAACCACCTCAAGTTTTGTAGATTTTAATATGTAATACACAGCTGTACTCAGAAAATTACAAATCGCAGAATTAGACCTGTGAATTATTTTTAGTAAGTCTTAAAGTTTTTAATAACCAATTGAATTTGAGCTCTAAATATGTCGGCAATCCTGCAGGTCATGGCCTTCGTCTAATAGCCTATTGTTTATTGTAGTGTGTGTTTTGTTTTTTTCTTTTCTGAAATGCAATAGTTCTGAAAATCAGGAAAGATGGATTTTGGAAAATAGGAAAATTATGTAGGAAAATTTACATTTCACTGTAAACTACTATTTTTCTGAAAAACTTTTAGGTCCAAGCTTGAAAATGAGGGTCATTTATAAAAATCCCTTCAGCCGCTTTCCCGTAATTTCCATTACCAGTTCAAATTATATATATATAGATTTGCATACATACCTACTGTATATATGCTTACATTTCATCTCAGCACATTGACTGTCGTTCAGAGTGATAAATTTTAATTTCAGCTTTGTGGATAATGTTGAGAAGACTGTGTCATCAGAATATGACGGCATGACTCGTGAGGAAGACACATTGACACAGTGTGGCAGCTACAAGCTTGACAGCTTAATTGGTAGTGACGTCAGCCACAGTTCTATCAAGGGCGATCTTTCTACTGAGGGTTTTGTAACGTCGCAATCACAGAAACATAATTTGCGGACTCATACATTGAGAAAGTCTTTCAAATGCGACATCTGCGGGAAGTGCTTCACGAGATGGAGTGTTTTGAAGAGGCATGCTCTGTTGCACACAGGTCAGACGCCATTTAATTGCGATGTCTGTGGAAAGTGTTTCACAACTTCGTGGAATTATAATGTACATGCACGCATACACACTGGCGAGAGGCCTTACAAATGCGATGATTGCGGAAGGTGTTTTAATGAATCTGGAGTGTTGATCAAACATGCACGCATCCACACAGACGAAAGGCCTTTTAAATGCGATGTCTGCGGAAAGTCTTTCAGAACATCGGGGAATCTGAAGATACATGCAGGCATGCACACAGTCGAAAGGCCATTCAAATGCGAGGCGTGTGGCAAATGTTTTTTGCAGTCGAGTGATTTAAAGAGGCACGCACTCGTCCACACAGGCGAGATGCCATTTAATTGCGATGTCTGTGGTAAGTCTTTTAGAACATCATGGAATTACAATGTACATGCGCGCATACACACAGGCGCTAGGTCGTTCAAATGCGATGTATGTGGAAAGTGTTTCTCGGCTTCGAGACATTTAAACAAACATGCATACATACATACAGGCGAGCCATTCAGATAATGTATGTGCGAGGTATTTCTTGATCTTTAGACACTTAAACAAACGTGCATTTCTAGACATGTGGAATGTCTCTCAAATCAGATGTGTGTAGAAAGTGTTTCTCAAATTCAGATTAAAAAACCATGTGTACAGACAAACGACAGACCATTGACATGCGATATCCGTGGAAAATATTTCGTAATTGAACGCTGTGGCAATGTAGGGTATGGTAGAGTTTTCTAGGAAATTAATTGAAGCGCGCAACAGCCTAAACCCAAGTTGCTTATCGCATTCAATGTAGAGTATACACCCGCCATTGTAATAGTAATATGCGTTACAAGAGTTGTATGTTGAAGTTTTCATGTTCGAGGAAAAGTTTGAAAAAGCGAAACGTAGTTGAGCTTTTTTAATTTCCGAGAATTGAAAGAAAACTTACCGCTCGTGTATCGAACATTATTTTGTGCGAAGATCGTTTATTACATACCTGAAAGAGGAATTTCTAATTAGTTGTAATGAAATCTCCATCTTGGTTTCTGTTCAATGACGGCAAATTTGCAAAACAAAAATATCTATCTTCAACATTGTTGCTTTAAAAAGTTTTCTGTGTTTACTATACTCCAGTAGGCCGTGATATAAGTGTCTTTTCCCCCCTCCCCAGTCTATGATGAGTCTAGAATCTTGTTGATTTTTTCACGGCTTCCTAAATGTTACTTGCATCACGAATGCAGTAACTTTAATGGAGTTGTAGAGTTTACTTAATTTTTGCAAATATTTAAAAACAATAATTAACAGTGCAATTTAGATGAAATTGCAGTGGTAAGTTTCCAATTTATAATTATTAATATATTGAACGTCTCTAAAAATAATATGTTAAAAGCTTAAAGCAGTAAAATCAATATGTCACTTAAGCGGTAAGAAGAGGGAAATTGTTATGTGTGTTAGGTTGGGAATACTGAATGTGGAATTTTAGACTTTCCGCGGATTGGTTTTGTGCGGAAACCAAGCAAATGCGTACAATCTCGCACAAACGAATATTACACACTTCTATCACTGCCAGAGTGGCCCTGTAAACACTTTTATTACAGTCACAACACATTTCAATTTTTACTCTAGTGCATATATGGAATTGTTACTGTTAACACATTGGGTATTGCACGTAATTATGAGGAATGGAGACAGAGTCACCTGCCATCACGTTCCACTAGACGTAAAGCAGGGAGGGCAAGATTTGCAAGCCAAATGCTACTAAACGTGAGGAGTGTTACTACAGGTGTGTAGTATTACGTGACAGGTTAGGTTAGATTAGGTTTGCTTAGGTGAGTAGTAGTATGCGAGGGGTTAGTTTAGTTGAGATATTCAGAAATTATGGCGATGTTCTTCATTCTCGCACAACGAATTTAGTATATAAGTAAGATATGTATTTGAGGGGGACTGGGTGGCATACAGCTAGATACTCCGTACTATAAATCCTGGATATTTTCAAGGTAATTCAGCAATTTCTTCTAGTGACAATTAGGTACACAGTAACACTTTAGTAACTGGAGCCAGTTGGATTGACATTACTATGTTCTGTCCGACTGCTTACAATGATTTCGCACGGATGTGGCTGATGCCAGTGAGTGTCGATGTCATAGTAGTTTAAATTCAATCTCTTTACAATGCCCTACTGTGTTCGCTTGTAACCAGTCTACAAATCCCAGAATATATGAGGTGCCTAGAAGCAAAGTCAGCAATCTCCACTTTTTTTTAGAAACTTATATAATAGCAGCATTGGAGTCTCCTTGGTGTTTTCTAGCAATCTCCAGAGATTATGTGAAGCAAAAGCAGCTGTAAATGGTTTAATTTTTATATTGAAAACCGGGCTTAGAAGCAAAGGCAGCACTGTCCATGCTGTACCGTCGCTGGGTCTGGTAGAACTTTTGATCGGTGGAATAAATGATTACTATCATAATTATACCAAATAACCCTGCCATGAAACGTTATGATCAGGATGGTAATCAGTTCGCCGAGGTAATTAAGTGACAACACACACTGCCTACGTTAAAGACAGACATTTATTTCAAATAAACCAAATAATAGCGTCACACAGACTATATATATGTCACAGCGTAATGTTAAACCCAACTGGTTACCTTACATGGATGGTAAATCCTCTTTGTTGGCATCCATCTTGTCGACTCACCTCACTCATAACCAATACTTAACACACATATAATCGTTACACTGAAAATAGACACCCCTCACACGTCACACAACAATGAAAACCTCCATTTTGAATTCCATACTCGTACAAAGTTTATTGGTGAAATCTCTAAGTAAAACGTTCCAGAATAAGGCAATAAAACTTCTAGTAGCCCGTGGTTGACTATTAGTTACATCACAGCTTGAGAGACCAGAACAGTAAATAAAATACCGGTCGGTATTTAAACAGAGTTGACTGCCTGATAACTAAGCAGAAAATCGCATCCAGTTCAATATAGGTAGCACATCAAATGACTGAGTATAACTTCCCGACCTCGGGAGTAAACGTTACCATCCTCTATCAGTCTTTCTTCCACGATCCAATCGTAGGTTCCCGTAACAACGTGTACGTAACTGAAACTGTCGACACACTCCCAGTCTGTACACTGCCCACCATCAGACAGATGCTACTCTAGAATAATTACTCTTCCGCGATCCTATCGCAGGTTCCCACAACAACATGTACACATCCAGCTTCCACGCCGCCCACCACCAGACAGACGCTACTCTACTGGCCACACAGGCAATATATAAACTGGCGGCACCATCTTAACCAATCAGCATGCGCTATTATAAAATATTAACTGCTCCCTCGATCTTAACCAATTAGCAAACGTTATTATAAAATAATAACTGCTCCCCCAGTTTCAACTCATCACAGGTTATAGGAACAAAACCAGAGAATACCGAAAAACAGAAAGATGAGAGGAAGTAAGCCATCTATATAAAAGAAATAAGACTTAGACCAGAGAGGAACAAGCTACAGGCCATCTCGGAAGAGTGAGAAGAACTAGAACAAACAGAGAAAAGCATAAGGATAGAACAAAAGGAAAGAAATGGAAAGGAAAAACTGACGTGCCGAAATATAAACGGCACAATGCTCAAATTTGACAATCTGAGAAGCAAAGCCAGCAATATTCACATTGGCCAATCAAAGAATCCCATTTGGTCACGTGACCGTCAGCTGTCTTCTTTCCTTTTTCTCATTGTCATTATGGTTATTACAGTGTCAGTTCTATATCTCTGAGGTAAAAGTAAGCTAAATTACTTTGTTTTAATGAAGACAGCTGTCATAAAATTTCCAGTAAAATGAATAGTATAGAGAAACATTCTCAAGAGACCAACCAACAATAATCGCAATATCATGGTGAGAGGTGAAAACTTTTACATGCATGACACAGGCTGCTGTAAATACATAACAAAGAAACAAACTCATATCATTCAAATGTTCCAAAACGCATTCCACCTCTACAACCAAATCTTGTGCATCTGATGTCAGACGACTGCTTCAAATCCACTTCAGTGAGAACTGGCGTCAGAACGCAAAGTTGGATTTTCACAAGCCACTAATTGACAATGTTGATGCATTGCACTTATCTAATGAGGTAGACACTAATGACTCTGCGTGTGAACTCACGGAAGAATCTCCAGAATTGTGTGTGTAGCAAGATGAACAATAATACTTTTCAAATGTTGAATATTGTGGACAAAAATTGTATGGTTTGTTAACCCTCAAATAATGTTTATAATTCAGAATTAAATTTGATAATTACACATGACTTCTGAATCTGCAATAAAACCTGGTAATCTTCCTCATCTTACATGCAAAGACTATAATATCCACATCTGAGAAGCAAAAACAGCAATCTCCATATTAAAAGCTGTAATATATTGTTCCACAGTTACTTTGAAGTAAAGATACTATGTAAAATTGCTTTTCCGATGTCTATTTACATATGAAAATAGTTTTTAATAGAATTGTCGTTCAGTGAACACCTCAAAATTTTTTTGCTTCTACTGTAAAATTTTCCAAAGTGGAGATTGCTAACTTTGCTTCTAGGCACCTCATATAAAGAAAAGACCGTTGTTTTCGCGAAAAATCACCAGAGAAACAGTGATTGGATAAGAAAAATAGCCATTTAAATTTCGTTCCTTCACAGGACAACAGTATCTGTTCTCAACATATCGCATTAGAATATTATGAAACATTCATAATTCGATATCCTGAAAGAAATGAGGATAAGGGCGTTAAAAAGACTGGAAATAAGATTGAAAGACGCAAAGGTGTATTCCAAGTTCGAGTCAGGATACTGATTTTCCTGCATTAGGAAACAACGAGGTTGAAGCAATTGACTGTCACACTGCACACATAAACTTTATATTATTGAAGGTAAAACCGTGAAATAGAATTCAACGTGACGTCGGGATGAGTGTTACAGTGCCTGCATAATAATGGTGATAATTACGATAGTGATTCTAGTACCACTAGTACTGTTATGATTACAGCGACTTACCCTGAACTGCGTGCTGGGAATGATTGGTTCTTATGTGGCAGTGCCTCCTTGTTCTGCTGTCTAGATGTCTCTCTTGTGAAAATCGGGCATTTATAACTACTAAGAGTGAAAACTGCTCGTTCACAGGGTCATAAAAGAACATGGCAGTCTAAATAATAATAATAATAATAATAATAATAATGTTAACAGGTTATGTTGTCCGTTTGCCTAGCAAGAGCCATGTATATTACTGGTTATGGTTTACATATTTCAGTCTTTTGCACGCTGTGTAGACCTGTTGTGCATGGGTCACAATAGTTATTACTGAATTATAATATGAGATAACTTGTTTCGCCAGGTATTTGACTCAAATCTGTCTCTCACCGAAATAATCGTAGAAAATCTCTGAATTTGAATTATAAATTCAAAATGCCTAATATATGACTTAGGCTGGTATTCATAGTCGACACTTTATATCACCACTTTGCAAAGTGACACTTTTGACGAAAGTGGCTCTTTCATATTAGTGGTATTCATAGACGATTGAAGAAGTGGACTTCACAAAGTGTCAATTTACGCCAGCAAAGTGTAGAGTTACAATTTGGTTGATAACAGAAGCCCCAAAATGCCTTTCAAAACAAGTGAACAAACAATAACAAATTAATTACGTATAACCTACAAATTACAATGCTTGTGATTTGAATTGGGAGCCTAATTGATCGCGCGAGAAAGAAAATATAATATATTTAAAGTTGTTTTATTTCAGTTTCTAGTTTTTGTTGCCGATAGTTTAGATTATTTCAGTCAGTTCAGATATATAATATTTTATTAGATAGGTAGTGATACTTCTAGTGAAATTAAGTTTTGTACAGTACATAGCTGATCTATTGATTTATATAGTTAGGTTAGATTTTGTACATATCTTCTATTGGTTTATGTAGCTCGGTTAAGTTGGACTGAGTAGGTTACTATTAGTGCCTTCTAAATTTAAATGAGTAGGTTACGTTTTGTGCGTGTGTGTATTTTTTTTTTTTTTTTTTCATTTATATCGTTAGGTTCGGTTTTATACATATCTGCTTGATTGATATATCGTTGTATTCTCTTTATTTTCATGTTTGTCTTTTTCGTGAATAGTGAATAAAAGTCAAAAGAATGAAATAAACACATTACTACTGCTATTATTATTATTATTATTATTATTATTATTATTATTATTATTATTATTATTATTTCTCTCTCTTGTTTCCATTATTGCCTGCTGTTCAGGAATGCCCAATTTTTCTACAATGCAAAACAAAATGGGATTCTTTTATTATAGGATATTGCTTAATTTTCGTCAAGTTTGACAAACGATTCTGACGTCACAACATGGCCGACTTAAACCAACACGACGAGTAAATAAAACTCACTGAGATATCACCTCAACTAACCCACTAACCTTCTCACATACGTCGACCTCATGTCACTGAGATATCACCTAAACTAACCCACTAACCTTCTCACATAAGTTGACCTATGTGACTGAGATATCACCTCAACTAACCCGCTAACCTTCTCACATAAGTTGACCTCATGTCACTGAGATATCACCTCAAATAACCCACTAACCTTCTCACATAAGTTGACCTCATGTCACTGAGATATCACCTCAACTAACCCACTAACCTTCTCACATAAGTTGACCTCATGTCACTGAGATATCACCTCAACTAACCCACTAACCTTCTCACATACGTCGACCTCATGTCACTGAGATATGACCTCAACTAACCCACTAACCTTCTCACATACGTCGACCTCATGCCACTGAGATATCACCTCAACTAACCCACTAACCTTCTCACATACGTCGACCTCATGTCACTGAGATATCACTTCAACTAACCCACTAACCTTCTCACATAAGTTGACCTCATGTGACTGAGATATCACCTCAACTAACCCACTAACCTTCTCACATACGTCGACCTCATGCCACTGAGATATCACCTCAACTAACCCGCTAACCTTCTCACATACGTCGACCTCATGTCACTGAGATATCACCTCAACTAACCCACTAACCTTCTCACATAAGTTGACCTCATGTCACTGAGATATCACCTCAACTGATCCACTAACCTTCTCACATACGTCGACCTCATGTCACTGAGATATCACCTCAACTAACCCGCTAACCTTCTCACATACGTCGACCTCATGTCACTGAGATATCACCTCAACTAACCCACTAACCTTCTCACCTACGTCGACCTCATGTCACTGAGATATCACCTCAACTAACCCGCTAACCTTCTCACATACGTCGACCTCATGTCACTGAGATATCACCTCAACTCACCCACTAACCTTCTCATATACATCGACCTCATGTCACTGAGATATCACCTCAACTAACCCGCTAACCTTCTCACATACGTCGACCTCATGTCACTGAGATATCACCTCAACTAACCCACTAACCTTCTCACATACATCGACCTCATGTCACTGAGATATCACCTCAACTAACCCGCTAACCTTCTCACATACGTCGATCTCATGTCACTGAGATATCACCTCAACTAACCCACTAACCTTCTCACATAAGTTGACCTCATGTGACTGAGATATCACCTCAACTAACTCGCTAACCTTCTCACATAAGTTGACCTCATGCCACTGAGATATCACCTCAACTAACCCACTAACCTTCTCACATACGTCGACCTCATGTCACTGAGATATCACTTCAACTAACCCACTAACCTTCTCACATAAGTTGACCTCATGTGACTGAGATATCACCTCAACTAACCCACTAACCTTCTCACATACGTCGACCTCATGCCACTGAGATATCACCTCAACTAACCCGCTAACCTTCTCACATACGTCGACCTCATGTCACTGAGATATCACCTCAACTAACCCACTAACCTTCTCACATAAGTTGACCTCATATCACTGAGATATCACCTCAACTGATCCACTAACCTTCTCACATACGTCGACCTCATGTCACTGAGATATCACCTCAACTAACCCGCTAACCTTCTCACATACGTCGACCTCATGTCACTGAGATATCACCTCAACTAACCCGCTAACCTTCTCACATACGTCGATCTCATGTCACTGAGATATCACCTCAACTAACCCACTAACCTTCTCACATAAGTTGACCTCATGTGACTGAGATATCACCTCAACTAACCCGCTAACCTTCTCACATAAGTTGACTTCATGTCACTGAGATATCACCTCAACTAACCCACTAACCTCACATAAGTTGACCTCATATTACTGAGATATCACCTCAACTAACCCACTAACCTTCTCACATACGTCGACCACATGACATCACCCCATTCTCCAATCTACCACCTCTTCAGTCCACACCTGTGGAGTAACGGTCAGCGCGTCTGGCTGCGAAACCAGGTGGCCAGGGTTCGAATCCCGGTCGGGGCAAGTTATCTGGTTGAGGTTTTTTCAGGGGTTTTCCCTCAACCCAATACGAGCAAATGCTGGGTAACTTTCGGTGCTGGACCCCGGACTCATTTCACCGGCATTATCACCTTCATATAATTCAGACGCTAAATAACCTAGATGTTGTTACAGCGTCGTAAAATAACCCAATAAAATAAAAAAACCTCTTCAATCTGGCTTCCTGGAGATAAGAATGTCCAGGGGAGATATCCGTCTTTTTGCACTTCTTTCGTGAACTGGATGTGGAAAAAGACGGATGTCTCCCCTTCTTAGACATTCTTATCTCCAGGAAGCCAGATGGAACACTGGGTCACAGCGTATACAGGAAACTACACATACTGATCTATATCTGAATGGATGCAGCCACCACAACCCGGCACAGAAATGAACAGTCCTGTCGACTCTTCTGCACAGGGCGAGAGGGATTTCGGACAAAGAGAGTCTCCCTTCTGAGATCCGTCACCTACGTGAGACGTTCCAACAGAACAACTTCGGCAACAGGGAAATCGGCTTGGCCCTCAGAAGGGCCTTTTCGGACAAACCACCTTTCGAGGAACAAGAGGAGACGAAGGGCATGGCATACATCCCGTTCTACGGCCCCATCTCGGGCAAAATTAGCAGACTGCTAAGAAACACGGGATTAAGACCATCCATAAGCCGCCCACAAAGACCCAGAACTTGCTGAGACCAGTTAAGGACGACCTTGGTCTTAGGACACCTGGCGTCTACAGAATATCTTGTGAGTGTGGGAAATGCTACATCGGGCAGACGGGACGCACCATTATGGAACGCTGCAAAGAACATCAACGCAGCATATCCTGATAAGTCTGCAGTAGCCCAACACAGCCTAGAAACGGGTCACAAGATAGATTTCGGCGCCACCACCATCTTGGACAAGACATCAGGTTACTGGGACTTGGTGATCAAGGAAGCCATCGAAATCCAGGTAGATGGCAATAATTTCAACAGAGACGGGGGTCTACAGCTGAGTACAGCATACAATCCTGCCATCAATACGCTTAGACCACCAGCACACGGCAGACAGTCGGGACCAGGAAGTAGCTCCTGATTGGCTGCCGCTTCCACCAACCAGAATGCGCCTGGCGGTCGGGGCTAGGAACTAGCTCCTGATTGGCCCGCAGTGGGAAGCCCTACTTTTGCATATATACTGGCTAGACATGGTCCCACATCAATTACTCTAAATTAATTAACAATTACGTCTCTCCCCCCTCTTCGTAATTGAGCCATCATATAGCCAAATGGCTGGTCTCTAAATTGAGACTATTCAACAAGGCTCATGACACCTCCTACATAATAGACAAATTGCCTAGTCTCTTATATATGAGACAACTCATCCTGCCTAAGGTATTCCGTGGTTTTCCTAAGGCGTAAGACAAATGTCGGGATGAGCCCTATAAGAAATGGGCCACGGACCTATATGCCCTTCCCCATATATATATATATATATATATATATATATATATATATATATATATATATATATTCTCCCCTTTATTATAAACGACGTATGCCCTAGTTCAGAACCTATAAATTGTCTATTAAATATACGAGGTCACTCAGTCGCAATTTGAAAGGACAGGGACCTCTCAAATTGCAGATTTAGATTTCACGGCACTTCTTCCGACGGCCTTCACATGCTTTGTCATCGAACAACAGATGACAGCGTCTCGCCATCCTAACGGCAAACACCAGCCATCTCCTCCTCGCCCCGTTCCGTGATCACTTGATCAAATCTCAGCCCCCCCTAGCGTATGTGGTACCTAAGAGGTTACGTCCAATTTCGGCTTCCCCTTCAAAATTTTCTAGAGCTCCTTCAGTGGAGCAGCGTAACCCGGAGTGAGACTAGTGGCCAACAGGCTTGGAGCTCACATATTTAGTTTTGTACAGCCCCCAACTCCTTGCAAAGACGCGTTTTGCGTACCTTTTAAAATTGTCCTCCCAATTCTTTTTCGATTTTTCGATCACTTTAATCTTCGTCCCACATCACTTCAATTCGCTGAAGAAGATGGCAGAGCTAGCCGTCGAAAGCTTGGAAGCTAATCTCCAACTCACCTGGCTGAGAACCCGAGAAGAGTTATTCTATGTCTTTTATTAAAAATTTTAGGTAAGGGCGCAAATAGCCGTAGTAGTTGACGCGCTCTTCTTAAACCCTACTACTGCTACTCAATGGTACAATTATTGATACAATAAATAAGACGTTTCCAAAGTTACTTATCAAACATATCATATCAGTCAGATGGAAGTACACAACATTTTAAACCAAAAATACTTTTTGTGTCTTGGAACTGTGCGTTTTGATCAATTTCAATGACACTTCTCTGCTACTAGCCATGGTAAAGGTACAATTGATGGTCTTGGTGGATCCATCTGTTATGCCCCAGGGCTTAAGAACGCCCTGTAGCATGATTTCTTGTGGATTGTCAAATTTGAACAGTCCGGGAACAGTGTCAGCGGAATACATGGTCTTAAGATGCTTAGCCAGCATTATAGAGTCTTGTCGCGCGAGCTGTAAATCACTGCCTACGATAAAAGTATTCTTACGCCACGTATCACGGCTGGACTAATAGCATTGGAACAAAGCATGCATTTTAATTGGTTAAATTAAATCACGCATTGTTCGAACTCTTTTCTTACGCGCAGTCTCATTAAAGCGACGTATCACTATATTGCACTGAATCGAATTAAATGTAATAGATGTTTGATTAAGACGACATCTGTAAGCACGTAAAATCAAAAGGGGTTTTAAGCCCATCTCACCTGGTGGATGGCGTGGTTGGTACCCCGGCGGGAAACCGATAAGGAAACATAAAAAGTGTTGGTGAGGAGATTCTGAGAGGTAGTTGAGACTTACGGAGAGGAATAATCGGGGAGAAGCAGAAGATAACGTCATGGCGTCAGCTTCAGCACAAGAAAGATTTCTTGTAAGTAACTTATATACTGTATATTGTAAATACTTAATAAATCAAGTAGAGTTTTGATTTGCAATCAATTCAGTCTAGTTCAGTAACCATGTAGTTTTCCTATAGTATCCTGAGAGCCCCAGCTCTTCCAGTAAAATCGTTTCCATTAGTGAGTAAAATGGTGGTGTCAGAAATCCTGATAAGTGTGAGCAGGAGACGAATGCAGTAGTCATCCGTTTGGCAAGTAGGCTTAATGCGACATAAGTGACGGTCGCACAACAAGCGAAACTCAATGCTAAGAAAGAAGATTGAGCAGGCCCCTGTACAGCCATAAGATGCGATCCAGCATGTAGTGGTGTTAACTTAGAATCCTACTTTTTTCTATAATAATAATAATAATAATAATAATAATAATAATAATAATAATAATAATAATAATAATAATAAGAAGAAGAAGAAGAAGAAGCGCACAATGTGCATATAGTTAGTAACCTAATTACGATTCACAAAATTTTGTTAATGACACTGGTCTACGTTCGCACGTCGCTGCACGGTATCTGTCGCAAATGTCTCCACAGAGCTTGCATACACAGTGATCATTCGGCTGGTGGTATTTTTCGACGCTACATAGTTTGAAGTGAAACCCATGGACTGCGAATCGCGTCATCACATGTCTCAGTTCATAATTGGCCTTCTTCCATTCTGTGTTCATCATTGCATCTGTGGCGTAGAACTCCATACATATATCTGCTCTCTTTGCCTGTCGTTCCTGGAGTAGGTCCTCATATGCCTTCGTAGATGTCAGTAGCACTTGATATCTCAGATCTTCGATGTAGAAAGATTCATTGGACAATACGTAGGTAAGACGCGATGGGGTGTATTTCGATAGACATAATGCTTTCTTCAGGAATGTCGCTTTGACTCTCTCGATGTCTGCTAGATTGTTTTTCCTTAGGTGTTCCCATATTAAATCTATTGCATATATGTTATTATGGGTGTGATTTTGAGCTCGAAAAGTCGATAGGGATATCTTGTGTAGGTTTTTTTATTCCGTTCATGGCTGTCGGTGCTGCTGCTGCTGCTGCTCTTTCCTTTACATGCAATGTGTATACATTGCCCTGCGTCTGCATGGTGATCCCTAGATATTTGAAGTGTGGGACTCTTGTCAGTGGTTCCGTTCCATACATTATGACGTCGTTGACTGCTGCTCTACCTCCTCTCCTGAACGTCATTGTGACTGTCTTCTTTTCGTTTAGGAGTAGCTCATTTTTGTTTGCCCATTCTTTCAGGTGATTGAACACTGTCTGAAGGTCTTCTATGTCTGTGGATAGAATCACCATGTCATCCGCATAGGCATTGATTTTGACATTGTCTGCTTCAATGTCTTTGTAGACATCTGATGTTGCTATGTTGAATAGCAGCGGGCTTATCGGATCGCCATGTAGCACTCCATTTGTCTGTTCCAGTGGCTGAGATCTGTCGATGTTATCGTCAATTTGCACATAGTTGCTTTCCAAGATGTTCCTTAATAGTCTTGTCATGTATGTTCTCTACTTTATCTATAAGCATTTTTCTGTTCACGAGATCGAAAGCCTTTGTATAGTCTATAAAGACTGCATGTAGTTTCCCTTTTTGCTTATTTTAGTGCTTCTTCTATGTGTTCCTGGAGGCACTTACCGCTTGAAGCGTCGACTTCCCTTTTGTCAAACCGAACTGCACTTCTGGTATTGCATCTTCTGTGAGCTTGTATAGTCTTTTCGTTATTAGACTTGGTAATATCTTAAATGGTACGCATTCCAGGGCTATGCCCTTGTATGAGTTTGGGTCACTTATATTACCTTTGCCTTTGTACAGGACTTTTAGTGTTGCACACCTCCAGTTCTCTGGAAGTATCCTTCTTCTAGGCACTTATTGTAGATTGTTGTCCATATTTCTTTGAAGTATGTTGCCGTGGTCTTTAGGTGTTCGTTAAAGATCTTGTCTGGGCCGCAGGCTTTCTTCATTTTTGCCGCGTGCATTGCTTGTTCTCCTTCTGCTACGGTGAATGGTACCACGTCTGTATCTATGTGCTCCAGTTTGGGTCGGGTTTCTCTGTTCTGGAGTACGTTTCTGAAATGATTCTCCCATATAGTCATCGGTATATCCTTCGGGAAGCGTGGTTGTCTTGGTGATATAGCCTTGTACCATTGTTGCTCTGCCTCTTCTATTTGTTTGCGATCTTCTTCCTCCTGAAAGTTTTCTTTTGTCCGTTTTATTACGTTCTTGTATTCTCGTCTGCTGACGCTGTATCTCTGTAGGTGCTCCACTGTTTGTGTACTGAGTGCTTTCTTTAGTGCCATCATTGTGTGTCTCCTTGCTTTGTAACACTCTTGATTGAACCAAGGTTGCGCCCTTCTGTTCTGTCGATTGCTCTTCAGAGTTGCGACTTGGATGCACCGTTCCATAACTTTTATTGCCTCCTCTATGTTGCAATTTTGTATGGTGTCTGATATTTCTTTGGTGTCCATTTTTTCTATTGCAGCTAGATCCAGTTCTCTCCTTATCTTCACTCTTTCTTGTTTCTTTGCTGGTGCATTGGTGACATATATTGTTGTGTCCACTGGCAGATGTTTCCTCGCGACTACACTTCCTAACACTTGCTGTCGCGATGCTTCTTGGTTACTAAAGACTAAGTCGATTGTGATGCACCCGTTGAAACTGATATATGTTTTGGCTTCTTTCTTGTTAATCAGCGTGAGTCCTTCTTCTTCTAAGAAGCTGATTACTGCTTTTGATTTGTGGCGTTCTGCGTCGATTCTACAGTTTAAGTCTCCCGCGAGTATCACTGGTGCATTTCGTGGTATTGAAATTAGTGTTGTTGCTAACTCGTCTATGATGTCTTCCTGTCTGTAGTCCGGCTGAAAGTATGCGCATATGATGACACACAGATTAGTTTTGACCGTTAGAATATTGTCTGTTTTTAGCATAATGTTGATGGCGATAGCCTGGCTTTTAGGAGCAATGTGAGGGCGCCTTTCAGTCTTCCATGCACACCTTGTGTAGCGAGAGAGTTAGTAGAGTAGAAGTTCTCTGTATGCCATTCCTTCGTTAAAAAGGTTTCCGTTAGAATCACTGCGTCATATTGCTGGAACATATTATCTGGCGTCATTTGTATCGCGGTTCTATTTCTCTCTGCATTCCATAGTATTGTCCTCAGAGCTCCTTTTTGTTGTTGTGCTATATCCTTTCCTTTATCGGCGTGTTTCGCTCTGGTAAATTCCGTTCGTGGGGATGAGAACTGCGTTTCCTGAGTGTCAAAAAATATACCGTCTTACTAGGACTCCTTCCGGCCAGAATTCAGGGTGGTTTACTCTGGTCAGGTGGCTGAAGTTAATTCCCACTCTGAAAGCCTTGTTCGTTCCTCTGGTGTTTAATTGGTCGCACGAAATGTCGCTGGTGATCCCGTTGTCTTGCAGATACCTTATGAGGCCTTCCTTTTATGTCATTGGATGTAGGCTGCCTACATATAACCATGCTAGCTTGTCTGCCGCTTTAAGATTTGTGTCTTGTACTTGTTTTGAACCTCTGATATTCGGTCTCTGAGGGCGGCCACGTCTGACTACCTCAGTCCAGGGTCCTTCTCTGTCTGCATTTTCATCCTCGGCGTCTTCCCCGCCGTTTATTCTGGATGGGGCGTTCCTGAGAATATTTTCGCTATCTTGGCTATTATTCTCCTGGCTTCTGGGCTCTGATAACGTCGTTTGCTCACTGGCCATCTGTATGTTTGTCTCGTTGCTGGTGGTTCAGGGGCTGATCCCTTCTTCCGTTTCTTCTCTTGATCTGCATCAGCGTTCTCGACGATGATTGTAGTCCTCGTATATTTCCTTGTAGTTCTGTGCTCAGGTCGTGGTAGAGCTTTTCTTATTTCGTCCGCTACTGTCTGTTTGATTGTGGCTTTCAGGCTTCTAATTTCCTCCCAGATTGCCTTTAGCACTTCTCTCCCGTTTTTCAGTATGGTGAAGTCGCCCTTACAGTCTCGGCATAACCATAATAGTGAACTGCTAGGCTTGTTGAGAGTAGCGTACTCTCCTGCGCTGACCCCTGCACAATCTTTGTGGTACCATCTTTTACAGGATCCGTCGCACTTAGTGTTGCCAACAGTTGCTCATATAATCCCGCTAGATGGCTTTCGAAAACCCGCCTTTTCTAACAAATATCTCTAGATTCTAATGTGTGCTTATTATTATTCAATTTTATAATAATAATAATAATAATAATAATAATAATAATAATAATAATGATAACGGTCAAGATAGAGCATCCACCCGCCAATGTAACGAATATTTCACACTATTATCATTGCCAATATGGCGCTATAAAGCATTTGCAATTTTGAACACTTTTATCACAGACATAACATAGCCTATATCAGTTCTTATTGCTGTATATATGTTACGTTTAAAAACCGCTAAACGAGTTTCAACTAGTAAAAATTTATTTTAAAATATGGTTAGATAGAAACAGTATTTTCGCAAGATCTAGAATCAATACCAGGTTAGGTTTGGTTTGTTTAGGTTTTTTTACACTTTAGCATGTTTAGGTTTTTTTACACTTTAGCAAACAAAAACCTACACAAACTTAACCTAACCTGTCACTGATTCTAGATCTTACGAAAACTCGACTTCTATTTATCTATATTTGCTTAAACTGGTTTTTACTAGTTTAATTTGGTTTTGACGATCATTACATTAACACATCCATTATTTCACAAAACACACATTGAACGAATTAAATGTAATTATGAAAGGCGCTTATAATGCTAATATGAATTTCATTTCAGAAACTTTAAAGATTAAAAACCGCTAGTATTCCCGCTAAGCGGGATAATATAATTTTAACCGCGAAACGGTTATCCAAAAAAGCTAGATTTAGCGGTAAAAGCGCTGAATTGGCAACACTGGTCGCACTCCACCGCTGCGTCGGCTTCGGTCATGTGTTTCCCGCAGTCTCCACATGGAGCTGTGTTGTCCGTCGGTATTTTTTTTAGTAGTGTCACTTTTCTATGTCATGTGCCGAAAAAAAAAAGTCAAACATTTCTAATTGATGAAATATATTCTATTAAATAAACTGTAGATGTGTTGGTCCAGTAATCTGCAGTTTTAAATTTTTGTCATAATTTATTTAATTATTTTTTATCTTGTTTGTGTTTCCTACAACGAGTTAGAAAGAGAACACTATAGAGTGGCCATGTTGTCCTGTACAGCGCTCTTTGCGGTGCCACCGCGAAACACGGCAGATCTGAGCTAAGCGCCCACCTTTGTAAAAATTCGTCTGCTTACAATGTTGTATAACGGAGGTAAGAAGTACAAAAAAAAAAAAAAACGAAGAAAAAACATGCCTGTTGTGTGTGCTGCATATAACTGCAATGTCAAAAGGAAAAAGACAACTGATATATCATATTTCATGTAAATTTTATGAAGTTAAGTCCATAGTTTTGTTAATTAGCAGCTTTTTTTTCATGCATAAATGTGTAACAACGCCCGGCATAAACAAAATAAATGGTTGACTGGTAATGTACTTAAACTAAATACGGATAAAACCGCTACAATTCCGTTTCAAACCTAGTAATAGCAATCAAATATTAAAATTGTATTTCGACACTCGCATCCAAAATAACGCAAAACTCTGGGGTAGGTCGTATTGTTGTTAGTATTTTGACTGGAAGGACATGAAAGAACATAATTGAGCACCCACGTGCAATAATGGGGTAAGTATGAATATATTTCGTAACTACTTACCTCATTATTGTACGTGGGTGCTCAATTATACACTAATAATTATCTGTGGTGCCACCGCCCTTGAAAGGCTCTGACAGACCAGCCGGCTGTTGGCCTCACGTTCACATTTCGATAATTATACTTTATTGTAACAAAAAAACTGAAAGCGTGTTTTGTCATGTTTCGCCCACGTTACAAGCTTGGAGGTAAAGGTTGTTTACTACAGATAGGGCGTACTTTCATTCTATATCTTATGGTATAGTAAATAGTTTTGCAACGTGTAGAGACTGGGAAAACAATTTAATAAAATCATTCGAATCATACTCGTTCATTTTATAGGCAATCTTGCAGGTCGCATTTAAAAGAACCTAGGAATATTAACATTTTCTTCAGTATATTTGCTACGACTTCTTGTCATACTACATGCCAATTTTGCTTAGGTTATTCTTTTAAGCATTCCTTCTAGGAATAGCTCAAGTGTTTTAAATTTAGCGTACATAAGTTTAGATTAAGTTCCTAGCACGTATTCGACGAAATACTAGGTTTTTCCACTTCAGTTTAACTGATTTATGCAAACGAAATTAAGACAGCTGACGATTCTAATGTCAGTTATCACCACGCCCACTTTGTTTTGGGCGCATAAGTTCATTACCTACGGTCGTTTAATTTCCTTCAAACATGGCGGCTCAATCACCACTCAATATCTTTCTCTTTCTAACTCGTTGGTTTCCTAGTAGTTTTCAATTTGATGACCATGGTCACGGCTCCCTCGATAGTAGGAGGAAGCGTTTTGGAATCATGTATTCTACATTTTCGACGGGTAGATGAAGTTATCCCTAATTTGGTTCATTTTCATTTTAATATCTCATGGAGTAAGTAGCATACTGTACGTTTCCGTATGTTGCCAATTTTTGACTTTATTGTAATAATTATTTGAGTCTTATTTGCTTACCAGAATTATGCACTTCATTCTACTTTATTACTTGGATCCATTGTTTATACGTTATAGTTTACACCTTCGAGCATTAAAGTAAATAGAGAGGGCGTTCAATACTATACCGGATGAACGTGGCACCAAAATAACAGCTCTCTCAGATCAGCTCATCTCGAGCAAAACATTACACAATATGCTGTACGTATATGCAGTTTATTACAGTGATTGTGGATATGACAGCATATCCTAGAATGTATTAAGATAAAAAATGTTGCAGTAGATCCTAGTTGAACAAGTGTCTTGTTTTAATGTCTTATGAACATATAGGATACTTTTACTGTCGACGTTTTAGTAAGGAAATTGAAGTTAGAAGTTACTGAAAATGTATTAAGTAAGATTGAAACGAGGGAGTTGACAAAAGAAAGGACACTATTGTTTTTTTTTTTTTTTTTTTTTTTTTAATTTTTAATCCTGGCAATTTCTTTACGACATTTGACAGTACTTTGCATTTCTTAGTCTGACAAGTACCCTTCATTTGGGAGGAGTGAAAACATAGGTTATGTAACTTTTATTGATCTGAAAACTGTAATAGTGTGAGAAAGTTGTGTCTGACAGAAATATTAAATATAATAGCTTCGTTTTTGTGATTAACATCTTGACGGCATTAGGTTGGTTTGCATATTTCTTATCAAATAGGAAACAAAGTGCGGAATACATTTTATTACAGGATCCACCAGCATATAATTTCATGTTATAGGTTATACTGTATGTTATATACTTTGGAAAAAAAAAAAAATGTTATGTTTTATTTAACGACGCTCGCAACTGCAGAGGTTATATCAGCGTCGCCGGATGTGCCGGAATTTTGTCCCGCAGGAGTTCTTTTACATGCCAGTAAATCTACTGACATGAGCCTGTCGCATTTAAGCCCGGGATCGAACCCGCAACCTTGGGCATAGAAGGCCAGCGCTATACCAACTTGCCAACCAGGTCGACGATATACTTTGGATTTTGATTATTATTTCAAGTTATCTTTAAAAAAACGAAAAAACAGTAAGATGTATCATTTAGCCTAATAAAAGGAACAATGGAATTACGATCACATTAGTCATCTTTGTTACAGATTGTAGAATATTTTATTCAAAATGAAATTGAAGAAATAAACCACTAACCTGTTCATGAATAAATGCGCTATAAGCTATATCCTGACACTTTTGAAAATGTTTATACTATATTGACGAATATTTTATATACCGTAAAGTGGGGTGACTTTGAACAATAATTTAGCACCTTTCTAAATTAAATGCTGTACCCTATTGCGAACAAACTGAACTAGTTTATTGACAACTTAAACAGTTTTATCGCAATTGGGTACAGCATTTAATTTAGAAAGGCGCTAAATTACTGTTCAAAGTCACCTTGGCGTTCAAAGTCACCCCGCTTTACGGTATTACCAAAATAATTCAAATCTCTTTAGTTTTTACACGCGCGCACACACACACACACACACACACACTATGTTGTATATAAACATCCGGGTTTGTCCTTATTTGTGAAAGTTTTAGTCTTCTAAATTTTTGTGATATTCTGTAAAAATATATCTTCCAATGTCAGTCCTGCTGGAACTATTCTCTTAGTGGACTCTACGTGAGAATCTGCCCAATATGGTCTTCGCTTAGTTTATATATATATATATATATATATATATATATGTAAAAAAAAGAGCTCTTCGCACCTATAAGTGCTCCCAAATATTGACATTACTTCTGCTGCAAACTTACGAGCGAGATGAAATTTACAGAAGTAAATAATAATCAGAGTAAATTTTTAAAATTGTTAACAATACAGCATTATAATCAGTAGTTAGATTTTCAGGATTTTGGTGAAATATTGGACTGCTTGTACAAAGAGACACAGCGAAAAGTTACCACACTATGCAGGGGATATCGGGGAAAAGATTGCCCGTAATCCATTGCTCGACTCACTGGTAAGCTGTAGCAGTGTGGGCGGGCGTTCAGTTTTATTACGGTAGGCCTAAAATTCCCAAGTGGTGGGGATGGAGTGTACAGACACCGGGAAGCGTATGGAGTGTTTAGTTTGTTTGTTAAGCACACGTTATTACTAGTGTTGCATTACTACACTTGTTATTGGACTTTATTTGTGTTCGCTATCAGTATGGTTACATATAATATTGCACAACTGATATTTCTAGTTGAGACTTTTCTCCTAGAGAAGGAATCATATGACACTACAAGTTTTTAGTCTGTAAGTGCAGGTTATTCAGAAAATGGCCAGAAACAGGGTTTGTTTTAAACAAAAGGAGAGAACCACAGAAGAGGGTATTAACAGAGAAGAAGCTTGCAGATATTCAAGCAGCCACCGGTGTGGCTCAGTCGGTTAAGGCGCTTGCCTGCCGGTCTGAAGTTGCGCTCGGGCGAGGGTTCGATCCCCGCTTGGGCTGATTACCTGGTTGGGTTTTTCCGAGGTTTTCCCCAACCGTAAGGTGAATGCCAGGTAATCTATGGCGAATCCTCGGCCCCATCTCGCCAAATACCATCTCGCTATCACCAATCTCATCGACGCTAAATAACCTCGTAGTTGATACAGCGTCGTTAAATAACCAACTAAAAATATATATATTCAAGCAATACTAGAAACCAACCCGATGAAATCTTCACTCCGACTGGAGCAGGAATATGGTATTTCACAAAGATCGGCATTACAGGACTAAAAATGCTAAGCTTTCATTCTTACAAAGTGTCAGCGGTTCATCACTTAACATAACAGGATCCAGCAGCTCGCGTAAATTTCTATCAGTGGATGCTGCAATCTGTCCGTCATGGTGTTGTCGATCCTTCTCTTTTAATTATGACGGACGAAGCTTGTTTCCGTTTTAGTGGGTAGCCTATGTGAATTCTCAGAATTCAAGGTATTGGGATACTGACAATCCTCATGTAGAGCATGAAAGCTCTCTTTACGATCAGAAAGTCGGTGCTTGGTTTGGCATTAATGCACGCAGAATCGTAAGTTCTATTTTCTTTTATGATACCGTTAACTCGATACGTTATATGCAAAACATACTGCAGCCATTTTTTGAAATGTTGACTGAAGAAGAAAAGCAGTATGTCTACTTCCAACAGGATAACGCCACTGCTCACACAGCTCAGCATTCAATGCGTACATTACAATAAGTGTTCGATGAGCAAATAATTAGTCGTGGACTTTGTCCCCCCTTTTCCCCCGATTTAAGTGCCTCTGATTTTTATTTGTGGGCAACTTTAGAGCAGAAAGTGTACAAGAACAATCCACATACTCTTGAAGCCCTAGAGAATGAAATCAGACGAGTGATATCTGAAATTTCAGAGACGGAGATACAACAAGTGTTTTGAAATTTTTAACACAATGCTGGACATGATTTTCAACAGCTGCTTTGATGAAAGATAAGATCTACATCTGTTTTAAACTTCTTTCATTCATTCATTCATTCATTCGGTTGGCCATTTCCTATGTGGTGAGCCTCAGCCGGAGTGTGATCTATGCCGTGTTCCACTGACCATGGAACATTTTTTATTACAGTGTAGAAAATACGACCGTGTCCGTCGGCAGTATGGAATTCAGCCGACTCTGTGACGCTCTTGGAAATGATTTTAATTGTACAAATGCAGTTCTGAGATTTTTATCGAATACAGGACTTCACAGGGTGATGTAGTTTTTTAATGACCCGTTTTACTTATCCTCTGGACTCTTTACATCTGGAGGTTACATTTTTTAGTATATGATTTTAACAAAGTTGACATTCGGACCTTTTACATCCGTAATTTAATTCTGGTGGCATCTGTTTTATTGTTTTGTTGCTTCTTTTTAAATACTACTTAGGGTCTGAGAACTGCTCATTTGTATGGTTTTTATGCATCACCTTGTTGAAACTGCATTTGTTTGCCAGGTTTTAACCGTGATAACGCTTTTTAGGTCTTTTAAGCATTCTGGTTATTGTATTGTGTTCGTGTTTAGTGAAAGATTTTAGATAAGGGCGCAAATAGCCATAGTAGCTGACGCGCCCTGTTTTTTTAAACCCTACTAACTAACTTCAGTCATTCGGTAACTCTTAACTAATAATTCAGGCCTTTCCTAATGGAACTTAACGCTCGTCCACTCTGCTACAGCTTACTGGTGATTCGAGCATCACATTGCAGGCAATCTTTTCCCTGATATCCCATGCATAGTGTGGTAACTTTTTGCTACCTTTCCTTGTAGTTTCAAATGTTTCTTTATAACCCTAAGTAATTTTCATTCTATCATATTCCGCAACGTTTTTATATTCAAGGGAATTATATACGTCGTAATGTCACTGTACATTAAATTTCAAACAGACCATGTGTTTTTTTAACTTTATACATTATGCCTCTCCATCGTAATTGCGGTTTGAAAGCTTGAATAACCATTCTTCATGCTAAGATTCTAGAACTAGTAGTGCGATTTCTGACAATTAATAATCTTTATGCTAAGATACTAGAGCTAATAGTGCGATTTGAGTGTCAATAATGTTCATAACTACACTGATATGCGTGAGGTAATTTAATCGAATGTTGAACAAAAATGGATCAGCTTCCCGTAAATAAACGAATAAATATAAAAAAGCATTAATTAATTGTACCCATCACTCCGACAAAATAAATTACACATTTTAAGATAGGATAATTAAAGAAACATAATAGACATGATCTCACTAACACGTGGCATCGTGTTGTTTTCAGTAGGTGCTGTGAATGATAATGATTCGTATCAACTTGTGTGTACTTATTCACTGCTTCCACTCCTCTTCTGGTGTAAAAGGGCAAGAGGGCCGGTGCCTCAGACTCATACTGACATGACTGGCGTAAACAGGACTGGAGTCGTGTTCTGTATTCGAATTCACACTCACATACACATACTGAAGGT
Source organism: Periplaneta americana (assembly GCF_040183065.1). Lineage (NCBI taxonomy): Eukaryota > Metazoa > Arthropoda > Insecta > Blattodea > Blattidae > Periplaneta > Periplaneta americana. The sequence goes on along the minus strand of NC_091133.1, from coordinate 3,996,439 downwards.
TTTTTTTTAATATAATTTTGTATGGGATGTAATGAGTTCAGAGCAAATTGGAAAGTTAGAGCAAAATAATATATTGTAGGCCTAAATAGATAATGTAACCACTGAGAATAAGCCTCTTTCAGCAGCTTACATTCCGCAGATATATCAACACTTAAATGTCTGTTTCAGTTGTGATGGATGTGATCAAGAAGGAACCTGAGGTCGACCCGTTGGCTATCCAGTATAGTGATGAAACTGATACAGCTGAGAAGCCCTTATCAGAGGTACATTGAAAATCACTGGTTGTAATTTCCATACCCGACATGTAGGCTACTCGCCATTGCATTTCGACTATTCCTTGAGCATTATACGCTATTTGACTTAACTTCTGCTTGCCATATCCTGGGTATACTTTGGCAATGTCTTGCAAGAAAGTCGGTAAAATTTGGAAAAATTTACAGTTTTCAAACCAAGTATTTTTTGTAATAGCAGTCTTTTTGTTGCAGTTATGGCACTGTAATTCGAAAGAAAAATTCACTTTTTACAGCAGTTTGTAAGTTTTAACTTTCAATTGTTTTTCATAAGGTACACAAGTCGACCTGGTTGGCGAGTTGGTATAGCGCTGGCCTTCTATGCCCAATGTTGCGGGTTCGATCCCGGGCCAGGTCGATGGCATTTAAGTGTGCTTAAATGCGACAGGCTCATGTCAGTAGATTTACTGGCATGTAAAAGAACTCCTGCGGGACAAAATTCCGGCACATCCGGCGACGCTGATATAACCTCTGCAGTTGCGAGCGTCGTTAAATAAAACATAACAACAAGGTACACAATTCTTTGGTTTTTCTGATGGAAATAAGTTATATTCTCTACAAAACTGAACACTTTTTTCTATACTTTCTAGTGATGATAAAATATCTATCCATGTTAATGTGTGTTAATGTTCTATGGGTTGCACAGCTTTACTACTACATTGGCTTCCATACTGCAAGTACCTATTCATGTCTGCTAGTGACACTACTATCAATGAGTAGGAATTTATAAGCTCTCGACGTATTTGGTACTACATATACTGGAATCTATTGTCTTGTTCACAGACTATTATCATAGAAATAGTCGTTATAATTCTACAGATAGATGATTTTGACTGTTGATTTGTAACTTGTCTTCTTGGCTTAATAGTTAAGTGTCGGACAAATAGCGATATGTAAAGGTTCTAGGATCAAATCCCAACATCGGCAGTGGTTAGTAAATAAAATGTAATGTAGCTGATACGTAATATATATAATTAGAGTGTAATTGGTGATACATAAGATATGTAAAGACGAAGAAGAGAAAGAGAAAGGTAGGAATAAAGGAAAGAAAGTACATAGAAAAGGAAGAGAGAGAGGAGATAAAAGAATAATTTTAATTAAATATACTCATATTTCGGTAGTAGTGACGTCATCAATGACATCATACCACTCCATCGTATCTTAAAAATTACCTTTGTTTGAATAGATCGTCTGTTGCTGCTCTAGAATGCATCAAATTTATTTGAACGCATCTGATTTCATGTTTCTGACTGTCTCCAGGAACATTTGTACACAATTATTACGATATTCAGGAGCACAACTAAATTTGTCTAGGGTGGACTGTTACCTTCATGGGCCTGTACCTGGAGCCTTAGGTCAGTTTAATTTTCTGCTACAAAATTGTTCTCTCATAATCTGCATTTTACATTGTAAAATAGTGATCTGTTGTCGTCTGCTATTAAACACATTTATTTCATTCAACTTTCATAATTGTTAACTGTGAAAGTACATCGAAATGTAAAATGTCTCACACTGCTACAACTTTGATCTATCATAAAAAGCTGTGGAGGACCAATATCCCTTAATGCTTGTCAGATATAACATGAAGTCGTTTCTCAAAGCTGACTAGAAATGATGTAAACATACTGTAACCATTATTTATGACACATAAACATCCTCGACTTAACTTCACATAGAATGCGCTCACTAATAAACTAATAAATTTTTATAGGTGCAGTAACATTAATTAATACTGTTAGTGAGTTTATGAAACTGCTCCCTGACCAGCGAAGTGAGAGATATGGAACATTAGACATTACGTCTGCTAGTTCCAACTAACTACTACACATTACAATTTAGTCATGTTTTCTACAGAGGATATCGTAAAATGCATCCTATTTTAGTAACAGGTGACTTACACATTGACAAGGGCTCATCTGAGATTGTTACGATGTGCTACACTGGAGTTATATCTAACCTGACACATGTATTTGAGAGTTATGCATGAGCGGCCCTGTTCTAGGTAAATTCAAGTTTCTGATCTTGTATATCATATTCTTTAAAACGTATATGACATTAACAAATTAAGAGAATTTATGTAAAGCTCCTTGATTGAAGGTTAATTTAAAACTCAGTTTAAACCAGCGTCCATTATTGGCTCTTAAAAATTTACGAAGAAGTAAAAAAGGAGCACATAACACGTAATGTGAAGGCAAAAATTATATTACTGATAGTATGCTAGTTACAAACCTGGAGATATATGTATATAACTTTTATGTCACATTCTATGTATGTTATAGCTTACTAAATATTATATAAACTTATTTTAATGGCATTAATACTTATTTTAATGGCATTAATTCTATAATGTATAATAAAACTGTCAATTAAAAAAACATATTATAACTACTTTGTGACGTCATCAATGACATATATTTTCATTGTATCTTCAAAATTACCGAAACAAATAAAACAGACATAACTTTAGTTCAGAAACCTTCCATATACCTTAATCAACGGTACAGAATATTCACCACTGGCAATGGAAATGCCAGGGCAATTATCGTACTCTCAAATGATACAATAGATGCTCTCGTTATTCAACAGTTATCAAACAATAACACAACCTCATTTCAGCTATATATATATATATATATATATATATATATATATATATATATATATATATATATATATATGCAATGTCTTAAAAGAGGGATCTTCCCAAAAATTTGAAAAGTAGCATCATATGTATACAGATGAACTTTTCAATTATCACCATTTCGGGTTTACTCCACAGAAGAACACAACCTATGCAGCAATAAAATTTCATAGAACTTGAAATAACAAAAGGAAACGTGATCGCTATGATAAGCGTAGATGTTAGAGGGGCGTCTGATGCAGCACGGTGGTGGCCGGCTAAATTGAAGAACTTGAAAGACGGTAATTGTCCTAAAAACTGTATCTGCTCACACAAGACTAGATTAGCTTTCACATCCATCAGTTGTAATAGAACAGAAAGAAAAGTTACAAAAGGTTGTCCACAAGGATCAAGCTCTTGACCTGATCTTTGGAATATATTGTACAATTCTCTACTACTCAACTGAGATTTTACAAAACTTACAAAAGTGTTCGCATTTGCAGACTATATAATAAGGAAGCAGACAATTATGCAAACATTGAATTAAATGACTATCGAATTGGACTAAAGTAAACAAAATGTCTTTCATTGAAGATATATCAATAGCTATGCTTATAACAAGGAGGAAGCAAAAAGAATCGAGAAAAATGAAGAAGCCTTGAAATGCAATTTAAACAGTAGAGAACTGGCGATCAAGATTAACTGGTTCTTAAGGTTTATAATACGAAACATAACCAAAAACTTCATAGTAAACTCAACATAAAGTTTAGACAGAGTTTACAATATCGGCCCTTAAAGTTGTACTTGTAGATATGGGATATCCGCCATATAGAAATGGGTGGGGCTGATATAGTTGCAGCTTAATGTATTTATAACAGAAAAATCAGCTATGTCACTCTTGTCATTCTTGATATCTTTATTCAATACTTTCTGTTAATGAACGACACTGAGAGCATTGAATTGAATAAAAGATGAAATTATCTTCAAGCTGAAGTAATGTATGTCTTCAAAAACTGTTCCCACTTTATATTTCTTAGTCAACATCAGCGATCTTAATGCAGTTTATATTAGCCAACATGCTTAGTGAGGATTATAACGTGTGTTAGCTATCCTTTTCTGTAACAGAAATAAAGGCGAAAGTATGTTATTGCATAGTGAGAAATGGGTGAGCTTTTATTGAAGTAGGCAGTAATTTCAAATTGTTATAAAGACTTTACGACCATAAAAATCAGCGAGGGGGGGGCATTTTTATTTTATGAAAACGTGTTTCAGAATGTATCTCGAGATATTTCCATTCAGGGGAGGTTTGTACGTACTTAGTACAGTGGTTTTCCTTACTCTTCAGTTATTAGTCGTACTCTAGGCATGTAATTCCGATATATTTTTACTTTTTCTATCGTATGTTGCTGGGTCATTTGCAGAATTTGTATAACAAATGACGTCCATCAATTCTTACCCTTCCCATTATTGCATTTATAACGATAGAGTTATAAATTCCTAACAGTGAGTAGTTTCAATACTAATGTAGTAAACGTCAAAAGAATTAGGTCCTTCATGCGAAATATTTTACGAGAATGAAATAAAATTGTCATAGTAACAGCTAAAATGCTTTGTCCATACTAGTTAAGTATTTAAAATGGAGCATGATTATGTCCAGATAAAGGTTTGTTTAATAATGTAATTGAGAAAAAAATCAAGGAAACAATTGATATTATCAAAACTTATTAATCTATTTTCATTATGTAAGAAGTTCCGATAAGCAAGTTATAATCTTAGTATATTGAATAAATTGAACAGTCTGTGGTTATCTAGTATTACATTTATAGCATTAATGTTTTCAGTACATGTGTACCATTTTCAAATGCGAATGCCTGTTACATTTAAATAGGTCTGCTTGACTGTGGGATTGGAACATTCATGAACATTATGGATGCTGTTAATAAAACTACATAAAACACTACTTGAGGATAAAATATATAAAATACATATGTTAACAATAGTTCACGTGATCACTTTGATGACATGTTGTTAGAGTAGTCTTCTCTTAATTTGGATCATCGTGGTCAATATTATAAAATGTCCAATAGAATGGTAAATATTAAAATTAACTTGCACTGATAATCACTATAAAACACTGTAGTCTTGTTGAGTAGTATTAATGTTCATTTATGTTCATATATGCTATATGTTACACTATTTCGCATTAGATATGTCGTACGTACGTATGGGAGATAGTGATACATGTAGCATACCACTCAACAAGGTTACAGTGTTTTATAGTGATTATCAGTGCAAGTTAATTTTAATTTTTACCATTCTATTGAACATTTTATAATATTAACCACGATGATCCACATTAAGAGAAGACCACTCTAACAACATGTCATCAAAGTGATCACGTGAACTATTTTTAACATATGTATTTTATATATTTTATCCTCAAGTAGTGTTTTATGTAGTTTTATTACCAGCATCCATAATGTTCATGAATGTTCCAATCCCACAGTTAAGCAGACCTATTTAAATGTAACAGGCATTCGCATTTGAAAATGGTACACATGTACTGAAAACGTTAATGCTATAAATGTAATACTAGATAACCACAGACTGTTTAATTTATTCAATATACTAAGATTATTCATCTATGTCTGAGTTTATATTTCCTTAAATATTATTGCATTATTACTCTAGTCCAGTAAGTCAGTCAGGTCTGTTACACCATTCTGTTCCTATGAATACACAGTTGAAAAAGAAATCCCACAGATGTCAGCACAAGCCAAGATGATGCACAAAGAGTCATTTTGATTGTACTGCTATGTTCACCCATTTTGATTTTGCGAGATTGTGTGTCAAACTCTAGCTTTATGTTTTAGTCTAAGCGTGCATTTTTACTCTGTCAGATCTGTTTGTGTTGTGTTTTTCCACAAATAACAACATATAAAGTCAAGATCAAGAGGACATAATAGTGCACGTGTGCAGTAGTTAAGTTGCTATTTTGAAGATTTTTAGGCAAAAAAATTTTAGGTTAGCACATGCTTGTTTGCTTTGTCAAGTCTGTTACCTGTCAGATCTGTTTCTCCATGTCATGTCTGTTACATCATTCAAAACAGTGCTGTAAAGCAAGGTGAGTGTACAGTGGTTGATTACTAAGGCAGAGACATTGTACTATATTAATACATGCAGAATATGCACTAAATAGTACTTTAATTTTGACGTTCTCAATCGTCCATTTGTTATACAAATTTTGCAAATGACCCAGGCTGTTAATATCTTGTTCTTATTTTCTATCCATTATTTTCATGATACTGTATTTCACATGTGCCTTAATTAACAATCAACCCAGTATGAGGACCAGACTGCAGCATGTAGCATTTGGAACCACATTTTTACAAGCTGTTATATGTTACATACGCATTGTGATTTTTTCCTGCAGGAAGGGAATTTATTGGATCTCTACGTGGCTGGAATAAAGACGGAATGCGTGAACGACAGCTATGATCTCACATCAGATATTAAAGTTGAGGAAACTGCAGTGCCAACTGATTTTGTGACAGCAAAGTGTAAAGCTGAGGTAAGTAAAGTCCATGGGATTCGCCGATTATTCTTCCAGTATTAATGTTGTATACATTTCGTCACAGACAGTTACTATATAACTGAACCCACAGGGATTTCAGGATATGACGAAGCCATTAATATTTTGTATGTAAAAATTTATTCATTTACTTCGTTATTTCAACTACCCTTATACACACATTGAGCTCTGTATGTATATATGTATTTATTTACACTGCAAGTGGGCAAGCACCCGGTGGCAGTGGTATACACAATATAAACAATACACAATAAAATTACAATACACAGTACAATTATATACACAGTGCAATAAGAATACACAATAGAATTGAACACAATAATTACAATTAATAATAATACATAAAATAACGTAATTATTAAGTGAACCTAATTTTACAATACAACCTACATATATACTGTATAGGCTCTACATAAGTTCCACATTGGTACTGGTAACAGTCTTTCACTTTACTCTCATCTCACTCACTGCAGTGACGCTATGACGCATTTCATTGACACTATAGAACACATTTCATTGACACTATTATCGAACACATTTCATTTACACTATAAATGATTACAGATCGGAACTATTCACTGCACTGTAAAACCATAACTTCATTGACTCACCTCGCTTCATTGATACAACAGCTAAAATAAGACAAATACTTACACCCTTATGCATACTTATAAACAGAACTACATTTAAGCTAAACATTTCTAGTCTAAGATCCTCTTACACGCTATTTTTAAGTAATTTACAATTCAAACCAAGGGAGGAACTCGTCAGGCTAAATAATTACGTGTCACCTTAAAAAATTAAATGTTAAATATCACCTTAATTTTAATTTACACTTTATACACAACTTTTTAAGTTAGTCTTGAATCTCCTTAAGGAAGGACAGCCCTCAAAGACCGCTGCAGGTAGATCATTCCAATCATTTATAGTTCTATTTAAAAATGAGAATTTACCTACATCCGTTTTCTGTTTCCTACATTTGATTTTAAAATCATGATCGTTCCTACCATAGTATGTTGGCTTTTCTAACCGAGCCGTTATGTCTACCCATGCTTTCTGACCTAGATGTGCTCAATACAATGATGTTATTCTAGTATTCCTACGTCTGCTTTCCAAAGTTTCCCATTTAAGTTCTTTTATCGTATTGTTTCATCTTCTCTTTTACCTTTAACAAATTTAGCTGCCCTATACTGGGTTCTTTCTAAGGAATTTACCTGATATGTTCCATAGGGATCCCAACATGTAGTTCCGTATTCCATTAACGGTCGCTCTAACGTTAGGTCCAGTATACTTCCTCAGGGACATGTTCACAGAAGAAGTGCTAACAATGTAGTGCCCAGGGACTCGTTTTCACAACTTCTTTCCTATATGCTGTGTTCTTGATATGATTTCTCATTAATGAAGTATTGTGTATGCACTGTTCGTAAATCGTCTCTTGGGTCTATATATTTTTCAAATTGCAACACGTCTGTAGTGTAGCCTAAACATGAGTCATAATGTTACACAAGGCTAAAATTACGTGTTGCTTTTGTTTTTTCGTTCTTCCATATTTTTAAGTGTTCTTGTATTAAATGTGTTATTTTATCTTAGATGTTAACTGATAGTTCTGAATAAGATAAACGACGCAAATAGCTAGAGCTCTTGATGCACCTTTTAGTCATTACTTTCAATCTAGAAGAACAAATCATGACAGGGCCTCTGTTGGGAGAAATGAAATTAATAAAAAAAATATAAAATAAAACTGTTATTAACAGTTATGCATTATAGAAAATTATGAATATTCCTGTGTTATTATGTTGATAACTTACATCGAGTGTTTACCAGCTTCTTTTCATATAATGTTTTCTTAGTTGATACTTGTTTGCTATGAGTGATATTAAGGAAAAATGTACAACTAAGTAAAACCAGATATTTAATTGGAGTTGATAGTACAGTAGTAATATTATGTATTTGAGTACACCTCATTCATCAATAGAGGGGGTCCACACCTGTGGAGTAACGGTCAGCGCGTCTGGCCGCGAAGCGAGATGGCCCGGGTTCGAATCCCGGTCGGGGCAAGTTACCTGATTGAGGTTTTTTTCCGGGGTTTTCCCTCAACCCAATATGAGCAAATGCTGGGTAACTTTGGGTGCTGGACCCCAGACTCCTTTCACCGGCATTATCACCTTCATTTCATTCAGACGCTAAATAACCTAGACGTTGATACAGAGTCGTAAAATAACCAAATAGAAGAAAATAAATCGATTGAAGGTACAGAGCATTCCAGCGTTCAGTACCGGTTTATTCATCGGTTGCTAGGCAGCAGTAGTGGTTAAGCAACTGCCGGCCAGCCAGCTCCCCTCTCTTAGTGTTCAGTACCTAACATAACTTTTCAATGGGTAGTCAGTCTGAGTCGGAATACATAGAGAGGACTCATGTTGTGTTGTGCCATAGTTACCACGTGGAGATTGCGTAATGGTGAGATATTCTCTACTTCAACGTATGTTGTGAAAGCTTATTATACGAAAAAAAATATCGTATGTCAAAACAAGGCGAAAATTTAGAAATCATTTTCCAGGCCGTCCAGTTCCGACCAGGAGATAGTGTTGTCAGGTTGAACTATCCCCAAACCCGGAGATTGACGAAAAGTCTATAAAATTAATTGTCATTATTACTATTACTGAGCGTATTAGTATTATTATTATTATTATTATTATTATTATTATTATTATTATTATTATTATTACTAGCCGTACCCGTGCGCTCCGCTGCACCTGTTAGAAATAAATATAAAGTAATTACCAGGGAAAGGATTTATATGTAAATACATATTTACTTATAAAGCTAATATAATTTATATTTTGCATTATCTTTATGTTTCACAATGTGTAGGGTTGAAAAATCCTACTTTTATTTTCCATATTTTTCCATATTTTAGAGTTTAGTACATATTTTCGTTAATTTCCATATATTTTCCATATTTCATATAAAACAGTCCATATTATATTAGGTTTAACAATAAAACAAAACAAAATTCCATTAACTTTTAAAAATACATTTCAACAATAGAGATTTAAACACATGTTCAGTAATCCCTTTAACATCAGAGTTATTTGAAAATTAGCAGTCCTATCAACAATGGGAAAGTAAGTTACAAAACTGTATTAATTTAATTTAAAATTTTTAACAGACTTCAGTTGTGCAGCTCAACAGTTAAATGCCAGTCAGAGTACACATAGGTTCAGTTTTGTAAATCATACTATAAAGACGGTAAATATGCCAAAAGTACGTCATTCAGTCAATTTAAAATCAAAACTAACAAGTTACATTTCAGAATTTAAAGAAGATGGTTTATCAACTGACAATAAAATATTATTTTGTAATTTGTGTCAGTGTGCAGTATCATCTACACAAAAGTTCCTGGTGCAACAACACATTACAACTAGTAAACATCAGGCCAACAAACAACTAAATTCCAAGCAGAGACAATTGTTTTTAACACAACCAACAACATCGAATGTAAGATCTGAGTTTAACATCGACCTGTGCCGTTCTCTCATCTCTGCTGATATTCCTCTCTACAAACTAAAGAATAAGGTCTTCAGGGAATTCCTTGAAAAATATACTCAACATACAATCCTGGATGAGTCAACACTTAGGAAGACGTATGCTCCATCCATCTACGATGAGACAATACAGAAGATAAGAGATGAAATTAAAGATAGTTCAATTTGGGTTTCCATTGATGAGACTCCCGACAAAGAAGGTAGACTTGTTGGTAATGTAGTTATCGGTTTGTTAAGTGAACAATATTCTGAACGAATTCTTTTACATTGTGATGTTCTAGAAAAGTGCAATAACAAAACTATAGTTAAACTGTTCAACGAAGCTATGGGTATCCTGTGGCCAAAGGGTATTATGTACGATAATGTGTTATTCTTTATTAGCGATGCTGCCCCTTATATGGTCAAAGCTGGACAAGCATTATCTGTTGTATATCCTAAATTGACTCATTTTACTTGTGTGGCGCATGCATTTCATCGTGTGGCAGAAGTGGTCAGAGACAATTTCCCTAAAGTAGATTTGTTGATTTCATCAGTGAAAAAAGTATTTCTCAAAGCTCCCAGTAGAGTTAACGTGTTGAAAGAAATGTACCCTGAAATTCCATTGCCACCAAAGCCAATTTTAACTAGATGGGGTACATGGCTAGAAGCAGTTGAATATTATGCCGAACATATAGACTCTATTAACAATGTTCTCCTTGCATTGGACTCTGAAGATGCAGTCTCAATTGATACTGCGAAAACAGTTACCTGTGACATAAGTGTGAAGAATGACTTAGCTCACATTCAGCATACATTTTCATGCATCATAAAAACGCTCAAAAGTCTCCAAAATAGGCACCTTTCACTATCTGAAAGTTTTGAAATTATAAATAGTACTGTGGAACAACTGAATCGTGGTAGAGGTAAAGTTGCAGATGCAGTAAGAGCTAAGGTGGACACTGTACTTTCAAAAAACCCTGGATATGAAGAACTACAAAAGGTTGTTGCTGTGATGAGTGATGAATCAACAGTGAAGATTAACTTGGACTTATCCCCAGCAGACATTGTGAAATTGAATTATGTACCAGTTACTTCTTGTGACGTCGAACGCTCTTTTAGTCAGTATAAATCTATCCTCAGAGACAATAGAAGAAGATTCACTTTTCAGCACTTGAAAGAAATGTTTGTAACCTATTGTTATGGTAACAGACAATAAAAATTGTGTTTTGTTGAAACTACATTGGAAGATAAGGTACGTCCATTATATTTTTTGTTTAGTTTGATTAAAATGTACCAATATTTAACGTACATAGTCATTTTTTTATAATTTTAAGTCCATATTTAATTCCATATTTTGGTAAAAATCCATATTTAATTCCATATTTTGGTAAAAATAACTACATATATATTTACATATTTCATATATTTTTAGTCCATATAAATCCGTTCCCTGGTAATTACATAATTAAAATACGACATTTGATCCAGGGAACAACTTTTACAACAGCGCAAGATAATCTGCTTCGCTCATTACCCAATTTTTTTTGCATTGCATTTATTGTATATATATTTTATGTATTTTAACACGATTCAATTGAGCATAGTTAAAATTTGAATTATAAAATAATGGATTGCTAAGCTAATGTACTATTACTGCATATCAAATCAATACACTCTCGTTGTTCGTTAATTCTCTGAGATTAAAATGAATGTACATAAATATTATTTTAAGAAATACAAAAAACGAATGTACAAAATAGCCTATCAAATTTTCTGTGCATAAGAAGCTATTTTAATCTTACCTGTCCTCGATTTACTCAGACGTTACTGTAATTACATTATAGCATTATGTCCATCTAGAGAAACTACACTTTCCAATGGTGAAATAATAATTAATTATACAAATCGGTTAATTTAGCTTCTGATATTGCTTCATACAAACACAGAAACATGCTCTGTAGGCTATGTTTAATAGCTTTTGATTGTTGATGTCCAAGGCCCGTGTTTCGATTGTTGTTGTCAAAGGCCCCTTACAGACGAAGTCATTTGTTCTTAATTCATTGCACCGTCTTAGATGGCGTTATTTTAATTTTAGAACTCATTTATCTCATTAAATATCAGTCCTATCAAAATTTTGTGAAGAATAAAACTTATCGGAAATCATTTTTAAAGGAATGTTTGTTATGTAACATTTTTCACAAAAATCAATAATAAGCGAGATACTTCGATTTATTTAATTCATGCCTCCTTATAACCCCCCTTTTAGATAAAGTATTTTGAATGCCATATAGCCTAAAATCTAAGTTACAACGGACTTAATTTATATTCCAATTTTCATTTAAATCGGTTCAGCCATTATCGCGTGAAATGGTAACAAACATACAGACAGACATGCAAACAAAAATTTCAAAATTGCGATTTTGGGTTTCAGGGTGGTTAATTATATATGTTAGGACCAATTATTTTTGGAAAATCGAAAATTACCAGAAAAATTTCGGCTACAGATTTGTTATTATTATAGATTATTATTATTATTATTATTATTATTATTATCATTATCATTTTATTATCATTATATTATTATCATTATTGTTGTTATTATTATTGTTATTATTAATTTATTATATTTCATTTTGTATTGCAAGTTAAAAGGTTCGGTTAAAAATTGAACAATGGCAGATTTCATTTGACGGATAAATTAATATTTGAAATCTAGAAAAAAAAAAAGTTTTCAACAAGTTCCTTAATTTTAATGTCACATTTACAAAGTTTAGGAATTTATTTCTCCATCACATACAATCTAATGATGGTGAAACTTCTAGGCATGGCACAGAAAAACATGCTCTCTTAAATACATATTAGTTAATTTTTTCACGGCCTCACATAGAAAAGTTATAAAATTGTTAAAAATTCAGCAATAATTAAATCTTTACTGTATTAAGAATAGACGTAGACCTACCTTAAAATTTGTATTTATTGGAGCTCCTTGCAGATTCTAGAAGTCTCTTGTTTTCCAAGGCTATTTTGTAGAATTCCTGACAGCTTACACTGAAGTTCATTGTAATACAAATTTTCCGCTTTGACTAGTTCTGTTGACATTCTGTTCCTGTTATCTGTCCACAAACCATTCATAACACTGAACACCCTTTGCACATGCGCGTTACTTACTCGAATTGCTAGCACATGACCCATTATTATTAACATATTAGGGGCCGTAGCTTTTTCGAAAAAAGATACCCAAAGTTTGCAACACTGATTTTTATCTTTGTCTTGCATCAGTGTTGTTATCACAGCCTTTAAAATTGATCATTCATTGTAGAGTTTATTTCCGTCGAACTCGGAAGTAATTTGCAATTTCTTTGCTACACGAACAAAGTCATTAAATGAGAACAATGACAGGCTAGATAGATCAAGAACAAATATAATTGAAAATGTGTTATTGTCACTGACATCGCACCACTTGGCTAGATACTGCAACAATCTGTCATGCACAGTGGTGAACTCTTACATTACAGTTTGCTTTTCTGCTTCTGTGACATTTTCAAGCGACATATTCACTTCAAAACCGAAAAAATGAGTACTTTTTACTACTTTCTATTGGAGTCTGTACTCCCAACATGATTCTGTACGCCTCGGTTGAAAGCATATTTCTCATATTCTAATATTTTAATCGTCTTACAGAAATTTTGAGATGCACAATTAACAAAATACAGAAAACATTCTGCCACATATTCTGACATAGAATATGTTCAAAACCAAGCTCTCAGACTCATTACTGGTGGAATCAAAACAACGCCAATAGATTCTATGAGATTCCTCACTAATATTAACAGCATCAAAATGACAATAGAAGAAAAAGCACTGATTCAATATGAAAAACTTATCAGATTACCAGGAAACAATTGGCATTCATACAGTCCTCTCTGAAGATTGAAAATTCGAAAAAGTTTCATATCCATTGTTCAAGAATTAAAACAGAAAATCAATATCCCGAATTTAAAAGAAAACTTACAAATTAAACTAAACCCTTTAACTCTATTAAATATAGAATATAATCTAAATTTAACAGAATAAATACTGAAATCAGAAGTAAACACTGAAATACTGAAACAATTGTCTTTAGAGACAATTAAAATTAGGTACCCTCCACAAAACTGGCTTCATTTATACACCGATGGATCCTTGATCTCCAGAGAACAAGGTGCTGGTGCAGGTGTTACGTGCTGTCTCTTCTCACTTTATAGATCTCTTGGATATGGAACAACAAGTTTTGATGGTGAAATCATTGCAATAAGTGAAAGTCTCAGGAATCTTCTATGCCACATCAATAAATTTAGGAATGCAGTTATATTGTTGGACTCCAAAGCAGCTATTCTATCAATCGTCTTTAAACACGCACCTTCATCTCAAACAGCAGAAATAACTAAAATGCTCTCTCAATTATTATCACTCAATAAAAGAGTTGTGTTCCAATGGATACCATCCCACTGTGGAATCCTGGGAAAAGAGAATGCGGATGCTTTAGAAAAGAAGGGCAGCACTGCTACTTACAGACCTGTTACTAAATCTACGTATTACTCTGTGAAGAGATTTATTAAATCTAAATACTTAGACTTCAACAAACAAAATTTGATAACTCAGTCCCAAGGGAAAAAATGGAACTCTCTGCATCAAAATCCACAGTTAATTCCCGATTTACCACGAAAATCGTCTGTAGCTACATTTAGATTGGCAACAGGCCATGATTGTTTGGCCAAACACCTGCATAGAATTGGAATATATCAGTCCCCTAACTGCCCATTGTGCAACTCAAACCAAGAAATGGATTCGGAACACCTCAAAATCTGTGCTTCAGTGGCTGGTCATGATAATATCTTTGAAAAATATTGGAGTTCAAGAGGTCAAATGACTTTATTGTCAAACGCCTGGCATTAGAAAACAACAACAACATTCTGCCACTGACAGTGAAAGTTCATTTACTTCATCTTCATACAAATTTCCAATCACCTTTTGCGAAATAATACATTTTCAAAGCACGCCACATTTTAACAAGGCATTCAACAACTAATTGAAGGGACTGGAATATGACGGGAAATCTGAAAACAGTCCTGTTGAGCACATTCACTCCCACCAAATCCCGCACTTCGCGTACCAGACTGCACTGCCTGCACTATAAAGCTGTAAGAACTGATTTTTGAACGATCAATGAAGTGAATATTGTATTTTAATTTTGAAATTGTTCCATTGTTACGCCCCCTTTGATTTGATTACCTGGTTGGGTTTTTCCGAGGTTTTCCCCAACCAAAAGGCAAATTCCGGGTAATATTTTGGCGAATCCTCGGACCTCACCTCATTCACTACATCTCGCCAAAATATTATAAAAGATTGCACAAAATTGTAAAAATTGTAGAAAATTACTAAATTGTAAAACTATAAAAATTTGCAAAAATTGTAATTCAGGGGTTTGCCGGAAGAAAGGCGGATAGACCTCTACGCTCTTCTTCAGGAAAACGGTTTAAAATGTAGTGAATAATTCGCTAATTATAGTAGCGAAATTTTGTTTTGATTGTACTGCACATACCTGCAGGACAGGGCTGCTTGTGTGCGTGCGTGCGCGATTTAGTCATACAGGTAGAGCTAGTGCTGTGCGTTACCGCATACTGTACTGTGTGTGTTTTCTCTTGGTAGAGACTAAGCAAATATATATAGTTCAATTTAGTCAGTCCAGTTGTTTCCTTTGACTGCTTTTTATGTTCATTATTATCCTTGCTTTAAGAGTAAACAAACTTATGAAACTCATAGATTCAGAGGGAAATATTTTATGTCCTATAAGGAGATTTGCTACAATATTCAGATTTTTGGGCTTATTGTTATCAGGACTATACAAAGAATAAATTTTATTTATTTATGTTCACACAAAATGGAGATTTTCTTTTTCTGTTATATTCAGAGATTTTGCTTTGCATACTTAATGTCTACTTAGCATATCTGAAATAATGTAAATTACTTTAGAATTAGTTAATAAATGTCATAAAATGTATCTTTGTTTCAATTCCGTGTGAAATTTAAATCTGAAATCTACATTAAATCCCCTAAGCAAATCATATGGATAAAGGGCGTATAGACCGAAGTTGTATATGGTACAAATAAAAGGAAAGTTAATAATATAAATTGCCTAAATGCTACAAAACATTTATACTAGCTAAGATTTTTAATTTAATATGTAATTTTGTTCACTATCTGTATAACATTTTATTCAGGTGGTTTTAAAATCTTAGATTGCCTGTATCTCAATTCACCATATTGACGTATACGCCCTTTTTCCGGCAAACCCCTCAATTGTAATATTGTAAATTTTTTACTTGTTCCACATCTTAAAGCTTCATTGCTCATGTAAGATCTATGGAATAAAATGAATGAATGAATGAATGAATGAATGAATGAATCAGGTTTCGTTGAAATACTACTACAAAACTTTATTAATGAAAAAAGGTAATTGAAAATTCTTGATTGAAGTCATATGTCTGAAATATATTATCATCATATCAAAATTATCTGTTTTAGTTTTATATTTACGTCATTTTTAATTGTTGGTGAATGATGGTGTAGTGTGAGAGACTAGTGTCTGATTGGTGAAAAGAGAAGCTCGCCAAAAACTTCAACACTACCACAGACGCTCATTTTTAAAGTTATATGCTTGCGTCATTGTAAGTCTGACACAGATGCTCACTTTTAAAGTCATTTGATGGCCAGTGACTTTTTACTACAGCATTGCTAATTATTAACATCTCAAACGCAATTTCCCCGGGCAAAGGTTTCCTGTCGGCTGGAGATGGATTCATAAAACTGGGCACTCCGGGCGGCATCTGGAGATCTGGCAACCCTACCAGGAGGGCAGTAAAACAATTAGTGAAAAAATTTATTGAAATAGGTTGTGTAATTGTCAAAAAAAAAAATCACAATCTCGTGTGCTTACAGAAGAGAAAATTGACGAAGTTGGAACTGCTTTGGAATATACACCTGAAAAGTCTCTGAGAGGTGTAGCATAGGAGACCGGAATTTCTAAAACATCTGTCGATCAAGAAACAAAAAAAATTACAATTAAAGTGCTTCATAATAACTGTAATTAAGCAGTTACAACCCCTTGATTGTAACAGAAGACTTAATTTTTGTAACCGAATGGTAGAAAAAAGTCCATAATGACGAAATTGACTCCAGATTGATTTTTTTTCTGATGAAGCATGATTTTTGTTTATGGACATGTGTCATCGCGTAACAACAGGCACTGGACAATAGAAACATGTGGTCGAGGTTCCACAACATGGACAAAAAATAAGAATGTGGCGTGCCAGCAGTGCTTACAGAATTATTGAAGCTTTCTTCTACGAAGAGACAATGAAGAGTGAAAGATACATAGGCTACACCTTATTTTGGGACCATTGTGTGAAGATCTTACATATCATTAACAGTTAACAGAGTATTTTCAACAGGATACTGCGACTGCTCATAGTGCCGACGTATCTATGCCATAGCTCAGCGATATTTTTGGGTGGAGAATTATCAGTAGAGGGGTTATAGCTAGCTCACTCCCAAGATCTAACACCGTTATTAATTTAATTATGTACTTATTTATTTACTTACTTATTTATTTATTTATTTATTTACTTACTTACTTATTTATCTATCTATCTGTCTGTCTGTCTGTCTGTCTGTCTGTCTGTCTATCTATCTATCTATCTATCTATTTATCTATCTATCTATCTATCTATCTATCTATCTATCTATCTATCTATCTATCTATCTATCTATCTATCTATCTATCTATCTATTTTAGATTTTTTAGATTTATTTATTTAACCTGGTAGAGATAAGGCCGTCAGGCCTTCTCTGCCCCTCTACCAGGGGATTACAACTATAACATGAACAATAAGATTACAATTAATATTAAATTTACAATTACAATTACAATAAAAATTAAAGTACGACAAGAATACCTGATTAATGAAAGCTAGACATTTTATCATAGAAGTTAAGAACAAAGAATATTTTTGTATTTACTAAATTACAAATTAAACCTACAATAACAAAATTCTATAGTGATGAAATTACCGGATATTGAGATATTTTGTGGTAGATTAAAAGAACTATTTACAAGAAACCATGTCTGAACGAGTCTCAATTACTGACCAAGTGCCTAGTAAGTTTGCGTTTGAATTGAATTTTATTTCGACAGTCCCTGATGCTAGCAGGTAGCGAGTTCCAGAGTCTTGGCAGGGCTATTGTGAAAGAGGATGAGTATGAAGAGGTGCGATGGGATGGTATTGTTAGTATTGTTTCATGGCGAGAGCGTGTGTTCAGATTGTGGTGGGAAGAAAGGTAAGTGAAGCGAGACGACAGGTACGAAGGAATAGAAGAGTTCAAGATTTCGTAGAGAAAGAGAAGTGAATGTAAATTTCTTTTCTTATCTAGTTTAAGCCAACCTATTGCTTCCAGGGATGGGGTAATATGATCATATTTACGAACATTGCTTACAAAACGTACACACAAATTATGAGCACGTTGAAGTTTCATTTTGTTGTCGCTGGAAAGGTCAGTCAGTTAAATGTCAACATAGTCAAAATAGAGAAATACAAGGGTCTGCACAAGGGACTTTTTTAAGCAAGAGGGAAGATGAACATTTATCCTTTTTAGCACATGAATAATAGAATATACTTTTCTGCAGGTTTCTGTGATTTGCATGTCCCAATTGAGATTATTATCCATGTGAATGCCAAGATTTTTTACCGAAGAACTGAAAGGGATATGCACTGTACTTACTTTAACGGGGGAAATGTCGAGGTGCTTTACAGCGTCGGTTTGCCGTTTGTGTCCTAATATGATTGCTTGTGTCTTTCCAGGATTGATATTAAGATGGAATTTCTTTGTCCATGTCACAATCGAGTCAATGTCTTCGTTCAATTTATCTATAGCGTCATTTATTCGATCTAAGCGGGAAGAGATGTAGCATTGAAGGTCGTCAGCATACAAGTGATAGTTACAATGCCTTACATGAGATGTAATATCACTGACATATATTGTGAACAACAATGGTCCGAGTACCGAACCCTGTGGTATACCTGATGTTATGTTAAGCCAGGAAGAGCTTCGATTCCCGGATACAACACATTGTTGTCTTTCCCGTAAGTAGGATTCGAACCAACTCACAGCAGTCTCTGACAAATGCAGATTTCTCAATTTATGGGTGAGCAGGTCGAAATTTACAGAGTTGAAAGCTTTGCTAAGGTCAAGAAGTGTTAGTATTGTTACTTTATTAGAGTCGATTGCTTCACGAATGTCTTCGGTCACTTTAAGTAGAGCAGTGCTTGTGTTGTGTCCAGCTCTGAAACCTGACTGATACTTGTCGAATAGTTTGTGTTCGTTCATGTAGTTAGTAATTTGTCTGTGTACGATTCTTTCCAGTGCTTTTGATATGGCTGGCAGGATACTGATTGGTCTATAGTCGTTCGGGTCGGTGGGAACTTTGACTTTTGGAAGAGGAAGAACGAAAGCTTGCTTCCATATTTTAGGGAAAGTTGAAGTGATTAAGGAACTATTGAATATGTGTGCAATTGTAGGTATTACTATGTCTTGTATTTTCTGTATGAGTAATATGCTAATGTTGTCTGGCCCTTGGGCTTTTGTCTTGATGCGTCGGATGGCTTTCATTACGTCAATGGGAGTGACGTCGGTAAAATAGAATTTGTCTCGAGTTGGGGGAGCTGAGTCAGGCAAAACTGTATCTATCTATCTATCTATCTATCTATCTATCTATCTATCTATCTATCTATCTATCTATCTATCTATCTATCTATCTATCTATCTATCTATCTATCTATCTATCTATCTATCTATCTATCTATCTATCTATCTATCTATCTATCTATCTATCCATCCATCCATCCATCCATCCATCCATCCATCCATCCATCCATCCATCCATCCATCCATCCATCCATCCATCCATCCATCCATCCATCCCTCCCTCCCTCCCTCCGTCCGTCCGTCCGTCCGTCCGTCCACCGACCTACCTACCTGTCTGTCTGTCTGTCTGTCTATCTATCTGTCTGTCTGTCTGTCTGTCTGTCTATCTATCTATCTATCTATCTATCTATCTATCTATCTATCTATCTATCTATCTATCTATCTGCCTCTGTCTGTCTGTCTGTCCGTCCGTCCGTCTGTCTGTCCGTCTATTTATCTACCTATTTATTCTGGTGGAGTGAAGGCCATCAGGCCTTCTTTTCCACAACACCAGGAACGCTAAAAAGCAGAGTGTATGCGAATAATCCTCGCACAATTGAACAACTGAAAGATAACATTAATGACGCAATTAGACAAATCAGTGCAGTGGAGCTCATGATTTTGAACGATGGTGTGAACACTGTATAGCGCGGAATGGTCAACACTTCCAGCAGCTACTGTCATGAGGGTGAGTACAAAATTCTGTAATTAATATAACATAAAATAATTCATGTTAAATGCAACATATTATGGTTAATAAATATGCATGTAAGTTTTAATTCAGTGAAGCACCGTGAATTTAAGGGCCCTGTTGCTGGTGTTCGCTCAAGCACTGTGCTGCTCAGCAGCCACAGAATAGACTGGTACTTATCGGTGGAAATCTCTGTAGAAGCCTTAACTCCTGTTATGTAAAATGTATAATTTATAACACACTGTCTTGCTTAGAGAGTAATTGTAACAGAAACATGAGAGCTGACAATCTATTGTGATAGTGTTTCCCAGTCATAATTTAGCCTGGCAGAATTCATAGGGATATATTGGGGTTCATTATTTCTTAACAACAATTTACCTGAATATGCGCAAGAGTTAAATAATGTACAGTGAAACCTCTCATTTACGGACATCGAAAGAACGTAACAATCTGTCCGCATCTGGGAGGTGTCCTTTATTGGGAGGGAGGCTCCCCAATCTAACAGTAAATTTATAATAAGCATCATGTATCCCTCACGCTTTAAAGGAAATGTATTACTGTAGTTTAATTATAATGTACTACAGTAAATTCTTTGCAACTCTGAACTACAGTAGATAAAACTGAAATAGTAATATACGTTACAAGAGCGGTATGCTGACGTTTTCATGGTCGAGGAAAAGATTGAAAAAGCGAAACGTAGTTGAGCTTTTTTAATTTCCGAGAACATGAAAACATACCGCTCGTGTATCGTACATTATTTTGTGCGAAGATCGTTTATTACATACCTGTAAGACGAATTTCTAATTAGTTGCAATGAAATCTCCATGTTGGTTTCTGTTTAATGACGGCAACTTCGGAAAACCAAAATATATTTCTTCAACTTGTTGCTATAAAATGTTTTCTGTGTTTACTATACTCCAGCAGGCCGTGATATACGTCTGTCTTTCCCCCCCCCCCCACAGTCTATTAATGCGAACGGTAAGGTTATGTAATGATTTATTTTTCATTTTAATATTTTAACAATATTATTTATATAACATATTGCAGTAATAACATCGGCATCTGGAATCTTGTTGATTTTTTCACGGCTTCCTTAATGTTACTTATATCAGAAATGCAATAAGTTTCGTGGAGTAATAGACTTTACTTAATTTTTGCAAATATTTAAAAACAATAATTAACATTGCAATTTAGGTGAAATTGCAGTGGTAAGTTTCCAATTTATAATTATTACTATGTTAAACGTCTCTAAAAATAATATGTTAAAAGCCTAAAGCAGTAAAATGAATGTCGCTCTTAAGCTGTAAGAAGAGGGAACTTGTTATGTGTGTTACGTTGGGAATACTGAATGTGGTATTTCACACTTACCGCGTATTGGTTCTGTGCGGAAAACAAGCAAATACGCACGATCTCGCACAAAAGTAAAATACAGTACTGTGCCATGCAGTTTTATTCTAAGTCTACAGTTAAGCAGTATTGTAATTTACAGTTTTCAGCTTAACTCTTACGTTCAGGTGCCATGTCTCTAGAAACAGAACAACTGATTGAAATGAAGAGAATAATCCTACTAACCCTATCACATTGTGTCGAATACAATTTCACGATCGCGAAAACATTGGCCCCATCAGACAGGTCAAATTTTATGATTGTTTATCCACCCGCTTGCAGCTAAGGGGTAGCCAGCTGGGCTAGTGGTAGCCTACGAGACCCTTATGTTATATTTCATGTTAAGGAATTTCTGTACAGTTCTCAAAACTAAATTTTCCATTTTTGTAACACATTAGGTCTTGAAATCGACGTTCTCTCCGCAGTCAGAAGGTAAAGCAAGCTTTAGGACTGTGAAACATCCGTCCATGTCCGTGTCTGAGAGTGCCCGTAAACGAGAGTTTAATTTATCATTATTTCTATATTATTTCAGTTGAGACATAAAAATCTGTCCGTTTATAAGGAGTGTCCGTATCTTAGGGGTGTCCGTAAGGAGAGGTTTCACTGTACTTAAAAATCTCGTGAGATACCAGAATGTAAAATATTGGTACAGAGAAACTACCAAAAATATCATATAAGTGAGCAAAAATTGCTGAGCAATTCTCATTGTATGTGAAACGTGATGGCTGTCTGCACACAATGATGGCTGTCTGCACACAATGATGGCTGTCTGCACACAATGATGACTTCCTGCACACAATGATGGCTGTCTTTACAGAATGATGCTTGTCACACGAGAGATGATATTATTTCCCTGTTAATAATTTTTGCAGACAGATTTTAGATATAAATTGATGTCCATTTTTAACTACTAAACTTTACCAAAATAAACGCAAAAATTAAATATTGTACTTAAAACTTCCTATGTCTTCGGGGATATATAATATTGCAGAGGAAATGAATATAAAAAATCCTATTGAATTTATTTTACTTTTTTGGGGGGTTATTTTACGACGCTGTATCAACATCTAGGTTATTTAGCGTCTGAATGAAATGGTGATAATGCCGGTGAAATGAATCCGGGGTCCAGCACCGAAAGTTACCCAGCATTTGCTCGTATTGGGTTAAGGGAAAACCCCAGAAAGAACCTCAACCGGGTAACTTGCCCCAACCAGGATTCGAACCCGGGCCACCTGGTTTCGCAGCCAGACGCGCTGACCGTTACTCCACAGGTGTGGACTCCTATTGAATATCATATCGATTGTGTAATGGAAAGTAGTGCTTAATGTTAAATTTTGAGGCCACAATAAAATGGTTAGACATTGTGGAGTTGAGTTAGATTTCGCTAAGTTAATTGCTAGGTAAAGGCATATTTCCTTACAGTTTTTTCATACAATATTACTCCAAATCTGAGTGGACGAACCCTATGAAATGAAAACTCCAATGCCTTTGGCTATTCAATTTTGTACTTATATGCCTGTGTCATGAAAAAGTTACCCTCTCTTCATGTAAACTTGCATCATCTTTCTATTCTATTGTGTCCTTATTTTTAGGATGAGATGTTTGATTTTGACGTAGTAAAGGACGAGTTGAAGCCGGAAGTTGTGGCAGAAGGGAATGAGATTTTGCCTGATAGGTGAGTGTGGTGTGTGATTCTTCACATGGACTTTTCTTTCATTGCTTTATTAAAATTGTCACATATGACGTTAATTAGCAATCTGTTACGGCGTGGAATGGTTTGTCGTTATAATAAGAATGACTTCAGAAATTATGGAAAAAGGAGTTATGAGGACAATAAGTGCTAGAGAGTTTATTTTATATCTTTCATTAATGAAGACAGCTGAGAAAAGAGTCTTGCAAGCGTGAAAATTATCATATTTTGTAATATAATTCAAGATTTATTCCTCCTACTTCTGTGTCTCAATATCTCTCGTCCAAAGTGCCTCCAGCTCGAAAGAGATAGTAACCTCCTTAGTTAGGGGAGAATCTTTGTAGTTGAAGTAGGGGTATTAGGACTTACCGTCACATACACCGTTGTTGCACTACATTGAACCAAATTGAAATCTGTGTAACTCATGTTTTAAATGCCAAGTCTCGTATTAATAAATTTAATGTTATAAATGATTCCATTGTCGATATAGGTGTTTTACGTAGCTTTTTTAAATACTTATAACATATGTACTTTATCGAAACAGTTTATGGATACCTGTAGACAATTGACTTCGCTTTTTCAACTGGGAAAGATGGTATACACTCTGAATTGTATTGTATAAATATGGAGGTGAAGGATTTAATAAAATAGTACTGAATATAGTCTGTGGAATGTGTTATTGTTTTGTTTTGTTGACTAGGTATGTAATGTTTTTTTGTTGTTGTCTGTTTTCTGAATGTTATGATGTTTTTCTGACGATTTTGTCCGTGGCTAGTTTGTGTGCTGGTGCCTGTTTGTAGTTGATTAGAGTTCTGATAGGTATGTTTTCTTAATGTATTTTGGGTAGTGCATTGAGTTTAGTTGCTGCTGATTTGATGGGTTTGAGTTGTTTGGTATTACGTGTTTGCTTTTGTTAATTTTGCTTTTTATTGTGTTGTATTGTGTGGTTGGATCTTTTTCAAAGTTCTGTGATGTTGTTTTGTTTAAAGTATGTCTCTATTTTGTTGTGTAGGTCTTGTTTGTGTAGTATTAGTGTGCAATTGCCTTTGCCTGCTTTGGTGAAAATGAGATTATGTTGTTGTTTTGCTTTTAGTGTTTTTATTGTTATATGTTCTCTTTTGTTTGTGTTGGGTTCGTGTATTTTGTTTATGTGTCTTATGATGTCTTGTCTGATGTATTCTTGGTGTTCTGTTTTTGTGTTTTGTATTGCTGTTTCCGTGTTGATGATTGTGTTTTTTGTTAAATTGGACAGACAGGCAGATCATTCCAAACTCGATACAAAGAACATATTAAAGCAATAACCAGAGGACACAATACATCTACATATGCCGAACACATAACTAATGCTAACCACACATACAATAACATAAATACAGACATGGAAATCCTACACATACAACCCAAAAACCAAAAACTCAACACACTAGACTAGACGGCAATTCGGAAGGCGGATGCGCCATAGCCTGTGTGGCATGTGACGTCACAAGCTTGAACAGGAGAACCAATCAGAATCAGTCAGTAACAAATGCTTCTCGAGTTACTTTGTTCACGTGTGAGTGTTTTAAAACATCTAATAAGTAAAACTAACATATACTGTGTATATATAAGATAAATAAATGGAAGGAGATACTATAAAAAGACAAGTACTGCACAGGTAAGCGCGGGAAATAGTGTTTAAGGTGTATAATTATTTTAAAAACGTTAACGAGCAGAACTCTGCCGGGCATCATGGTGCTGGCCGCAACGTTGCCAACGCACAGGAGACGACTGCAGAAGCGTGTGGTGTGGGTTTGCGAACCGTGCAAAGAATTGTTAGGGAAGGAAACAAATCTTTTAATGTGAGCGGAACTGCCACGTTTCGTTCCCCTGGAAAACATCCTCGTCGTGAAAACACGGTCTCTGACTTAGATGATTTTAATAAAAGTTTGCTGCGACGTACAGTATTAGATATGTACCTTCGAGAATCCGACTCTGAAAAATCTGATGGGACTGATGAGAGAATCAGCGACTTCGATTAAAACCAGGTACTGAATATTCATTAAATCCTAATTTATATTAAATGTGACCGAAATGTGGCAATATAACATGGTACTCGTAGTTATTGTTTTAGGGTCTTTAACTAGCTAAAATTATTTGCGCCTAGAAATAGACGTAAATACAATTTCTACTTAAATAGTGTATCATTTTTTTCTAGTAATACGCCGTATACATTTCGTATTAAACCTGTGTGATAACATAATAATAATAATAATAATAATAATAATAATAATAATAATAATAATAATAATATACCGCACATAAAAATCTTAAAACTTGGTATAAACGTTATTAATAAAACGTAAGATTTGATTATGTTCTGATAAAAGGTTTGTCATGCTTGCAGTAATCAACGGCTAAGGTCATTATTGTCTTTTTAAAATTGAAATTCTCTCCTCTGCTACTTGCATTGCGCGCGCGCGTGAAGTACGATGTGGCAATGCTGTACATTGCCTTTCTCTCACTATCTGTTTCTCTCGACGCAAACGCTAGCAGCCGACCGCCTTCCGAACTGGCGTCTAGTCTAGAACAATATGAAATATACAGACACACTAGAACACACCCTAATCAAATTCTCAACACACAGATCAATTTCAGAATACACACACTATTTGACACAACTCTTCATTACACGAACGTACCCACACAACAGGCAGCGAAGTTGAGATAGCCCCAAGATCTAGTAGTCTCTGAGGATGGTGTCAAGTAGCACCGAAACAACTGTAAGCCATACATGCTTACATAATTGACACGAGTAAGATCGCCATTTAATCAATTATTAATAATATTACAATACTTACAATTTTCATTATCTTTAGGGAAACGAAAAAAAAAACAGTGACTTCTATTCAGTCCCATAATTGCTACACACAAAAACTACGCGAACTTTTTTCAGACGTGTCTGATGAATTACCTTGGAGCCATAGAGAATCTGGAGCGAAAACATAATTATAAATACTCTAGAGAGGTCGGGGATTCAGACTGTATTCAGATTATTACCACATGCTAGCTCTCAGCAGTTACATTGTTCACAGTTCTTTTTCCTCTCGATATCGAAGAGGCATGTCTTTTTTTTTAATTGGTTATTCTGCGACGATTTATGAGCTGCTGTAGTTATCTAGCTTCTGAAAGAGATGGTGATAATGCCAGCGAAATGAGTCCAGGGTCCAGGGCCGAATATTGCCCAGCATTTGCTCTAAATGGGTTGAGGGAAAACCCGGAAAAATCCTCAGCCATGTAACTTGGATTTGAATCTGTGCCCTCTCAGATAGCTCTCTTAGGTGATTAGTGTTAAGCTCTGTAATACAATGTAACATCTCTCTGTTCAATAACTTCTCTCAGAAGCTAATTGTTGTGCAGAACTACCTTGAATTACTAGCTGGATAGTGACCAAACTTCCATTTACTGTTTCCCATAATTTGGCGACATGAATGTCTATTCTCAGCCCGGATGATGTAGGCCTATAGGCATCATTATTCTGCCTATCTAAGTTGTTAATGATGATTTTTACAAGAGTCCATACTGGTGATATTTGCCAGTCTTGTTACGTGTAATATACGTAAATCTACGCAATATTAAAAATCTTCTATACACTAAAATGATTGTGACCCTGTAACCTGGTGTTAAAGTGTTTTTCCTTGTACACCTTTTGTTTGTGAAATGCTAATTTATTCTTCCTGTTTTATGAATTGATTAAATAAATAATTGTATATTAGTTTTGCAGACACATATACCAGCACCGAAATACCAGAGTACGCGGGTTGTGCACAAGAAGATCACGTGACTATATCTCAAACGTCAAAGAATTCTGCTTCCTCGGAGGACATCGTGAAGCCCCATACAGATGAAAAGCAACTAAAATGCAAAGTTTGTCAAAAAAGTTTTTCATATTCGAGTAGTTTGAAAAGGCACGTCTTGAAGCACACAGGCGAAAAGCCTTACAAATGCGATATTTGTGGCAAGTGTTTCGCTGAACTTAGACTTCTGAAATGCCATGCGCCTCTGCACACTGGGGAGAAGACGTTCAAATGCGATGTTTGTGAAAAGTGCTTCTCACAGTCGGGCGCTCTCATTTCCCACCGACGCCGGCACACGGGCGAAAAACCATTCAAATGCGATATTTGCGGAAAGTGTTTCTCACATCATGGAGCTCTAAAGCGCCATAAACGAATGCATGCGGGCGACAAACCATTCAAATGCGATGTTTGTGGAATGTGCTTCTCGGATTCTTGTAATATGAAATGCCATGCACGTTTGCACACAGGGCAGAAACCGTTCAAATGCGATGTTTGCGGAAAGTGTTTCTCCCAGTCGGGTTCTCTAACAACCCATCAACGCTTGCACACCGGCGAGAAGCCATTCAAATGCGACATTTGTGAAAAGAGTTTCTTTCAAAATGGAGGACTAACACGCCATAAACGAATGCATACGGGTGACAAACCGTTCAAATGCGATGTCTGTGGAAAGTGTTTCTCTGATTCTTGTAATCTGAAATGCCATACACGCCTGCATACAGGTGAGAAACCATTCAAATGCGATGTTTGTGGAAACTGTTTCTCGTACTTGTCTTCCTTGATAACGCATCAACGCCTTCACACAGGCGAGAAACCATTCAAATGCGAAGCCTGTGGGAAGTGTTTCTCACAGTCGAGTGTTTTAAGAAATCATGAACGCCAACATATAGCTTGATTTCCGTGGAAAATACTTATTACTGATGAGTTCATTTATGTAAAGAATAAAGACGACAGAATTCGTTCATATGCGATGTTTACGGAATGTTTTTTTTTTTTTTTTTTTTTTAAATCCAAGTACGCCATCATACTAGAGCTCTATGTAGACAGAGTGCCGCAACTGTATTCCCTGCTGCTTGCCGACAATGCGGCGCTCTGATTGGTTCACGTGACCTCGCGCGCTTGTCTGGACCCAAAGCCCGCTAGTAGTAGCATAAGGAAACCATTGAATTGAATTAAATAGCGGTTTTCTTCTTAGTTTAAACACAGTAAAATGCCTCAGTCTTGTGCATTGGATGTTACATAAGGCAAAAGAAAGGTATATATCTTCATCGGATACCTCAAGGGCAGAGAAAATAGAAAATAAGCAAAATTTGGGTGACAAGGCACAAATGAACACCATCTAAACACTCGCGATTATGCGAAGTGAGTATGGTATTAATGCTGGTTTATTTCCTCGCAAATGGTGATTATTTCCTATACATAATATAATATAATACAGGATATCCAATTCTTTTTCTCACTTATAACTTTCGAATTTAAAAAAAAAAGTTCAGGGTTCCCCAATTAATATTATGAAAGACTTCGTGTAAATAACAACACATGGCACGTTCTTTAGGGGCTTTAAGGGTTATAACACACCGAATGCTCTTGTGAGTATTTGAAAAGTTCCTATCAACTGAACATCCCTATCTAACATCGACAACACATTAATTACCATGCATAGCCATTAGTTCGTGAGAACAGTAGAGCTTCCCTTCTGGTCTAACATCTTATGATGTAAAATTATCATACTAAATACGAATCATATAAGAAAAAGTAGGCTAATATAAAATGGACATGCTTACAGTGGAGATCTATACTATTGTATAGGCTACTAGTATTTCTATAATTTCAGTAATTGCAGGCACAGTTATAAAAATAATGCTTTGTAATTTCTATCATGAAGAATGTTGCTGTTAGCTCGTCTGACAAATTTCTTTGAAGTTGGGAAAATCGAAGAGAGTTGAATTCTCTGTCTGGTGCTACTTTCAGGCGATGACGATATTTTGATCTATTAGCCACCGATCCATAGAAATGGCACTGTACGAAAATTAATAAACTTAATATATGAATCGGTCCATACAGAAAGGGCCTTAGACCAAGTACCTCACTTTCGAGAAAAATGAAAAAAAAAAAAAAAAAAAAAAAACTGTTTAACTTTCTTTGCCTCCCTATCTAATGACAGAAAAGTCTTGTATTATAGTGTCTAACATTCTCAATGTTTTTTTATGACAGAACGTGATATTAGCATGTTCTCCCTCTTTATAAAATTAAGTAAATGTGGTGGACAGTCCATACCTATGGAGTAAGGGTTAGCGTGTCCGGCCGCGAAACCAGGTGGCCCGGATTCGATTCCCGGTCGGGGCAAGTTACCTGGTTGAGGTTTTTTCCGGGGTTTTCCCTCAACCCAATACTAGCAAATGCTGGGTAACTTTCGGTGCTGGACCCCGGACTCATTTCACCGGCATTATCACCTTCATGTCATTCAGACGCTAAATAACCTAAGATGTTGATAAAGCGTCGTAAAATAACCTACTAAAATAAATAAAAAAAGTGATGGACCTAGGCCCTTTCTGAATGCTATGATATTTTCTTGAAATAATTTGTCTATTTATTCCTTTGTTTATACAAGTAAACAAAAATACTATGTAGGGACAACAAAAGTGGATCATAAATGTTGTAAGTCAGTTCAAATTCACTTTATTAAACTTCCTTGTGTTGCTAGAGTTGTCTCAAAGTCTAGATTACTGATCACATAACAGCACTTATTTCACAATAAAGCAGTATTGTTTTGTTATTCTGTTAATATTTCCATAGATATCACCTTAAATCATCTGGAAATCACATAATTAAATAATATTCTGCAAACTGAGTTATTAGTAACGCAGAACTTCCCGCTGATATAAATGAACATACTGCAGATATTCACTAGTCTTCCGCATGTTCACGCACTGGCAAGTCACAAATCTCTTGGTAAAATTCCTTATGTTCCTCAGGTATGTATCTAAACAGTTTTTTTTTATGTCACTGAACGTAGTTAATTTCATTGGGACATATCCTGCCGGGTATGCAAGGCTTGTAGATAGAACAGCCACTGGTTTTCCTGGCTGAGACAGTTGGAACGTATGTCTGATCATACTTCAATAAAATTTCTAGCTACAATGCAGCCAGGCAGTTGGGCTTCATAGGTGAAATCAACGAGTACAGAATACATAGAGTAGACACTAGCATCTTAATACCATTGGACGGAGTGAAGCCGGTTTGATGGACCTGACGCCATCTTGTTGCTACCAAAACATTGCAAAATAGCTATTACGTTATAGAAGATCTTATGATAATAGGAATTCCATACGTCCCTAATTTCCTGGAGGACTCACACGTTCTTGTTTGTTTCGTAATACAGAATCGCTAGGCACGTATTTTGAGCAAAAATTGCAAAACTAACATCGATAAATCACATAGGCTATATACATATTTAAATTGACAGGTCTTCAAATTGCAGTATGGTACTGAATAGGTACTCTGGAAGGTTAAACAAACAATAATGATATAAAAGGAAGATAACAGTTTGACCTTATTTTGCTACTAGTCCAATAAAATGCTAACCTATAATAATTACTTTTATAGGTTGATCCATTTGCTTCGATTTAATAATGCAACTTGCTTCTTAACGCAAATTATCGTTCTCTTCCTTTTGCCAGTATTTCGTATAGATGTCCCGATTTTGTTTAGAGAAAAAGTGGAATGCTCTTAATCATATAATATTTGATAGGCTCTTCTTTTATAGTATATAATTAGATTATAACGGCGAACAAAAGTCAAGTTTTATTACCAAGTGGGTCAAGTTAGATCACGACCGAGTTAATGAAGCTACTAAGTCTGCAAAGCATGTCTGATTTCGTGATTATAAAAATTAATTACAATAATATCAATACACTATTTATTTTTCTTCATCAAACGAATACGTGCATTCGGTTGAAGAGAAACCTAGGTACACCCATTTTCTATAGCACGCGACACAAACTTCCAACATGGGTTGTTAGGTTAGCTTCGCTCGTAAATGGTAAGTCTACAAAGCGTAAGTCTGATTTAGTGATTATAAAAATTAATTACAATAATATCAATACAATAATCCTTTCTCTTAATCAAACTAACACGTGAACAATACGAATCTAACCGACTAACCTAGGCTAAATAATTCATTATCTACCGGTAGTAAGTACATTTTACACATGCATATTTACCTGTTAAAAGTTATTCCAGGAATTTTTTTTTTTTGAAAACCTGTTTGTGCAGCCATACGCAGCACATGTGGGCATATTGAAATTAGTTCATTTATTAATTAAAACAACGATGCAACATCACAATAAACTACCCATATGCTAACCAGGAGCCCAATGTTTTGGTAGCATCATAATGGCGACTGTCCACAAAAGCGGCTTCACCTCCAAGCTGTTCATGTCTACTCTATGCATTCTGTGCTCGTTGGGTGAAATGCATGAATGTGCTAATGCTAAATTGTATTTTCTGGTCTCTAGAAATGCTTCTCTCTGCAGTTTCTTCTGATAGGCAAGTCTTCTTTTAGATGGTTTGCCACGATGTTTTAAAATCAAAGTTCTCTGACGTCTCCACTTACTTGACGAGAAACTTATATTTTTTTGCTACTGGTTACAATAATTTCTGATATCTGATGTATGCTGTAGAGTCGGTTATGTTTCTTTAGAGCTCGTTTTATGAGACCGAAGTCCCCGTCGCAAGGGAGAAACGATTGACCCCTAACAGGGAAGTAGTGCTCTATCTTCTGAAAGCGACCAGTGTCAGTCAGGGTAAGGAGCATTCTAGCCAAGTCATGATTTTTATTCTGTCCCCCACAGTTGTCCGAGAACAGATGTAATTCATCCGCTTCTGAAGGAATATCATTAGATATATTTTTTTTATTAACCGTTGGAATACAATTTCATGGCATCGTCAATGTACATTAATCTAACATTGATACAATAAATATTACAGTCATCTTAATCTATGGTAACATGTCACATGCTTATTTAATAGATTACTAGTTACTTAGAATATAATGTATTTAATTACTACGCAAATAACGTACTACTAATACTACTAATTCAGTCAGTAATGCATAACACTAGAATAGTTACTTGTAAATAAGATTTTGAATTTATTTTAAGAGATACATAATTAATTATTTTGTAATCACACACTAGCTCACTAGATTTTCTTTCTTCTGAGTCTTGATGCTGCCTCTCTTCCAGTAGGGTCTCCAGGCACAAGAGAAAACAGAAGGGCAGTACACTCAAGAACAAATGGTTAAGATTTAAAACTTTATATTTAAATATTCCTTTGTGCACATTGGCATGTGTGTCAGTAATATATTTTTAACAGATTTCTTAAACATACTATTGCTATGTGCCTTGACATGTGGGGGAAGTTTATTATATAAATTCCTGCCAGTATGTGTAGAGGTATTGAGAGTTTTGGCAAGTCTGTGATAATTCAAATGTATATTATTGGATGTCCTAGTATTGTGCTCCTGATATTCTGAATTTGTTTTAAAAGAATTTAAATTTTTATGAATAAAGCATACCGTTTCCAGAATATAAACACAGGGTACCGGTAAAATTTTAAGTTCCTTGAAAAGTCCTTTACTTTCTGTGCGAATGGATACTTGCTTCATAATTTTAACTATTCGTTTTTGTAGTTTAAGTATAAGAGAAGATTTTGATGATGATCCCCAGAATATGATACCATATGATATGACTGAATGTACATAGCCAAAATAAACTGACAATAGTAGCTCAATGGGTGATATTTTTGAAAGGACTCGGAATACATAGCATAGTCGAGATATTTTTTCTGTTAAGAACTGAATGTGGCTTTCCCATGTCAGGTCTGTATCAGCCCAGATACCTAGAAATTTTGTGTTTTTAACTTCTTTAATTATTAATTATTAATATAGTCAAGAAGAAAAGAGCACACCTCATTAGGTCCTTTCTTGCATTGCCCTTCATGGTAAAGGTACACCTTGTCTGTGTTTACCTTCATATTGTGTATTCACAAAATGTTTACGGTCAACTGCCGCAAATAAAATGTCTCTTGAACTGGGATTTGTGGTAACTGTACGTTTTACATGAAGTCAAAAGAAATTGGTAACACATTTGGTTTATCATTCTGTTTGATATCTGTCTGTAGTTTGGAATAAAAATTAGTAGATCTTCGTTTGTGAACTAGAAGTTCAGCAGCTGCACATCTTTTCGCAGTGTCATTCAGGTGAGGAGCACGATGCTTCAACTTCAGAACAACATTCAATTTGTGGCCTTCCAAATGACAGATTAAAGTTCTCGGTGAAGAACTTGTGATAGAATTGGGAACTGACCTTTACATTAGAGTACTTAGCCTTAAACATCTGGTACGTGATTTTAACATTAAGTCTAGCATCCAAATATGTCATTGCTTTTCCCGCGTAGTGACTTTCCTTAGTCGGAAAACTTTGTAGGTGCTCCCTGATTAGCATTACAGTTGTACCAGGAAGGGAATTTCCACTTGCATTTTTTCCACGCATGTCCTCTGGACTTTTTCC
The DNA here is from genome assembly GCF_040183065.1 of Periplaneta americana. Taxonomy (NCBI): domain Eukaryota; kingdom Metazoa; phylum Arthropoda; class Insecta; order Blattodea; family Blattidae; genus Periplaneta; species Periplaneta americana. The sequence continues at coordinate 3,962,465 of NC_091133.1, read as the reverse complement.
AAGCAACAATAGACTTCTAATTCTCTTTATGCGCTTAATGGTTACTGAATGCAGTGAAAGGAAAGCCTTGAGACATACCTCAACTTTTGATGTACTTACTATAACATGATACCTGAAGGAATTGCCATTTTTCCTAGCTTCATCTCCTTTCCTTGGTCGGCGGCGTTGTACATCGAGGATGTCAATAAGAGACTGCAGGTATATATCTTGCTCATCTTTGGTCACTAGGTCATGAAAGCGTGAAAAAATTTGCAGCTGAACATCTTCTGTAACTGCAGAAAAACAGTTTCTCCTCTTGCAGCTACAAGGAAAGAAGAACATAAAAACTATACTATGCAAGTCTAATAAAACACATCAAATTGTATTAGTCATACAAAGATAAAGCTGAAAAAATTATTTAATGTTGTTAATATGTGTTTTAATACTATGAGTATAGTGCCTACTGTATAATATAGGCCTATATACTTAAAGTAAGAGAAAATAACACAAGATCCTATGGCGACATAACCTGATTTAGAATAGTAATGCATTTACGTGCAAAAGGGTCCTGTTTTCTCTGCCGGGATTATAGCTCCTTTGTAATTAACCCTTGACTCTTGCACGTTTAATTGCGTTATTCCTCCACGATGATGTATCTCTGAATCTCTTCTTGAACCTGGGTCCATGTGCTTCCATTGCAAAACACTATAATATGAACCTTTCACTAATGGACGACAAACAGTACTAATATAAGATCAGCTGAGTTTCGGCGGGAATAAGAAAGAAACGCACATTGCGAGTCAACTGTCTGCAGTGTTGCCAATGATGCAATATACATAAAGGGCCTCAGTCACACGGACTGAGTTCCTTTCTCCATGGACGTGTGAAACTGATGCGTCAGTTTCTCCGCGTTAAGAGCATGATTCTGAGTTCCTTTTAACATAAAAGGTTGGTGATTACTCAAGGAGTAGGATTCTGGTAATAACTCGATTTCTGCAAAATCGTGACTGAGGCCCTTTCTGTATGGACCGATTCATATAATAAGTTTATTATGTTGGAAACTGTAGCCACACGGCTTTTCATATACACGGTACACAGATTTCCAACACAAACACATGGATATTAATAACAATGACATTCTTTGCCAGAAAACTCTATTACCGTTTCCCTACGAAAGAATCCAATTTCACTGTTCCAAAAACTTATACTAACACTACGCACTAACTTCACACAAATTAATATAGAACAGTCGAGAGTGACTATCGGACGTTTAATATCGAAGAAATAATGGAGAAGGATTTTTAGAAAGCTGAAGGACAAAAGAAACCTTTCCTTTGAAAGGAAAGTCTCTTGAAAATAAAACCATTGTTACATGTGCACTTAGACTTGGGAGATAAATAAAACCATAAAAACGAGACATGACGGTCTCACAAGTTCAATGAAAAGAAGGAAAAAACGGCAAACCTTGCCCTTCAACTTTCTGGAAAGAAAATACTTTCATCCTATAGCAAGAAAGGAGTTACCCATTTTTAAAGTTAGCCTACTGTTTCCATAACGCGATAAATGGATTGGGTGACACTTTCAATGTTTCGTTTTAGAAATTCGGCGTCCATCATTTCACTGTGGCTCTCTGAGGATCACTAGAAGAAGAAAAAATTGCTTGAGCTATAAAAATTAGTTTTTTTTCTTACATCTCTCTTTAGTTACTGCTTACGGAAGATCAATATTTTTCTTCCCCTTTAAGACTCTACTTTTCCGAATACTGTATTCAACAAAACTCTTCCCCTTTTACGGTCATGTATGCTACATAGCGAAGAGGATATTTTCAATGTAAAGTTACAACACATTATTGACCAGTATAACTAAAAACTATACTATAAATAAATCTCCGAACATACTACATACTGTATATTCCCAAATGAAACAAAATATTATTTTCTTATTAATTAAATGGACATGATAAATCGCGGATTCTCTGGTAACTGTTGACTGATCCCTGTGGATTCACAGAGCACATTTTGGAAAATATTGATATCGATACTAATAATAAATCTGTAGCCGAAATTTTTCTGGTAATTTTCGATTTTCCACAAAATAATTGGTCCTAACATATATAATTAACCACCCTGAAACAGAAAATCGCTTTTTTGAAATTTTTGTTTGTATGTCTGTCTGTATGTTTGTTACCTTTTCACGCGATAATAGCTGAACGGATTTCGATGAAAATTGGAATATAAATTAAGTTCGTTGTAACTTAGATTTTAGGCTATATGGCATTCTAAATACATTATTTAAAAGGGGGGTTATAAGGGGACCTGAATTAAATAAATCGAAATATCTCGCGTATTATTGAGTTTCATGAAAAATGTAACATAACAAGCGTTTCTATAAAAATCATTTCCGATAAGTTTTATTCTTTGAAAAATTTTCATAGGACTGATATTTAATGAGATAAATGAGTTTTAAAATTAAAATAACTGCCATCTAAGGCCGTGTAACCAAATAAAAAACAAATGACTTGGTCTATATGGGGCCTTGGACAACAACAATCGAAAGCTATGAAAGATAGCCTACAGAGAATGTTTCTGTGTTTGTATGAAGTATAGTATAATATAATATAATATCGGAAGCTAAATTAACCGATTTGTATAATTAATTATTATTTCACTATTGGAAAGTGTAGTTTCTCTAGATGGACATAATACTATAATGTTATTACAGTAATTTCTGATATAATAATGTAATGTAATATAATATAATATAATATAATATAATATAATATAATTTAAGTTATTTGAAGGGTACAGAACCATAGTGGGCCAATCGTCATTTACTGAATACGTAGAAACAACAAGGGTTAAAATTAAGTTATTACCATAATTCAATGGAAACATATAGCAAATAAAATAAAGTACACACATTTGTTCAATGTTCATTAAACTATGGTTGCATGTAATCACAATTAAGAAACGTGTTAAAGGAATTGTCATTGCACCAAATGAGTGCTTTCTGGACCAAAATGTTCGCATTTTAATTATTTAAATACAATTTTAATTAAGTAACATATAAAACGATTTATCCTTCTATCAAACACGAATGTTCCCTGGATCAAACGTCCTATTTTAATTATGTAATTACTTTATATTTATTTCTAACAGGTGCAGCGGAGCGCATGGGTACGGCTAGTAATGTAATATAATATAATATAATATAATATAATATAATATAACATAACATAATATAATATAATATAATAAATTACTAAATTGAAACAATGTAATATAATACAATATATTATAATATATATGATACATAATATATAATATATCTTAATTATATTATGATATATAATTAAATAATAAAATATGTATTGGGCGTACAGCTTTCTTATTTTTCATAATATTTTCAATTTCAAATATGAGACAGCTGGCACTAACGAATTGGAAACCGGCATTGCGGAGGAATGTACAGATTTACCCATTCCACTAGAAGAATAATTCACAGCAGATGGAGCAGGGAATTTGTGTGCTTCAATGCCAGCTTGACCCGATCAAAAAAAAAAAAAAAAAGTTAAACAAAGCCTTGAAAGAAAATGAATCACTGACAGGGGTTAGATAAATTTCTAAATGATGACAAAATACATTTCCTAAAAAGGAATACAATAATACTTGCAGTAGGTCTACATTATACATTTACTCTAACTTCTTGCCAGAGCTAATACGCGAATAACTTGTATTTGCAATGCTTCTAATTAAGATATTACATTTAAAATTTCATAGTGCCATGCGTGAGACAATTAGCTACATGTCAGTTTATTTACAATTATTATCAGTGCCCTAGAATGGAATCTGCAGCATAAAAACTGAGAGAGAGCGTCAATTTCGCTATTCCAGCAATGTTAACAGAGCAAGTGCTTGGGTCCAGCCACCGACCTTTGCGGTACTCTGTCTATATAGAGCTCTACAGCATACTGGTTACAAACCATTTTAGTTCTGATATGCATGGTAATTGTTCATATCCGATTTACCTAATGAAACATGATGTTCAATGCACTTGTGGGGAAGTATACAGTTTCGAATTCTCTATGTGCACAGGAAGTCATGCGTGTCTACAAAAGGCAATAAGCCATTCTACTACGACGTCTTGACTTTTATCGTGATCCTGTAACATGGGTTGAAATGCTGCTTATTGATGGGAAATCTCTGTTATACAATGTGTTTGTAATGTACTGTTTATATCAAATGGGATAAACTTCACCATTCTGGCAAAAAGCTTTTCTAATCTAATGCCTATGAAAAATATTTGATGGACTATGGACACTCCAGAATGCATGACATTCTGGTAATCAACTAATATGTTTGTAGATGTGTCTGGGGTAATAACTTCGAAATTCTATGGAGATTTTCGCACATGGGAACAGCCATACAAATGAGAAAATTAACATTCTTCGTTGCATAAACATCGGTAATCGCTTGCTTGTTGCTAGTTTTTTATTTTGATAGGTTATTTTACGACGCTGTATCAACAGCTTAGGTTATTTAGCGTCTGAATGAGATGAAGGTGATAATGCCGGTGAAACGAGTCCGGGGTCCAGCACCGAAAGTTACCCAGCATTTGCTCATATTGGGTTGAGGGAAAACCCCGGAAAAAACCTCAATCAGGTAACTTGCCCCGACCGGGAATCGAACCTGGGCCACCTGGTTTCGCGGCCAGATGTGCTAACCGTTACTCTACAGGTCTGGACTTGTTGCTAGTAATTTATAAGTTGAGTATATAGAAATATGAAATATTGTACACAGAAAATTTACAAAAATATTATCACAGCATTAGAATCGAACGAAGACTCTATTAACTCAGAAATAATGCAGAGGAAAGTAATGATTGTTACCGTAAGTAGAAAGAAGTGAATTTATTCAATAGTATGAAGACAATACACATCAAGTTGCAGTGGCTGACGATTCGCAGTTGCGCTCGGGCTGATCAGTTTGTTGGGTTCTTTCCGAAGTTTTCTCCAACCGTAAGGCGAATGTCAGGTAATCCATAGCGAATCATCAGCCTCATTTCGCTATGTACCATCTCGCTATGATCAAATTCATCGACGCTAAATAACCTAGTTGTTGATACAGCGTCGTTAAATAAGGAATTAAAAAAAATATATATATATATATATATATATATATATATATATATATATATATATATATATATATATATGCAGAGTGCAAACGATATGAACTGGTGACAGCCAGAGCATAAATTATGTCTAATAAAATTTTTCTCTAACTTTTGTGGTTTCCCTAGAAATGAATCTTATCTGTGAGTCTAAAGGTTTTGGAGGTGATAGTAGACCGTCATTATTTACTATCTTGTCTCTGTTGTGATGGTGTTAGCATGTGTTGAACAGTAAGTATTTAGACTACTCAACCCTAAAAACATGATATTTAAGGAATTAAAACAAAAATAGAAGAAAAACAATTTCACTACATATCATATTTAGTAGACCGAAATGTACAGTCTGTATAATTTTGGCAGTTTATATCGTTACACCATATATATTATTGAAGTCGTACTCATTCAGAAGAAAGCAATAAGAATTATCTCAGAAGTACCAAGCAAAGCACATTGTAAACCACTGTTCATACAGGAGTCCATCTTAACAGTTGTTAATGAATATATTCTGCAACTCCTTCTTTACATCAAGAAAAATCTTTATGACTTCAACAGTAGGAGGGATAAACATGAGTATAATACTCTGAATAAAGAAAAACTGGACATACCATTTTGCAGTAGTTAAAGTAGTTCTAACATGTTGGCTGTAGAATGTTCAACATGTTACCACAGGAAGCACAGCATGTGTCACTTGACATATTCAAAGTCAAAGTGAAAACGTGCCTTCTTAGAAATCCATTCTACTCTGTACAAGAATATTTTGAATCAGAAAATCAAGCTGTAGATATTTTTTAGGTTTCTTTCTCTGAATTGTATTATTATTTTGTAATATATTAGGAAATTCTCATAAATTGTTAAGTTAATTCTTGTTTTATTGTATATAAACGGAGCAAATCAAATACCGGTAATATTTGGGATCAGTGTGTTACAATTTTCATCTAGATATTAGCCTATTTTTGATAATCTTGACTCTCAATTGTAAACTCTAAGGGGTATTTGTGATCATTTTGTTTTATGTTTAGTGTTGTAATAGAATAATTTTCATTTTTGCACTATAATTTCACACGTGTAATTTGACAATGTCATTAGCGTTTGCTATAACGACAGCTAATAAATACTATACTATACTACACTATACTATATATATATCAATGCAGGATAGCTTTCGTTCTTTCAGTAGAAAGCAGCAATTAAAAAAAAAAAACAAAAGTATTTTAAATGAATGCTATGACAGATAATCCAGCCATCTGTTGTTATAACCACTTGGTACCCAGAGTGACCAAATTTTGAAAATTAAATTATGTTCCAAGGCACTGTTGTACGGTATTGAATTGCCAAATAACGAATGCTGTCTTTATAATATCTGTATGCATATTTATTGAAATAGTAGGCCTAGATATTGTAAAATGTGTCCTTATTTTGCTACTCTCCTCAAGCCAGTCTAATGGCAGCATATGCATGCAGTAAGTACGTACAGTACACACTTTATAGTGGTACCGGTATACACTCTTCTGATTTAGGAATTCAGAGATGTTTTCGTAGGAAGAAAGGGATGGTGGATGGACAACATAGATTGAAATTATAGCATTGCACTATTTGACAAATTAATTGGCACTGCCTGATTCATACGTAGGCAATATTAAGCATCTTGGAAGAAATAACAGCAACTAAAGGAGATCAGCTAGACAAGAGCGGCAGTCTTTTAATTTAAGAAAGACTTGTATGACTTACACACGGTCTTCTAGCAGGTCAATGTGTGCGAATGTCAGCTGTTCCATAGAGAACACACATGTACAGGTTCGTGGCACGTAACACAGGATTCGCACTTCATTGTAATAAATTCAGCTGTATTCTTCATAATTCTCATTTGTACGTTTTAAAGCGAGAAACCTTCAAAACTTGCAACGTTCTTCAATCTCCTATCCCAGATTTTATTGTATCTGAATTTGTGCACTACAGGCGCGGATCCAGGGGGATTTAGAGGATGTATCCCCCTGAAACAAATGAAACCCACTGTCCCATCTGATATCGAAATCTTAAACTTTAAAACAAAGGCTGTTTGAATTATAGATTCTATGGTATTCTGAAATATTTAAAGATGTGTTTGACAAATTTAACTGTTTATATGCGAGAGCGTGAATGTTGGTAAGAGTGTAATCTAGATTTAAGGAAATTTGTTGCTAAATCATTCCCAATTGGAAAATGCCGAGACTGAATTCAGACGTCATGAATCTGCAGACTATCACAAAATGTGCCATTCATTTGCAGACACGTGTATGTGGAAGTGTAAGAGTTGATGAATTCAACAAACTGGAACAAAATAACAAAAAGCAGTCAGAAACTAATTCTGATTGTCAAACGTATATCATGTGGTAGACAGGCTATGCGAACAGCAACCAGAAGAAATGACGTAATGTTTCGTAGTTTTGTATGGATAGTAGTAACATGTTACTAAAGAAGAATTTGGAAAGTGTCGAAATAATAATATAAGCTCCAACGTTCAAAAAGTGATTTCGAAGTAGCTTGTAAATATATTTAATGCTGACGTCGTATCACATCGTAAATTGTATAAGAAGATAATCCGATATTTCCTTCCATGTATGATCGACGTGGATCATCTTTGGCTTCCGTAATCATCACTAATCTAAAAGCTCTGCAATATATGTGTATGTTGAAGCCGCTGGAATCAGTGGACTTATGAAAGGTTTTTCTGTCTGTAGTAACACATTTATTTCGTTTACGTCCATTGTAAAAATCACTCCTCCTCTTTGTTAGTGATTCATACCTGTCAAGTGTAACAAATGCAGAACAGTTGAGCAAGTGATTGTTTTTTTTTATTCACCAATACACTAAGATATTCTAAGGTGCATTGTCATGGAAATGAACCCGACTTGTCGAAGAACAATATAAATAAAATTAAGTGAAATTCTGTGGGTGAAACATCAGGATACAATATTTCTATTTTTCCATCGATAATTTAATTTTCGCATTTTTGTGGATTTAAGCTGTTTTTCTTTGATAAGTTTCACTTAACTTCCATCACCCCTCAAATTATGTTCTGGGTATGTCCCCGATGTAATCCACTGCTCTGAAGTAGCGGTTAGCCTGCCTGTCCGTGAAACGAGCGGGTCCGGGTTCAAATCCTGGTTGGGATGTTTTCCGAGGTTTTCCCTCAACCCCTTGAAGTAGAATAGGTGGGTAACTTTCGGCGTTGGCCCTCGGACTTATTTCGTCTCCATTAGTCTTCTTTAATAGTTGCAGGTTGACCAGGAGGACATGGCGGACGTGATTCCGGAATTCGCCTATAGGTGGCTTCTGTCTGCGGGAGCTGCACATATCCCAGAGAAGCTGCAGAGGCTTCAATAGGTGGACTGTGCTAGACCAGGGGAGTGTAGCTCCCTCGGATAGATGACGTCTTGGTGAATGCTAGGATGGTCATTCAGTTCAACTGTGACGTTATTTGCTATACATACAGATTCTTTTAATTGTGCACAGTATCTCTTTATTTTTATCATCCATATTACAAGAAGAACCACTGTCATCAGTACCTCCTCTATTGCAACTGTATGCTTTTCTACAAATAAATTTCAAGTCTTTATTCTCTTGTGTATAAAAAACACCAGCAACTAAGACATTGAGAAGCTCGTATTCTTTTCCTGCTATCAACTCATCTTCATCTATTGAGGGCAGTGGTGTCATACTCACCAGGCCAGCACTCCTGTCAGTTGTGAGGCCAGATATACTGATTTAATATATTTTTCTTTTGGTCCGGCATTAGTAAGGGTGAAGTGACCAGCTGATTAAGGTTTTTTTTATCAGTTTTTCAATTAGTTCTGCCGCATTAAATTTTACTTCATCATTAAAAGTAATGCCAAGTTAATCTGATGACTTCATCTGATTTCATACTAAAACTTTGTAGTAGAAGTAAAACTTTTCTGTATATATTTCAACTAGAATGTGACTATCATTAAGACTATTACTATAAAGGTTTTTTTTTCTCGTTTGACATGTTCATATTCTAGCTGTGAAGCAATGTAGAAATAACATGGAATGTAAATAAATATAATACAATTCAATAAAATAATGTATTTTAATGTTAAGAATAAAACACAAATTGGACAGTTGTCTTTATTCCACTTGTTAATCTGTGCACTTCTACGAACTTGAAAATGATTATTAAATCTTGTTTGTCGTCACTTACGTCTCTTTGACATGACAATTTCACATATACGCCACTTTACTTTTTAGATATTTTACTGCTTTTGTGTATATTAATTGTATTTTAAATGACTTGAAAATATGTATATGCTGTTTATTAGTAATCGAAAATAAGAAAGATGTGAAAAGGTTCAAATAATTTATATAATACTTGAGAATAAAAATAATGAGGGATACACAAATGTATCTTTATTCCATTTGTTAAACTTTGCCATAACAGTTTCACGTAAGCCAAAGCAATGTTTGCGCATTTCAATTCGGAAAAATAAGACGTTTGTTAATGGTAGAAAATAAGAGCCGATGTTTATTATTATTATTATTATTATTATTATTATTATTATTATTATTGTTATTGTTATTAAATTTTATTATTATTATTATTATTATTATTATTATTATTATTATTATTATTATTATTATTATTATTATTATTATGTTGTTGTTGTTGTAAAAATATGTGAAATTAAAAAAAACAAGAAAAACCTCTTTCTGAGTATTCAAATTCAACTTTCACTAGTAACATAATTGAAGCATACGTCTACATGTAACTTATATGCAATTCTACTTTGCTTATTTTATACTTCACTCGTTTTATACTGATTTTCTTTTGCATTTTTTAATGAATACTTTTCAACGCCTTTGTCACTATAATATTTTTTTTCTTCATTTTGTTCATTGTGAATTTATATATGAAACAGGCAAAGAAAAATGGAAATGGATCCAATATCAACAATAACACACCAAATTTCGGAACCCTCCCCCCCCCTCCAGAACAGAACTGGCCAGTACAAAATGTTTTGTACGATGATTGAGTATTGTAATGCAGAAACGCGTTATATAAAGGGGTCAAGGGCGGAGCTTAACATTCGCCGTATTACGTTTTTACCATTGTCCACACCTTGGAACATAAAATAGACTTTAATGCTCGAATGTCCATACCGTATTAAATTTTCCTTTTTTTTTTTTTTTTTTTTTTTTTGTCCTGAAAAAAGTTAACTCACGGCACCTTCGATCGTTTTCTGTACAAAAGACAGTGAAGTTACACCATTTATTGGTACTTATTTTCTCTTCATTTAGCTGAATAAAATAATTTGGTGGAATTGTAATGCCCGAAGACTAGTCTTTCATGGATCTGAATAAATCCATATCACTGCAAGTTTGAAACACAGGTACTTCAGCATTTATACATTTTATGATACCTTCATTCTGGTTGGCTGGTCATCTACGTCCGCTTCGGCATGTGAACGTGAAGCCAGCAGCCGGTTGGTCGGTCATAGTCCTTCATGGGCTGTCGTGTGACAGATTATTATTATATTATGCTGGACATGTGCAAAAAAATTACGTGAAACACATTACTTCAAAAGTATACATAGAAACCAACACTTAAGTTGCATCTACACAGTTCAGTTTTCGAAGTGTTTATGCATGCAATCTGGGGAAAATTCTGAAACAATCAGTTTGAAACGAACTTTTAATTTTGATGTATGCAGATTTTGTAACATCATCTTCACTAACTTATGTGTGTGTGTGTATATATATATATATATATATATATATATATATATATATATATATATATACTGTTGAGGGGATCATCTGCGAACCACATGATACCTCCATTCTGGTTAGATTATCGTCCACCTCTGCTTCGACATGTGGGCGTGAGGCCAGCAGCCGCTGGTCGGTATAGGCCCTTCACGGGCTGTAGCGCCACGGATTATTATTATATATCTATCTATACTAATAATAAATCTGTAGCCGAAATTTTTCTGATAATTTTCGATTTTCCAAAAATAATTGGTCCTAACATATATAATTAACCACCCTGAAACAGAAAATCGCTTTTTTGAAATTTTTGTTTGTATGTCTGTCGTCTGGATGTTTGTTACCTTTTCACGCGATAATGGCTGAACGGATTTCGATGAAAATTGGAATATAAATTAAGTTCGTTGTAACTTAGATTATAGGCTACATGGGATTCAAAATACGTTATTTAAAAGGGGAGTTAATTAAATTAAATAACTCGAAATATCTCGCTTATTTTTGAATTTTGTGAAAAATGTTACATAACAAACGTTTCTTTAAAAATCATTTCCGATAAGTTTTATTCTTTGGAAAATTTTGATAAGACTGATATTTAGTGAGATAAATGAGTTTTAAAATTAATATAACTGCCATTTAAGGAGGTGTAATGAAATAAAAAACAAATGACTTCGTCTATATTTATTTATTTATTTATTTATTTATTCTGGTGTAGTTAAGGCCATCAGGCCTTCTCTTCCACAACACCAGGAATACAAATACAATAACAGAAATAAAAAGGAAAAAAAAAACACTATAAACGAAGTAAAGTCACACAAAAATATACACAGGTTGCAGTCACACAAACTTTAAATGAGTGATTAAGTATAATTAATTGTATCCTAATTAACTAACATAAACAAGAAACTTGCGATTTTAATCTGGAGTAAAAAAAAACACAAATCGACACTTCTAGCAATATCTAAAAAGCATTAAACAAGACAAAATTTTCCAATTTAATTTTGAATTGTGATAAAGTCCGGCAGTCCCTGACATCATTAGGTAGCGAATTCCAGAGACGAGGTATTTCTACAGTGTAGGAGGATGAGTATAGAGACGTTCTATGATGAGGGATAGAAAGAAGTGCTTGATGTCGGTTTCGAAGAGTTGTAAGAAATTGAAAGCGCGATAAGAGATAATTCGGAGTAGAAGTATGCATGATTCTAAATAGAAGAGACAGTGAATGTATTGTTCTTCGTTCCTTCAGACGCACCCATGAAAGTAACTGGAGGGAAGGTGTTATATGGTCAAATTTACGAGTATTGCAGATGAATCGTATGCGCGCATTATGAACACGTTGTAGTCTCTCAGCTAAGAGTGAACTTACATTAGTTAGTAAGGAATCGCAATAATCAAAATGGGGCATTACAAGCGTCTGAATAAGATTCTTTTTTAGACTAAGTGGTAGAAATTCTTTCATATGAAACAAAGAGTGAAGTTGAGAAAATATTTTTTGCAAGTGTGTGTTACTTGGGTGTTCCAATTTAGATCGCTATCCATAAAAATGCCAAGATTTTTAACTGTTTCACTGTATTTAACAATAATCCCATTCAATGTTATATGTGGTATAGTACCACTATCAAGAGTACTTCGTAGACGATTATGTCCCATTACGATTGCTTGCGATTTCTCTGGATTTAACCTTAATCCAAATTTGTGTGACCACAGTGAACTCGAATTTAAGTCTTCGTTTATTTTATTTACTGCGTCACTAGTCTCATCAGGGTGGAAATGCAAATAAATTTGCAAGTCGTCAGCATACATATGGTATTTGCAGTGTTTTATCATTTTAGTCACGTCATTAATATAAATCATGAAGAGTAAAGGTCCGAGAACTGATCCTTGTTGAATTCCAGATTTCACGACACACCATCTTGAAGAATAATCGCATGCAATGACACATTGTTGACGTTCGCGAAGGTAGGATTCAAACCAAGTAACAGAACTTTCAGAAAGATGCAGAAGTCTTAATTTACATAATAGGAGGTCCGTGTCAACTGTATCAAATGCCTTACTGAAGTCAAGTAATGTCAGTAATGTTAATTTACGTTCATCTGTGGCTTCACGTATATCCTCATTCACTTTTAGTAGTGCTGTAGTCGTGCTATGTCCATTTCTGAACCCGGATTGGTATTCGTCCAGTAAGGCATGTTCGGTTAGATAGTTCATTAGTTGTTTGTGAACAATACGTTCCAGAGCTTTTGATAGGGCAGGTAGGATACTAATTGGACGGAAATCATTTGCACATAATGGGGTTTTAATTTTAGGGATCGGACGGATAAAGGCTTTCTTCCAGAGGTTCGGGTAGGTAGAAGTTATGAGTGAGGCGTTGAATATATGTGTTAATGTCGGCAGTATTATGTCCAATATTTTCTTCAATAATATTACACTAATATTATCCACACCTTCAGCTTTAGAAGTAATACGTTTTATTGCCGCTCTCACTTCAGTTTCTGTGACATAAGTGAAGAAAAATATTTCTCTATCCGGAATTGGAGTCATTTGTAATTCGTTAACTGTCTGCTGTTTGTCGACCGTATCCAAGGTTATTGACTGTACCGTTGCAAAATGGTCATTTAGTTCGTCAAGAGAAACTGGCACACTGTCTACCTGAGTCCTGGGATTTCCTAAGCCAATTGTCCGTAAGTTTCTCCACAGTTTGGAAGGGTCAGCTCCCCCCTTCAAGATGTTATGAAAATGTCTCAGTTTTGCGTTTCTAATGGCTTGAGTAGTTCTGTTACGTAAGAGTTTATAATAATTATAAGATATTTCTGTCTTGTCATGTTTAAACGTTTTGTATACAGTGTTTCTGTCCGTAATCATACTACGTATGTCAGCAGTCATCCATGGTGCTGGTGTTCTTTTTACGCGTTTAGATTTGATAGGAGCATGCTTGTCATATAAATTTATAATATACTCATTTAGTTTAACAAGTTTCTCGTCAACAGTATGTAAGGTCCATATTGAGTCCCAGGGAATCTTTATTGCGTCTTCAAGTAGTTGGGTTTCAACAATGTTTCAAGTCACGATACTTTATGAGTTTAGGTGTGGGCTTGGGACACTTCAAAGAATATACTAGATAAATAATATATGGGGCCTTGGAGAACAACAATCGAAAGCTATGAAACACAGCCTACAGAGAATGTTTCTGTGTTGTATGAAGTAATATCGGAAGCTAAATTAACCGATTAGCATAATTAATTATTATTTCACCATTGGAAAGGTAGTTTCTCTAGATGGATATAATGCTATAATGTTATTACAGCAACTTCTGAGTGAATTGAGGACTGGTAAGATTAAAATAGCTTCTTATGCACAGAAAACTCGGTAGGCTATTCTGTATATTCATTTCCTGTATTTCTTAAAATGATGTTTATGTACAGATTAATTTTAATCTCAGAGAATTAACAAACAACGAGAGTGTATTGATTTAGTATCCAGTAATAGTATGTTAGCCTAGCATTCCATTATTTTAGAATCCAAGTTTTAACTATGGTCAATTGAATCGTGTTAAAATACATCAAATACATACAGTAGCATGGAAATTAATCCGAACAACGTAATTATTTATGCAAAAACACTCAAACGGGATAAAAAAAAAGATCTAAGACATACCTCAGTAATCTATGTGGCCTCCCTTGTTCCTAATAACAGCTCAGAGACGATTTGGCATGGATTCCACTAATTTCCCACAAATATTCTTCATTTCTTCATCGCGAAACCATACACCAATGAGTTCAGAAATCATCTTCTCCTTTGTAGAACAATCCATTTTTTGCATTCTTCTTTTACAAATAGACCACAAGTTCTCAATGTGGTTGATGTCGGGTGAGTTGCCTGGCCAGGGGAGTACCTGAATATTCTTCTTGTTGAAGAATTCTGTAGTTTTTCGAGACATATGGCATGGTGCCAGGTCTTGTTGGAACACACCTCTGCCATCAGGAAATGATTTTTGCAGCTGGGGTACGATTCTGGTTTCCAGTAAGTGAATATATTTGTCAGAATTCATCATTCCCTTGATAGGTATTAATGCTCCAGGCCCTTCATGTGTAAAACAACCCCTAAACATTACTTTAGGGGGGTATTTGGGTGCTTGTTGGAGATGAGCTACTGTTACTTTTTTGGATCCTTTCCGTACGTAAGAAACACGGTGGCTGTGGACCTCGAAATGAGACTCATCGGAAAAAAGTACATTCTTCCAGTCATTCACTGTCCAGTGTTGATGTAATTTTGCCCACATGAAGCGTTTTTTGCACATAACAGGGGTTAGCAGTTGCTTCTTAATAGGCTTACGAGCCCTTTGTCCAGCTTCCAAAAGCCTACGCCGCACTGTTGTGACGTGAATATTCGCCCCAGTTGGTAGCCATTAACTCGCGGGTTAAGTCGACAGCAGTTAGTCTAGGATTTAATTTACTTTTCGTGACAATTAAACGATCATCTGCAGGTGAAGTCTTCCTTTTCTGGCCACAGTTTCCTTTTTTCTGGAGTGTGATGGATCCAGTCTCCTTGTATCGTTTTATGATCGAATTAAATGTAGCCAAACCGATGTGACATTCTGCAGCAATTTGCCTCTGTGGCATAGAAGAATGCTCTGCTAATGTTATAATTTTAGACCGTTTTCGTGGAGTTGTATCCATTTGTGAAGACGACAGAATGTACACAGGATTGCAGTATTAAGTCTTCAACACAACTGAAATGCTTATAAGTACAAAACGACAGGCAAAATGTCACATATCATAAAAAAAATAATAACGACAGACCTTCAACAATGGAATTACACGTACTACAGATGTCAATTAAAGCGGTATGAGCAACTGTGAGGCCAACAATGACAGAAAATGTAAAAATATGTCGTGTTCGGATTAATTTGCACGCTACTATGTTATCGGAGTACGTCCGTTATCAACACTTTTTTTATATAATATAATATACAGTGAAACCTGTTCAAGACGGAAGTGATATGGTCCTAATTTTTTTTCCATTGTGGACAGGTTTGCTTATTATTCAGGTGTGACATTAAAATGGAATATTTTGTCATTCATATACATTAAAAACAAAATGGCATACCGCAAATTGCAAGAAGTACAAAATATTCCATTTAACACTCATCACATTAAATCAGCTTCGTGTCGCTTATTACGTTGGTGAATTATCTTGAATAAAATCTTAATTTCTGTATAAATATTATCGTAACTTACTCATTAGTCATTAAACATTCCTAAGTTTATTAATCTCATTCTATTCAATATCTAACACTATACTCTAATATTGTACTGCATATCACTGCACATTATTAATTAATTGGACTAGGAGCCATCTATTAGAAGCCTTGAATTCTGGTTTATTTAATTTCTTTCCCAGATCAATAGCTTGCTTTGCAGAACAGATCCAGAAATTGGCTTGTTCTTTGGAAGGTCATGAAGAACTCACTCTCACAACAGTTCATTTATTTCCACATAAACAGTTGCTTTCTGGTTCCTTTTGTGTCACCAATATTGGCCGCACGCCGCTCACTCATTATGATCTTTATTTTTTAAAGTGTCACACTTGAGTTTTCCACAACTGTACTTCAATATTGTTCCACATAGACTTTGTTTCTAATTTTCCTTTATCTCGATAACTTTTACTTCATCACTTAATGTTATTGCCACATTTTATGCAACTTTATTTTACTCGGAAATCACTACACTTGCGCTCTGTTTAGCTACGACAGTATACGGGTGTGAAGCATTGAAAATCATTGAAGGGACTCGTCTGCCTAGCCAACAGGGTAATAAAATTTATGACCGACAGGTGAACAGAATTTTGCAAAGAAAACTTGTTTTTATCTTGGTGACCTACATATTTCGTATATTCCTTGAAATTACACGCTGTTTCAAAATATAGTGTGTCCAAAATATTGTTTCCGTTTTGAACAGTAGCAGACAGTTTCCGCGTTGGACAGTTTCCGTTTTATTCAGGAAAAATTACCCATAATACATACAAATTTCGCCGGGACCAATAAATTGTTCCGAAATAGACAGGATTCCGGATTATTCAGGTTCCGATTTGAACAGGTTTCACTGTAATATAATTTAAGTTACTTAAGTTATTTGAAGGGTTCAGAACCATAGTGGGCCAAGCACCATTTACTGAATACGTAGAAAACAAGGGTTAAAATTAAGTTATTACCATAATTCAATGGAAACATATAGCAAGGAAAATAAAGTATACACATTGAAACTAAATGATATGTCAATGTTCATTAAACTATGTTTGCATTTAATAACAATTAAGATACATGTTAAAGGAATTGTCATTGCACCAAATGAGTGGTCTCTGGATCAAAATGATCGCATTTTAATTATTTAAATACAATTTAAATTAAGTAACATATTAAACGATTTATCCTTCTATCAAACACGAATGTTGCCTGGATCAAATATCCTATTTCAATTATGTAATTACTTTATATTTATTTCTAACTGGTGCAGCGGAGCACACGGGTACAGCTAGTACAAATAATAAAACGGTACCAGTAACCAAAATTTTTCTGGTAATTTAATTTTTTCAGAAATAAATGTTAACATGTCTAATTAACTGTACTGAGATCAAAGGTCGCATTTTTATTATTTTTGTTTGTACGTCTGCCTGTCTGCATGTTTGTTACCTTTCCACACGATAATGGTTGATATGATTTGTATGAAAATTGGTATATAAATTAATATGGGTTCCACTTAGAATTTACGCTGTATGACATTTAGTATACATTCTGAAACAGGGAGGTTATAAGGGTGCCTGGAGTCAAATCGAAGTCACTTATTATTGACTTTTTAGAAAAAAAAATTTTATTACAGAAGTTGTTGCACAAAATATTTCCGACAAGTTTTATTCTATATAAAATTGCGATAGAAACAATATTTAATGAGATATATCTGTTTTAAAATAACAATGTGTTTTATATCACTGTCGCCTCAAACAGACTAATACAGTTAAGTGAAAACAACCTGCATTTATTTAAGGTGGCCTTGCACAACATACGGAAGGTATTCAGTTACCACTATTCTATATGGATATCATTGTAATCTATTATACGCATATAGATATTTATCAATATAGAGAGTGTTCTGTGTTTGTATGAAGTAATCTCAGAAAATACTTGACCGAATTGGATAATTCCTTAATCATACCGCCATTAATATGGTGTCTTAAGTGAATATTTTCCACAAAATTAAAAAAAAAAAATGCTGATATTTAATTCACTCAGTCATACACTTATTTGTTTTGTCTAAAAATTTCATGACTATTTTGTTAATAATATTTTGGTATATATTGTTGTTTTGCTGTTTTAAATAACGCACAGGATTAATGTTTTCAACAGACCTTACAACAGACGGCTATTGCAATTTTTCTAATCAGTTCTAGAACTAATTAAGAGGGATATTCTCAATTAAGCTTATGTTATTTCAAACTCCCTTATTTTTGGTAAGTGGCATAATATGCAAGCAAATCATTATACAACAGATAAACTAAAGTAATTCAATATATTGTGATATACTGATTTTCATTAGTTAATTCATTTTCTGTGCTTACGGTTATTGTTAAAATATTGTGTTATTTTCAATAATTGAAGTAAGTTTATCTTACCATGCTTGGTTTGGGAGCATATCGAAGTTTCAGAAAACATTAAAATTAGTACCTAGCAATAAAATTAGTTCGGATTATATATTTTATGTCTTTCTCGTGTTAAATTTTACTGTAGGTAACTGGTTAACATGTTTCGGCCTGCTATTGGCCTTCTCCAGAACTGGTTGTTGCTGGTCTTGGCACCTTTTGTTTCCTGTGGGGGTGGGTTTGTGTAGTGTAATGTGGAATCAGAGAGTTTGTGTGTTCTGAAATATTGATTTGTGTGTTGAGAATTTCATTCGGATGTGTTTTTGTGTGTCTGCATTATTTCGTATTGTTCTAGTGTGTTTAGTTTCTGGCTTTTTGGTTGGATGTGTAGAATTTCCATGTCTGTGTTGATGTCTCTGTAGGTGTGGTTAGCATTTGTGATGTGTTCTACGTATGTGGAAGTGTTTTGTAACCAAAAAGCCAGAAACTAAACACGCTAGAACAATATGAAATATACAGATACACGAAAACACACCCCAACGAAATTCTCAACACACAACTCAATTTCAGAACACACACACTCTTTGACTCCACATTACACTACACGAACATACCCTCACAGGAAACAAAACAAGAGGCGCCAAGACCAACAACGACCAGTTCTGAGGATGACCCATAAAAGGTCGAAACATGTAAACAAGGTACGTTAGAATTTAACACAAGAAAGTCCTATCATACATATTTTGTTTTGTTTGTTTTTGTTTATGTTCCTTATTATGTGTTGTCTTATGTATTCGTAATGTTGACTTTGTGTGTTTTGTATTGCTGTTACATCAAAACAATACGGGAACAAAACAAACACGAACTATTATAAACACAGAAACAGCAATACATAAAGAAAACTTAGCCATCAATTATCGAAATGGACCAACGGACAAACTAGCCACATACATGGACAAAACCATAAGAGACAGGAAATTCGAAAAACAGACAACAATAAAAAAACAACGTAGACCTAGTGAATAAAATAAAAGACAAACATATCCCACACAGTACAGAATTAGCAACTTTCGACATAACTAACCTACACACAAACATACCCATAAAAGATACACTACAGATACTAGAACAAGTGCTCAAAAACAACAACACACTACAAGAACACATTAAAGAAATCATCCACACCACAGACATCATCACAAAACAATGCTACTTCACATAGAATAACAAATATTACACACAAACGGAAGGCCTACCCATGGGATCACCCATTTCCAGCATACTAGCTGAAATATTCATACACCACATAGAAGAGACATACATACTAAACAAAGACAACAACAAACACGCAGACAACATCATATATTGGCACAGATACGCAGACGACATGCTAGTACTATACAAAGGAAACAAAAGACAGATCCAAAACCTGCATCAACACGTAAACAAAATACACCCAAAGTTACACTACACATTATAAATTGAAAACAACAAATACATAAATTTTCTAGATATCACAATAACGAAAGGCGACAACAAACACACATTCAAAGTTTACAGGAACCCAACAACAACAACACACATACACAACACAAACAAGCTGCATTCTGAACAATGGTACACAGACTACTCAACATAGGCTACCAATGAACCATCATGACTACAAAGAAGACCTGAACACAGTCGATAAAGTAACTTTCCCACTAGTCCCACAGCTAGCAAACCATATGTTGCGCGAAGCGACTACGTGTACGTGATAGAGTAATGTCCTGGCATGGCGCATGCGCTAGCGGAACTTCCCGAGTGCTCTAAGTAGCTTCGTTGCATTGGTTGAAGATGGACGTTCCTATTCCAGCTCCCGCCACGTGAAGTGCAGTCAGTGATAAAGTTCTTGAAAGCACAGGGCATAGCGCTGATTGTAATTGATCGTCAGCTGTGCCAGGTCTATGGGCAAGCAGATGGTGCGTTGCCGCTGTAGACAATTTTCAGGAGGGCCCCAAATTGTGCATGACTAGGAGCGCAGTGGGAGGCCAACCATCATCACAGACCACCTTGTGGAGCAACGCACCATCTGCTTGCTCATGACTTTCCGCCAATGTGGTATTACACTTTTTTGTTACATACCATATCAGCTATTTGCTATTTGCTCTGAAAATCTGCATGGTTATTTCACTTGTATAGTGTATTGTAACCACTGTGAATAAGTTCCTTTCAGCACTTTATAGGCTATTCTATGGATATTTAAATATTTGTTTCAGTCGTGATGGATGTGATCAAGAAGGAACCCGACATCGACCCTTTGGCTATACACTGGAGTGATGACACTGATACAGATGAGAA
Organism: Periplaneta americana; assembly: GCF_040183065.1. Lineage (NCBI taxonomy): Eukaryota > Metazoa > Arthropoda > Insecta > Blattodea > Blattidae > Periplaneta > Periplaneta americana. The sequence continues at coordinate 3,941,585 of NC_091133.1, read as the reverse complement.
GAAGCCCTTATCAGAGGTACTTTGACACTCATTGCTCTTATAAATGTTTTATATCTGACATGTAGGCTGTACTAATGTAGAATATGACGTACAGGTGTATGGTATATATCTCCCACTTTATAGTTAGCAGACTCTCAGTACATAGACTAAGAAATTCCAAATACAGACCTGTTTGTCGTGTTTGCTTTCATGTCACGTGTTACGTGTTTTTACTCTTTCATAAAATTTTAACAGGTGATAATGGGCGTTGATTTAAATTCAGCTTCAAGATAACCTTCAGTCAAAACGCTTTTTATATGTTCTCTTAATTTGTTAATGCCTTCCGTATTTTAAGAATATAGCATACAAGATCAAAATGTTAAATATTACCACAGCAGAGTAGTACAACGTGTGTTAGGTAACGTATAACTCCAGTGTAACAAACTGCAATGAGCTCTTGTGAAGAATGTCTGTCTCCTGTTACTAAAACAGGACAACCTTTTACAATAATTTCGGCTCTCAAGATAATATTTATTTGTAATTAATTTAAATTAGCTTAGGTGATGTTTAATGTTCCATATCTGTTATCTTCTCTCACTCTGCTGGTCAGATTTGTGATTTATGTGCAATCTATGTTAATGCAAATGTGACCAATTATTTCCAAGTAAAACAGAAGAATGTGGTCAAGTGGTCAGGGCATCTTGCTACAGTTCGTCAGATCCCAGGTTCGATTCCTTGTTAGAGCACAGGAATTTTTCCTTAACGGGGATTATTCCTGCATTCGTCTATGGTCTGGAATTTAGGTTAAGTTTAGATTTAAGACCTCTCCTGGCACCACATAATCATAATTATCGTATCATGTCATCGGAGTAATGTAACTTCAGAAGTGGGTTACAACTAAGCCACCGCTAGGAGAGAAGACACCCTGGTGGCATGGGGGAGAAGTATGTTACACTGCTTGACAGTATTTTATATTTTAGTGTGTTGGCGAACCCACGCTTTCAGAAGTCGAAATTGCGATAGAAAATCTGAAAAAGTACAAGTCTCCAGGTATTGATCATATTCCAGCAGAATTAATACAAGAGGGTGGAAGTGCATTATATAGCGAAATTTATAAACTTGTACTTGCAATTTGGGAAAAGGAAATTGTACCAGAACAATGGAAGGAGTCCATAATTGTACCTATTTTTAAGAAGGGGGACAAACCCAACTGTGGTAACTTTCGAGGAATATCACTTTTGTTGACGTCGTACAAAATTTTGTCCAATATTCTTTTGAGAAGATTAACTCCGTACATAGATGAAATTATTGGGGATCATCAGTGCGGTTTTCGGCGTAATAGATCGACTAGTGATCAGATTTTTTGTATTCGACAGATAATGGAGAAAAAATGTGAGTATAAGGGTACAGTACATCAGTTATTCATAGATTTAAAAAAGGCATATGACTCGGTTAAGAGGGAAGTATTATATGATATTCTTATTGCATTTGGTATTCCCAAGAAACTAGTTCGATTAATTAAAATGTGTCTCAGTGAAACATACATCAGAGTCCGTATAGGTCAGTTTCTATCTGATGCTTTTGCAATTCACTGCGGGGTAAAGCAGGGAGATGCACTATCACCTTTATTTTTAACTTCGCTTTAGAATATGCCATTAGGAAAGTTCAGGATAACAGGCAGGGTTTGGAATTGGACGGGTTACATCAGCTTCTTGTCTATGCGGATGACGTGAATATGTTAGGAGAAAATACACAAACGATTAGGGAAAACACGGAAATTTTACTTGAAGCAAGTAAAGCGATCGGTTTGGAAGTAAATCCCCAAAAGACAAAGTATATGATTATGTCTCGTGACCAGAATATTGTACGAAATGGAAATACAAAAATTGGAGATTTATCCTTCGAAGAGGTGGAAAAATTCAAATATCTTGGAGCAACAGTAAAAATATAAATGACACTCGGGAGGAAATTAAACGCAGAATAAATATGGGAAATGCGTGTTATTACTGGGTTGAGAAGCTCTTATCATCCAGTCTGCTGTCCAAAATTCTGAAAGTTAAAATTTATAAAACAGTTATATTACCGGTTGTTCTGTATGGTTGTGAAACTTGGACTCTCACTCTGAGAGAGGAACATAGGTTAGGGGTGTTTGAGCATAAGGTGCTTAGGAAAATATTTGGGGCTAAGCAGGATGAAGTTACAGGAGAATGGAGAAAGTTACACAACACAGAACTGCACACATTGTTAACTTCACCTGACATAATTAGGAACATTAAATCCAGACGTTTGAGATGGGCAGGGCATGTAGCACGTATGGGCGAATCCAGAAATGCATATAGAGTGTTAGTTGGGAGACCGGAGGGAAAAAGACCTTTAGGGAGGCCGAGACGTAGATGGGAGGATAATATTAAAATGGATTTGAGGGAGGTGGGGTATGATGATAGAGACTGGATTAATCTTGCACAGGATAGGGACCTATGGCGGGCTTACGTGAGGGCGGCAATGAACCTTCGGGTTCCTTAAAAGCCATTTGTAAGTAAGTAAGTCTGTTGGTGAGGGATATTATGATATCTGAATTTAGGGGCGGCTCTAGAAGGGAGTAGCAAGTTAGCGCTACCCCCAGAAATTTTATAAGTAAATAATGTGTGTAATAATCAGTGATGACTTACCAGTAGGCCTATATACTCTCCTAAACATAATAAGAAATAGAGGACTTGTATGTTCATCTGTATTAGTGTTGTTAACGCTGTGACTTTGGGTGCTAGAGGGGCAGAAACTCTGGAGGCGCGGCCTTCGCTAGAAGATAGTTTATGACGTGTATATACTAGTGTTCCCATAATGTAATTTAAAAAAACTGGGACATTTCCAATTTTTTGACTTAAAAACCTGGGACATTTTGTAAAAAAAAGAGACACAATAAAAACTGCAAATTTTTAAATGAATCCATCACTTACGTCACAATCACATTTTAATCAAATTATAAAAATACATCCTAATGCCCATTCGGCAATCCTTCAAATTATTATTATTATTATTATTATTATTATTATTATTATTATTAAAATACAACTTGATGTTAGGTACTGTAAACAAGAGTGGAGATAATGTTTTAAGATGCATTCAAGTATTTATCAGATTTATGGACGTGGTTGACTATGTCTGACCAAAAATGCAAAATCTAGAAATTGCACAATGTACATTCCACATTTTCATCCACACCTTTGATGAACGAGAATTTTCTTCTGATGCTATCGTTTATACTGCACTTACGTTTCAGCATGATACTATGATACTGAATGTAATCGGAAAAGGAAATTATAACTAATACTGCCAACATAAGCATGGAGAGAGAAGAAAAGAGCATCACTCTAAGTATCACGAACATTGCAATAGAAATAATGTTCTATGAATTAGTCACCAGGAGCGCTACTTATTGAAAAGAGAACAACTTTCGTAATCCATCTTATTGAAAAGAGAACAACTTTCGTAATCCATCTTTTTAGGAAGGCTATTCAAAAGCAAGACATTTGAAAAAAAAGTCGGGACACCGGAACATATGATCAGAAAACGAGACTCTCTCGGGAAAAACAGAACGAATGGGAACCCTATAGTCCCGTCGCTCTTATTTCCGGCAGCCAATCACATTGCAGGTCGGCTACATTTAAACATGTGCGTCTTGTGATTCACTGATGATGACGTTATGCATTTCCTAAGGCTCGATAAATAATATAATCGCCCGCCATTTTGGCTCTTTCGTTGGCGTTCGCAGAAAGCACACGAGGACGTTATTTGCCGCTCAATTATTTGCTGAATTACAGTGCGTTTGATTTATTATCATAGGAGCCACAACATGATAATGCTTAACGGTGTGGCAAATAGATTCCTCATCTGGTATTTCGGGAACGAAAGAACAAAAATTGCGAACGATACTACCTACATAGACTTTATAGAGCCTTCACTTCCCAAGACGTAAGCAAAGAGGAGGAATCACGCTGGGAATAACATCGCCGCGTCTATAGTATACACACGTCACTTGACGCAAGGCTTCGCACATTGAAGTCATGCTTTCTCGATCATATTGCTATATGGTACGTTATACCGCATGCTATGCTTCTGGTGTTATGTGAGTTTTTGTTGTTGTGTTAAAAGTGTTAATTATAAGAGTAAGTAATTGCTAGTGTACAGAAATGAATTCCATTAGTAGTTCACAATCACAACAATTTTCATCTAGGTCATTAGAGATGAAAGTAGAAATAAAAATGCTTGATAGACCAACACCTGCTCTTAAGCTTTCGCTAACAATTTCTATGAAGGGTAGGATTTTTGACAGAATTTTAATACTAATATTTTCGAAAAACTTGACTGGTTATGCTCTATTTTGTTTTCCGTGTGTGTTATTTGGTGGCGAAAAAGTACAGACTAAAACAGGAATGATTGCTGTGCATCATCTAAATGAAAGCGTTAACAAACGCAAGGCATCGTCAACCCACGTAAAAATGTCCTTCGTTTAGCCCTCATGGGAAATGTAAATATTACTGTTCAGTTGGACGGTGCCAACTTTACAACCAGAAAGTGCCGTAGCCAATAATAGATACGTGCCAAATAACATCAATTGTATTAGATTCTGTGACTCCTTTGAATTAGCACTGAGAAGTCACGATGAAATGGATTCATCTTCTAATCCAGACATATTTCGTGGTCTCATAAATTTCAGTGCTGAGTTAGACAACGCTCTAAAGACTCACCTAGAACATTCAACAGTTTCAAAGGGACGTCAAAAACCATTTAAAACGAGCTTTTGGCGTTAATGCTAGAAGTCTGTCATGAAGAGATTTCACGGCAGATAAAAACTGCTGTTATTGCAGATGAAACAAGTGATGTCTCCAACAAATTTCAGATGGTGGTTATATACAGACATCCACAACAACAAACCTGCACCATCTTTGGGTAAAAGCATAACACATGAGCTTGATCATCATTTAGGAGCTTGTCCCAGGAAACTGATCGCTCAAACAAATGATGGTGCTTCAGTCATGAGTGGATCATTACGTGGTGTTCAAGCATTGATCAAGCAAACTTATCCAGACGCAACTTATGTTCATTGTTATACGCATCAGCGAAAGAGTATAACATATTGTCACCGACAGTATGCAACCCCCTATATTTCAAGTCACCAACCGCCATTGTCTGAATTCTATTTCGTAATCAACATTTTTGGGATAGAGAATTGAAGGAAAAACTTGAAAATAAAGAAAGAGGATTTCAAATAAGGATCAATATAGAAGAATGAAGAGGTATCTATTCGAGAATTCATTCATACATAGGTTGCATAAAAAGTAATGGCAACACTGCTGTCACGTGACGATGGTGCTTTCGAGAGCTGCCAGCTGTGTGGACATGAACAAGGACTGTTAGATGAGTTAGTGCAGCCAGTGGCGACAGTACTCCATCAATCTACTGCAGTGTGTAGAACGTTCACTTTCATAGGGATAGTGCGAGCGCCCTAAGACCATGCTTACAAAACTAGAGCAACGTTCCTGGATCAAAATTGAAATGGCACGAGGTCATAGTGCACAAGAATGTTTTCAGGGACTGCGTGAAGCATGTGGCGATGCAGCGTTGCCATATCGCACAGTTGCACGATGTGTTTAAGCGTTCCAGGAAGGCCTTGTTGCACCAGTACCAAAGGGAAGGTGACGACTTTTTTGGACGAATCGTCGGTATGGATGAAACCTGGACTCGCTTGTATGAACCAAACTTGAAACGCCAATCAAATGATTGGAAGCATCCCGGTTCTCCTCGTCCAAAGAAAGTGCGCCCTACACAAAGTGCTGTGAAGGAGATGTTCATTGAGGCGTATGACATTGATGGGGTAATACTGCACCAAGCTGTACCTCCTAGGCAGATGGAAAACACGGACTACTGGAACATCCACCATACTCACCTGATATGATCCATGCGATTACAATCTTTTCACCAGAGTGAAAGAACCACTGCTAGGGACCCAGTACAATACCAGAGATGAACTTATCTATGCTTTAGGGTGGTCAATATGGAACATCAACAAAGATGGACATGCTGATGGTGTACGACGCCTTCCAAACTTTTGGCAAAAGGTAATAAATAAGGGGGGCGACTATATAGAAGGTACGTAAATGTACCCCTGTGAATAAAGCCATGTCAGAAATATCGAACTGTTGCCATTACTTTTTATCCAACCCTAGTAAGTATAAGAGCCATAATAACTGAGATGTAACAGGTGGTAAAGGAATTTGATATAATTTGCATTTATTTTTCTACTGTTTGAATGTCTCAGACAAAAAATTGGCCATATTATTGATTGTTACAAACATTGCCTTACTTAATTACTTATTTACATACTTACTTACAAATGGCTTTTAAGGAACCCACAGGTTCATTGCCGCCCTCATATAAGCCCGCCATCGATCACTATGCTGAGCCACCGGCGTGGCTCAGTCGGTTAAGGCGCTTGCCTGCCAGTCTGAAGTTGCGTTCGGGCGCGGGTTCGATCCCCGCTTGAGCTGATTACCTGGTTGGGTTTTTTCCGAGGTTTTCCCCAACCGTAATGTGAATGCAAGGTAATCTATGGCGAATCCTCGGTCTCATCTCGCTATCACCAATCTCATCGACGCTAAATAACCTAGTAGTTGATACAGCGTCGTTAAATAACCAACTAAAATAAATAATCACTGTGCTGTGCAAGATTAATCCATTCTCTATCATCATATCCCACTTCCCTAAAATCCATTTTAATATTATCCTCCCATCTACGTTTTGGATCTCCAAAGGTCTTTTTCCCTCCGGTCTCCCAACTAACACCCTATTTGTATTTCTGGATTCGTCCATATATACTACATGCCCTGTCCATCTCAAACGTCTGGATATAATGTTCCTAATTATGTCAGGTGTAGAATACAATGCGTGCAGTTCTGCGTTGTGTAACTTCCTCCATTCTCCAGTAACTTCATCCCTCTTAGCCCCAAATGTTTTCCTGTGAACCTTATTCTCAAACACCCTTAACCTATGTTCCTCTCTCAATGTGAGAGTCCAAGTTTCACAACCATACAGAACAACTGGTAATATAACTGTTTTATAAACTCTAACTCTCAGATTGTTTGAGAGAAGACTAAATGACAAAAGCTACTCAACCGAATAATAACAGGCATTGCGCATATTTGAATGGAGAATTTGCAAAACGACTTATTTCCCTAGATGTAAATTTGAGAAAATTAAAGAAAACTGTTTTTGGCCTCGCTGAACCAAATGTTGTTACAATTTTTCATATGTAAGAGAAATAGTTTTATTATAAAAATTCATACTTTTGTACCCCTCTTCAAGTCGTAAATAATTTAATTATCTTCAGGACTTAAGTTGTTCTGCAAATTAACTTCAATCCTGCATCATAATTATTAGCTTACTGACGCATAAACATGTTTAATTATATGTCTTTATACCAAAATCATAAAGTAACCTTATTTCAATTGTTGAACAACATTATTTTGAACAATTTGTTAATCACAAGAGCACAGACAACTCTTGGGAGTGTTATAACGAGACCACAGCTTAGTGTCTTCTTTCATTTCTTTCTTGTCTCCCGTGCTCTAATGTTTTCGTAAAATGTATGCACGTCTTCTTCATCAGGAAAGTACTTAAGCATTTTACGAATGTTTTGAATTTTGGTTTCATACATCGGGGATAGATAAACCACTGTGTTGGAAAGTGTGGAGAAAGAATAATGCTGAAAATGATCAAGAAGTAGAAAGGGAATTGGTTGTGTCACTGCCTGAATAGAAACTGCCTACTGTAGGAGGCACTGAAAGGAATGGTGAACGTGAGACAAGTTCGGAGCAGAACGATATGTCAGATGGTAAAACGACATTAAGATAAGCCCATATGGATCATATGCCGAGACTAATAGGAAGGCAGAAAATAGGGAATATTGGAGAATGCTTGGTTTGCACTGAAAGACCTGCCCTTGGGGAAGAAAACTGTGAACAAATAAAAACACAGGGATAACCTTTCCTATTAGGAAATTCTGGAAAATATTGATAAATTTGTCCCAGGATAAAGATATGTTGAACTGAATGGTTTTGACACTACTATACCAAGTTTTCTGCAGAAAAGCAAAACTCCATAAAGGTTGACACGATGAAGGATACTTTCTTTCCTATGGGAACAATAATTCATTTTATTTTACCTGGCAGAGTTAAAGCCTTCAGGTCTTCTCTTCCACTCAACGAGGTCGGTCTGTAGTTAATAAAAAATGTCCGTAGCAGAAATTCTTATGGAATTGTCATTTCTTTTCTAAATGTGTGTCCATCAGTTATTGAAATCATACACATAATCACTTTCTACAGTCGTAACTGTAAAATTTTCCCTTCCACTAGAATTAATTATAAGTTCACACACTTCCTTCCTCATGTAGATTCTGTCCACATGCCTCAAACTTCTTTTCTAGGTGGCAGAATCCTTGTCTGATGGCAACAGAATGATCTTTGATGGAGAAAAGTCTTATGTTGATGGAGTGTTTCTGAGCACTTATTGCCATTAATAATTTGATTAGTGTGTTGGTCTTATTTTGTCCTGGACAATTGTCGTAAAACAACCACAGTTCTTTAATATACGGAATGGGACACAGTTATTGAAGTAGTTAGCAGAAGAAAATGACATTCCTCATTAAGACTTTTCTTGGCCTGTCCCTCATGGTAGACACAAAAGAACATATCACTAGTTTTCATGTTGTGCACAAAGAAAGCCATTTCGTGACACCTGTTAAAATAATTCGGCTCCAGTGAGCTCTATGGTAAAATGCTTATTTATTATGGGCTGTATGGTCCAGTAAAGATACTCATCTTTACGACAAAACTTTTAACTATTACTTTCTGTGAACAAAAATAAATTTAAGTGCGTAAAATTAGAGTATTTTATGTGGACCAAATAAAGTTGCAATAATCAAGTTATAGAATATTTCGACAGAATATCAAGTTTTCTGTGCGTAAAGATCTATTTTCGTCTTACCTCAGTCGTCATATGTAGTATTACATCCATCTAGAGAAACTACAAATTTCAAATGGCGAAGGAATTATCCAAATTAGCTTCTGAGATTACTTCATACAAACACACAAATATTCTCTGTATATTAATATTGATAAACGTCGAGGCCGCCTTAAACAGACGGAGTCATTTGTTTTTATTCCATTATAGCCATCAACGGCATTCCTGCAATAACTCCTATGTGAAATATCGATTTTCAGATTTTTGCTCTATTAAACAACTTAAATAGTTATACAACAAATAATACAATCTCCTATATGTAATTATATTTCTTTCTTTCGAAAATGTAAGAATTCACGATCTCCTATGTACCACCGCCATAGAATGAATAAATCTGTTTTTTCTTCCTACTGAAAAATTTTATATTTTGCACATAGGAATTACGGAACAACGACGCTGTAATCTGAGGCAGTGGTGAAAATGTATTGTATTGTTATTTTAAAAGTCTTATATATTCTTAAATATCAGTCCTATCAAAATTTTGCTTGCAATAAAAGTTATCGGAAATAATTTTTAAACAATCTTTTGTCATGTAACATTTTTCACAAAAATCAATAATAAGCGAGATATTTCGATTTATTTAATTCAGGCCGGCTTATAACCCCCCTTTAAATAAAGTATTTCGAATGTCATATAGCCTAAAATCTAAGTTACAACGAACTTATTAGAAACTTTTGTCATGTAACATTTTTCACAAAAATCAATCATAAGCGAGATATTTCGATTTATTTAATTCAGGCCAGCTTATAACCCCCCTTTAAATAAAGTATTTCGAATGTCATAAAGCCTAAAATCTAAGTTACAACGAACTTAATTTATATTCCAATTTTCATCGAAATCTGTTCAGCCCATTATCGCGTGCAAAGGTAACAAACATCCAGACAGACATACAAACAAAAATTTCAAAAAAATCGATTTTCGGTTTCAGGATGATTAATTATACATGTTAACAACAATTATTTTAGGAAAAGCGAAAATTACCAGAAAAATTTCGGTTACAGATTTATTATTAGTAGG